>NC_143408.1:17965831-18268861 GCF_052110815.1 Crocodylus siamensis | reverse complement strand
CACCCCATTCACGGGGCTGTTCACTAGTTTTGTCTTTATCTTCTTGCCTGAATGAGGCATCTGAGACTTGTGCACTTGCACCCACACAGTGTGTCTGCGTTTGCAGGAATGGCTTTTGGGTTTCCAGGTGTTTGTGCTGCATTTATTAGAAGTCTCATCTTCCCTACTTCAAGGTGACCTGGAAAAGGAGAAAGGAAATTAGTGATGTGTCTTGTCTGTCTTATGATGTAAGAAACCTCTTGCAGGTCATCATTTTTTTTTGTTCTGTTTGTTCTTCTGTTTGCCATTTATTTTAGAAACTCAGGTCTTGCCGGTTGTGGTGCAGGGCTCTGGGGTGAACAAGAGGTGGGCAACCGTGGGAGGAAAGGGGTTTTGATCAATCTGTGTAAAGAGCTTTTTTTTCTCCTCCCCCCCCCCCCCTTCTCACTACTAACACAAGCACCCAGTTAATTGGCAGATGGGTTACCTTAAAAAACTTCAGCCCCCCACTTCACTTGGTTAAGGGCTGGGAGACCATATCAGAGACCCTCCAGCAAAATCGAGGGATTACCAGGTCCATTCGGTGTATTTTGAAAGATTAAAAGAATAAAGAAAAGAAATATAGCCCAGAAAAGTAAAAAACCACCCAAATAAGCACAATAACAACAAAGATCCCGGTTCATAAAATGTAGGTGCTTTCAGAACCTCATTTTAAAGAATATATCTTTATGAAACTATGGTAATGAAGGTAAAATAAGAAACCATGATAGGAAAGAAAAAACAAACAAACTGAAGGCTTGAAGTCTTAAGACGGTAGCCCTAGGAGAGAGCCCATTTGGTAACTTCCCATCACATTCCAAGCACACATTGGGTTTTTGTTCATTTCTTAGAGCATTTTGTGGAAGGACAGGTTTTTTTTCAGGTGATTTTGAAGTTTTTCAGGTTTGCCTGGTGAAAGCTAAGTCAACCTGGCAGCCTTCTCGTGAGTAAGTCATGTGGAAAGTTTTGTTAATAGGGATATTGCTCAATTAAAAGCAGGTTCCACATCGTTCCATTCATTTTATAACAGGGGGGGAAAAAAAAAAGAAATCCTTTCTTGTCTTCAAAATGTTGCCATGTCCTTCAGTACCTGCTGTTCTTCTGGGAGCTTACTTTCAGAACTGTGATATTTTTAAGCTTAATTATCCATAATTACAATTCTAGTTCAGAGAGGCCAAAAATAATGGCGGCTTCTAATTGCAGCTGTGTTTGAGGCCTGCTAATTAGTATTTTACCTAATTACATCCAAAGCCCAATGACCCCTAGCTGTGATCTTGTCATGTGTCAGGTTGGACCTGATCAGAATTTGAAGGGGAGTGCTCCTAGGGAGCTGTCCCTGGTGATTCAAGCCCACGGCTTTCTTCCCTTGGAGTTTGTATTAAACCGCCATGCAGCTCAGCGAGTTGGCCCAGATTTTCAAAAGTGACTAGGAAGCTTTAAGTCAGACATTCAAAGTCACGGGGCTTCTGAATATCTTGGCTCATGTCTTTTGGAGGAGAGTTGTCAAAGCTCCCAACCAATGTGTCCGTTGGAGATCCTGGGCATGATTTTCATTTACAATAATATCCCTCCTCCAGTAAACTACATTTAGACCCAACTTTCACTGCCAGAGAGGGGCAAAGGATCCTTAGAATCAGCCCTCTTCTTCAGGTGTTAAGGTGTCTTGATCTGGTTTCAAGTTGGATAACTAAATTCAGTTTCTTCTAAACTGTCTTTTGGCACAATATTCAGCTTCACTTCCTATCCTAAGCCAGTTATTTTTGGCATAAATTGTTAGCTGCCATGAGTCATGCCCAGCTTCATTTCAAGGGTGAGTGAAATAGTTTCCATGTATAGTGAAATTTATCTTAAGAGCTATATGAAAATGGTGTTTCTGCCTTCCCTTCTAACTTTCTAGTGTCTTGAAAAGTCTGTGTTTTGGATTTATTTTATTTATGACTACCTCCCTCTCTCCCCTTCTCCCCTCCTTTTCAGATACCTCTTATGTCATAAGAGGTTTTACCTGAATTAGCTGGGAATTTTATCAGAGGTCTCATATGTGGATTGTGATCTTTCTCATTCCTTAATTGGGGGGACAGCTCTTCAGAATCCTTAGCAATGACATCTTTTCTCCCCACTTCTCAGACATTTATATTAATTCCAGTTAGAAAACAAAGTATTTTAAACAGTCTGAATAAATATCACCATCTTCTTAATCAGGCCTGACTTGCGTGGTATTTCTAGTGTAATAAACATGGCAAGACCCCATTCATTTGTAGATTCTTTGAGGACAAATCCAGAAAGAAAACAGTTCCATTAAGATTTAAAATACATAAAAAGGAGGAGTTAGGACCTTTTAAAAAAAACCCAAAAGGTACATGCACTCTGGCACATTTACTGGGTCCCTTTGTACATTGATCTGCGGGCTTCCTTGTACCTCCAACATTTTTATGTTCCATCTGTGAGTCATTTAAGGCAGAAGAGGCTGTTATAGGTGGTCCTCAATGGAGATTTTATTGCAGGTAACTTGTAAATTGCTTTAAGCACATTCAGGATGAAACAGTCTCAATAAACAAAAGTTATAGCAGCAGTGGCAGCATTTAAACCCCACCATCAGCATAACATGCCTTTGAATTCAACAAATCAAGACTATGGCAACAGATTTCATATAATGTTTATACTCCAGAGCGTGCCCTGTATGTGCACTCTGTGGTATACAGCCGACATAAATTAATTCAAGAGACTTTTAATATTAGAATACACACAGCTCAGGGGCCGAATGTTCGGCCTACACAGAACTATGACTTGGTTGTCTGTTGTGTGCATGTGTGTGTGCATGCACATGCATGCGTTTGTGCATTTTTCTTGCCTGTGTGGATATGTATATATTATACACTCTGGCTAAGATTTGCTTGTTAACTGAAATTAATGGGTGATTATGACAAGTTTAGCCTGTGAGGATAGAATATTAAGTATACCTAGACATGCATCTATTCCTGAGCCCCTCCAAGCCTAGGAGCTGTATGTATTTATAACAACCGCCCCTGCCTGAGAGATTTACAGTTGAGTTCAGGATGCATGTCTCATGCCAGGTGAAGAGTTGGGTGGGGAATTTTAAGAGCGTCTGATCATGGCTCAGAGGATTTTTGTCTCTGGTGCCTTATTTTGTTCTTGCATTTGTTTCAAAAGTTGCAGGACCTGATACAGAACCTGTTGAAGTTAATGGAGGATTTCCAGTTGACTTCATTTGGGGCTGTATCAGACCTGTAAATGGAGTCCTTAAGAAGTAAAAAAAAAAAAAGTTTTCCCACAGTGGGGCAGGGAAGACGATAGTTTGAGAGCAGGAGGTGGTAGAGGGTTCAGCATATCGTATTGTATACACCTGTAGGAAGCTGTTGCCCTTTCCTTTAATTTTGCCTCATTTATTATTTGAATGATTTCCCCTTCCTCCACTTTTCTTTCCCTCCTCCCCTATCTTGTGCTCCCCTCTCCGCCCAAAAGCAAAATCTTGTCACATTAAACGTGACTCAGACAAGTGGCTATCTGCAATGAAAAGCTTAATCCACAGAGAATCGGTGGTGGCACGTCGCTTCCTTTTGGCGACAAGTATGGCTCTTAATTGAAATTCCAGTGTAAGAAAACAACTTAAAATGATTAACCCCCCCCCTTTTTATATCATATGAAATTGCTCGAGGGGCCTGTCTTTTGTAATTGGTCTGCCTTTTGATCCTTTGTACAAAATAGAGCTCTGAGGACAGCAATTTATCATCATTATTACCTCTAATCAGTCTTCTGGTGATTTTAGGGCTTGACTGTTTGATTTGAGTCTCATTTTACCTGCCTAGATTGACACTGGTTGTTCACATTCAGCAATGTGACACAAGTGCCAATTCAGAGAGACTTCAGAGAAGTTAGTCCAGATTGACACTGCTGTGAGAGAGCGGAATATGACTGTCTTCCTGGCATTTTATACAAGGGTTTTTTTATGTTTTATGTAACATAGAAGTTACTTTATCCAAAGTACTTATTATTTCCAATTCAGTTTTTATTCCAGGCACTTTCATATTGAAATTATCACAAGGTTTAAATCAGAAAAGACCTTAATACCTATCCCTTTCTGGAGGACAAATGAGGCATATCAATACATTCTTACGAGCTCCTGGATAGCATGTTATAGCTGACTGGGAACGTGCCAGAAGCACTCTTTTCTGAGAATGCAGTGAACTTTTAATCATAAGATGGAGGATACGGACAGACAAGTTGCATCAAGTTGGGGTAAGGGGATAATTTAGTGAAGCTATATGTTACACTTAGAGCAGTGGTTTTCAAACTATGTGTCATGATCCCAAATGGGGTTGCAACAGCAGCGGATGAGGTTGCGATAAACGTGGCCCCTGAGATTTCTGCACTCTCAGCAGGGAGCGGGGTTGTAGCCAAACTGGACCAGCTCCGTGACTCAGCTGGTGGGACCCATTGTGAGAGGGAATGCTGCCCCATGACGGCCGCCAAGGTGAGGTACAAGAGTGGCATCAGTGCAGATTTGTGCCCATGCTGCTGCTGGATGACCAGGGGGTGCCTCAGCTTGGCAGCCGTGGTGGCGCAGTGCTGTCTCCCTCCCACGTCAGGTCCTGCTCACTGGGCCGTGGAGCTCCCAGAGGGAGGGCCGCAGGACAGGGAGCCCTGAGGCCACCCTCCCCTGCTTCACATGGGTTGCAGGGCGAAGGTGGGGAGCCGGGCTCTGCTCTCTGCTCTGGCCGCAGCAGCCGGCACTGCCTTCCATGGGTGCCAGCCAGGGCTCAGGTGCTGCCGAGGGGGCCAGCGGGCTGTTGGCCCTGGGTCACCTGAAGGAGGTGGGGGGCTGTGGGGGGGCTGCAGGTTAGGAGTGAGGTGCCGTGCTGAGGAAGGGGGGTCATGGTGAGGAAAGTTTGGAAAGCTCTGCCTTAAGCCATACAAAGGGCACTTAAAACATGGATGCTGCGCATTAAAGCTTGTAAACTTATCATGCTAAGCGCCCTCTGAGCATCTTGAAGTTATACCACTTCAGGCGCGGGTTAACTCTGGGTCATGCTTCCTAGCTCATGTTACAGTAACTTTGGTTATGGAGGTAAAATGAGCAATTTGCAGTCCTTCAATATCCCAGGATGCACAGTTGCCATCCGCCACCCACCAGAGCAGTGGTCAAACCCAGGTGCCCTGGCTCCTAGGGACACCCTTGCTCACCAGCTTTCTAGTACCAAGGCAGAGCTGTCCAGGCAAGAAGCAGTATTGACTTTAGTGTACAGCTGCTCACAGAAGTTTCTGACTTTAACACCACTTAACGCTGGACAGATTTGGTCCGAATAACTGTAACCTGTAACTTGTAAATAACTAAGCTTTAACTTCACCCTTACTGTACATCAGCTCATCGGTGATAACTGTTTGTGGTCCTATTCTAATTTGTAATACGTGGAAGCTAAACCATGGCATTTTCTCCAAATGAGCCAACTGCTGAATTGCAGCATGGTTTGGTTTGGTTTGGTTTGGTTTACCAGGGGATATAGCAGACCCACAAAATATTTACCATGGATCAAGTTCCTCCTCCCCCTTTTTACCTATACATAATTGGTTTGTCCACACTCTGGAAACCTGATTTTTTTTTTTTTTTTTTTAATTGTAATGGGAAATGTTCAAGTAAAACCTGAAAGAAATGGGACCTGCATTTACCCTCTGGACTTGTGTTGTAGCACAAAAACCTCTTCCTTGTCACTAGCTTGTTCCTGCATGTGAAACATCATTCGCAAAGGTTAAAAATATTCAGTTCAGGTCTTTATGATTTAATCTTGTGTTTCTGGTATCTTAATAGAATGTCCCAGATCAAAAATCAAAACGGAGCTTCGGCTCGGGCCATAACCCTTTATGATACCACTTCACCGATATTCTTAGCGACTTTTTTCAGCTGACCAATTATAAATTCGATTCTGAGCTCAAAAAGAATGGGCTGCTTTTCCAGGACGCAATTTATGAACTGATTGTCTCTTAAGAGTTAATCCAATGTATAATGTTTTCCTGGCAGAATTTGATACTGCAATTTTGAGGTTTTTCCCTTTTGCAACCAGTATCTTGCTTCTCTTTACTGTGTTTTATTCAGAATTCATCTGTGTCCTTTCCTGTCTTCAGAACTGTTTATTTTTCCCCGTCCTTGAATTTCAGAAGTGCATATTGCTTTTCTTATGTGATATAGATATAGATATATATTCAGCGGCAGGCAAGTAATGAGGTATTGCTGGTGTGTCCTTGCTTGCTGGGAAATGGAGTTTTGTGATTTCTAGTTGGCTTTTTCTAGGTTTCTGTGTATAATACATGTGCCTACACCCATATTAATGGAGTGCTTATCCTGTCCTCTGACAGGCGATGTCAAAGGTTAGGTTGCTCCCTGGTGTATCGTGATGCAGGCTCTATTTATGTGATTGCAGCCTCTTGTCAAATAACACGGTATCACGCAGTTTTCTCTACTGCCTTATGGATCGCTGCCATGCCTTAGCACAAATGCTGAGGTTCACAGGGACTAAGAACCTCTGCCTTAGCCATCACGTGCTTCGTAAAGGGACAGATGGCAAAGCCTTCACTTGCCCGTAATGAGCACTTAAGCAAGTCCTACTTTAGTTTTTGGGTCAGACTCACAAGTAAGAGCTAACCAAGTGTAAAACAGTTTCACATTCTGGTTCATGTTCTCCAGGAGCCTTCCTTTTAACACCTTACGAAAGCTAGAGGAGCTCTTCTCCAGATCACTCTCTTTGCCTAGGCACAACTCGGATGAATTGAGTTGATTTTACAAGGATGTATTGCAGTACACTGATGAGGAGGGAGCTTAATTTCAGTACTGACAACGTGAGCTTTAAAAAGTCAGGAGAATAGATTGAATGTCATGGGATTTAAAAAATAAATCAGGGCTCATTTTTATTTGCTTTTTGGGTGGGTTTTTTTTGGGGGGAGTGGGTTGCCTTTTAGTGTATTTGTCATGTTTTCTCTCTGTACCTGGGAAGGCTAAAAGTGTTTTGGTTGGTTTGTCTCTCATAATTGTTCCCTGGATCTGGGGCTTTAAACAAAACTCAGATCCTCAGGTTTGAGGTTAGTGACACTGCTGCCAATTCTCACCTTAAGCTGCCCTCATGCCCGCTGTGTAGTGCTTTTCAGATCTGCATCGAGGTGGCAATTGCTTACAACTTAAGAGCATGAAAAAAAAATCAAATTTTCAGCAAAATCTATTTTAACAGCATTTCTTTCTCAGTTTGGCTGATCCAAAAGGAGAGCAAATTGCTCACACAATCCAGGAACTATCGGTGGCTTGGATGTAACTCATGGTGCATCATGGTATTGGTACAGCGATTTTCAACCAGGGTGCTGCAGAACAAGATAAACTCAAAGATTTCAAATAGGCATCCATAGTACCATAACTATTCTGATCTGTTACCGTCTTGCATGGTCTTGCGTTCTTTGCAGCAGACAGACTAGTGGAAGCTAAGAGCTGGCATTTTCTCAAGGATGTTTTGAGTCTAACAAGGGATGCCCTGAGCCTGAAAAGGTTGAAAAGCACTGTTCTCAGATGTATGCAAGCCACCACTTGTTTCAGCAGCTCTGCCTTTATAAGTTCTTAGTCAAATTCAGCAGTGTAAATCCGGAGTGGACGCACCGAGGTCTGCAGTCACTCCAGGCATGCATAGGTATGTTTGAAAAGAGAATCAGGCTCCTCTTTCGTCCTTTGAGCACAATTGACTATGCAACACCACCATAATTACTGTAAATGGGCTAATGGGCATGAATATAACCACATGATTGTATTCTGTAATAACATCATTTCATGTATTGAGAGGCAAATTAGTTCAAATGACATAACTGCGGTAAATGACATTTGCTGTGTTTATCATAAATACACAAAGGCCTCACTAGAACATCTAATTGTGTTGTGTAACGGTGCAATTACAGCCAAATGTATCATCTCGTAGAGAATGGAGTGGAGGGGGGAAAGTGAAAGTCTTCCAGTATGAAATGTAATTTCTTAGCTGACTTGTCTTTATTCTCAAGTTAGCCTAAGGGTTTAATTCATACTATAGAAACAATCATACTTTAAAGAGTAGGGGCCCTAAGTAGGGCTACTATAGCTCTGCTATCTCTGCTCTGGAGAGGGTGGGATTTGGGAGTAGTGCATCCTGGGATGTTGGAGGACTGTAAATTGCTCATTTTATCTCTGTAGAACAGGCTGAAGTTACCCTGACACAGACTAGGTTGCACGATCCAGAATTAACCCATGCCTGCAGTGGCATAATGTTGAGACACTCAGAGGGCACTTGGTTAATGAGCTGTAACCTGTGGACGCTCACATTTTAAGTGGCTGTAGTAAGGTTTCAGTATTATGTGCAACTTTATCCTGAGAAGAGGGACCTGCTTGGCACAGGAGCCTGAGTTTTTACAGCTCACTTTATCAAGTAAGGCACTGGGCTAATAAATGGGTCTGCTAGTTAAGGAAGATGAATCACTGTTGTATTTCTTATGTAAATATAACAAGTGTGGTAGTAATGGCTGAGATAATCTGTTTAGGAAACATTAGGGATGGGATGTTGGAAATCTTGTTTTCACGATTTAAAAAGGGAGTTGAAGAAAGGTGGTGAGGCAGGACTTTTCCAGACAAACCTTGCATTGTTTGGGAGTGTGGAGTTCAAGTAGAAGCTCTGCCCTTTCCTGACGAGCGGCAACACAGCACCATCAGTGCTCTCCAGAGGCCCCAAAAAGATAGCGCCTCAAGGCTGCTTCTAGTCTTGAATGACCTAATTTTATAGCTATAAACAACCCAAAAGTCTGCTTTAATGAAGAACTTTGTATTTGACTTTCTTGGGTCTCAAGAGATCCCTGCTAACATAGAAACCTCCATTTGCAGAGCGAGGTCAAAAACAAACAAAAAAGTCCCTCTTAATCCGTGTGAACCGGTAGCAGTGCCAACAAGAGAACGATACAAATACAAAGTCAATTCTTGATTGTTTCTTTCCACTGCGGTCTGTTCTAGTGAAAACTTTCTCCCCTGCCCAGGCATCACTTTTACTATATTTGTTAACAGTCTGGATAAGCTGTGTAAAGCCCCTTTTCCTCCTTCCCCGGTTCTGCCACCCACTTTGATTATGCAATTGAAATGTCCTGCTGCTGTGTGTGATCTCCCTCTGACCACGTAAACTGCTAGCTTTCTAAGCAGTGCATTCCTTCCCTCCCTCCCCAGTGGTACACACACACACACACACACATATATATAATATGTTGTGTGTGTGTGTGTGTGTGTGTGTGTGTGTATGTACACACCCTTAACATTTTCTAATTCTGTTCCCGTGGTTAATAGTATCATTCATTGGTTTGCCACTGATGACATCTTCTATCTGCTTCGCTCTCAGCTCTGGGTTCTTGGATAATATTGCTGTCTGTGCCACTTTGTTTTCATTTGTCCCTGACTACCAGGATGGTCTCCATCTCCACCTTTTCTCAAAGTGTTTATAATCCTTCTCCCGTGGCATAGCACATTCTTTTAGGTAGATTATGTCTGCCATGGCTTGGTTCAGTGTGTTCCCATCTTTTCCTTGCTACCCCTGACATTAAGCAAAACTATCGTCAGTGCTATTTATGCTTGTTTTAAAATGAGCGTGCCTCTCCCTTTAAGGTTTGACTGTCCTACTGCTTGGGGTGATCAACTTCTCCCCCTTCCTCGCTCCCATTCCTGTCGCCTCTACAAGCTGCTGGATCACTTTGGGATTTAGGAAGGCTTACATAGTCCACCTCCCGAACCCTTCCTGTCTTCTGGTCTCTACTCTGGGCTGGAGCCCAGCTGCGTTAATGGCAGGAAAATGCTCTCCAGCTCTTCCCCGGACTCACCACCCTCATTCTCAGGCTTCTTCTTTCCTGGTCTTCAGCCCTTGCTTTTTCTACCTTTTCTTCGTCTTTCTCAGGCTCTTTCTCTTGTTCCATCCCCACTTCTGTTGTCTTCCCCACCCCCACTTCCATGTCTGAACTGTTTGCTGGTCCTGTCTTCCCTTCCATCCCATCTCCTCCTGTGCTGCTTCACTCACTGACATTTTACCCCCCTCCTTCTCTGTCCCACCCTCCTGCAGAGTTTCTTCCTCCCTTTCTGCCTCTGTGTCCAACCTCTCATCTCTGCTCTCCTCTTCCTCCAGGTTTTACTCTTCTTCAGCAGGTCTGACTACACTTGGAAAGCCCTTGGTTTATCTACAATACAAGTGTCCCTCTCCCTTACAAATAGTGCATTTTAGGACTCCTGGCACTTTGCTTGCTCTGTGTCCCGTCCCTTCACATCTGTAGCATACTGGGAGGGGGCGATGTGTGGACGCATTGTGTCTCACCTTTCCACACTTGCTGCACTGTTTTGGTTGCCCATGGCTTTCTCTACCAACATGACTCTTTAGATGTACTTTTCCATCCACTTTCTATGTCTTGTACCTCTAGTAAATCCACGTACACTTGAACTATAATCATTCTTTCTCTTGACTTTTCCCCTGCTATGAATTTTATCCCTCTTAATTTCTCCTTCCCAGATTTTTGTGCATATTTCTTCCAAAAGTTCTGATAGTTTTCTCCATCCCAGGTCTTTCAGTTCAAGAAAGCAGTCAGGCTGGTGAGATGCTTCATCTGCACCTCCAGAATCTCAAACAGTTCCTTTTCCAGGAAATCAGATCTGTTCATCATCATCGATTCCATCTGCTTCCCATTGCTGGTTAAAGTTGCCTTTATTCTCAGGCTTTGCTCCTCTCTAGCTTCTCTTAGTGCATCTTCCATGCTCACCATGCCACTCCCAATGGGGCAGTTTGCCATCGTGCTCGTGCCCTCTTCTGCCCAACATACTTTCTCTTGTTGCTCCTGCTCTGTCTCCCATTCTCCTCTGCTCCTGTCTTCCTTCTGGTGTCATCACTCTCATCGTTGCTACTTCCCCTGTTGCTCTCACTGTCACCTTCTTTCTTTTCTTTCTTCTTCACCTTCATCCACCCTCCATCTATCTCTAGATCTTCATTTCTACTCTTCAGCTCTTTTCTTACCTTCTACCTTACTTGCTGACCCTGGCATTGGTTTGAGTTTTGGGTACTCCTCCTCCATTCTTACCCCCCCAATGCTCTGTTGATCTCTTCCTCTGTCATAGATCAGGTTTTCAGTGCTGATGGGAACCTGCCACAAGGATAGGTGAGTGTAGTCCCCCTGAAAAAGACATACCATAGTGCCCATTGAGCACAATCTCCCTTAGCACTGACTCAAGTCATGGTGAACTACTATATTGCACATATTTTGACTTCCTTTTTGTTCCCAGAGCTGAGCTGCACATTTCTTTCTCATTTCCAATGATTTCTGTTTCTTCACCAGTTTTAAATGGCTGGCAAACTTAATAAAATTGTTCTGCAAACAGTTTACCCAGAATCCCGGTTGGCCCCTGTCTCAGCTCTTCATACATGGTTAGTGTGGCCCCACCTTCGTTAAGTAAAGCTGGAGCGGGTTGCCCTGGGCCTCATCTGCATATAATATATGGAGGACCCCAGAACTCATGATAAGAACACCCAGTTCCACTCAGTCATGAGTGGGGGACTAATTAGCGCATGGGTCTTCCTGGGGGTAGTATTTGGAGGACACACACATACACTGAGCTGTGCTGAGCTACTGGGTCACTATGGCTTGAAATGCTGTTATCTCTGCCGGGGCCCATCCCAAATAATTACATGGTAAATCATGAGCCTTTTGACTTTGGACTAATAGCCTGCATAGCTTCTATTCACTTGGCTTTTTGGCTAAGATCAAGTGAGACTAGGGGAATCTGAATGCCAAGGCCTCCAGGGCTGGGGCTCACACATTGGATGCCTGCCTAGACTGGGGAGTGTTGGAAGTGCCAAACCAATGGGTCTGGGAAGCAGGACAGTTGCCTGGTGGTGGAGCCACATAGACTTGAGAATTGAGCTCAGCTCAGTCAAATTTTGGAACGTGAATATTGGTATTGGGCTTTGCCCAATGGAGTTTGGAATGGATTTGGCCTTAAATAAGAAAAAAAAAAGTGTATTCTCGCTAAGTAAATGCTAGAGTGCTATGTAAAAGTGTGTCTATGGAGCACCTGTGCTACAACTTGCAGCAGTTTTTAAAAAATGGTAAAATGCACCATTTCTGGGTGAACTAAGTCTGTGGGTACTATATACAAATTAGTACAGCTACGTTTATTTCAAAGGCACTTTTTCAAATTTATTCCTAATGTCCGTGTGCTTAGAGACTGCAGAGTCTGGCAGTAAAGAAGGGAGACGGGGCTTCCGGGGGGCTATGTTAGGGGAAGCAGAGCGCAACAGAGCTACCTGACCCCCTGGATTTATTTTTCCTGCTGCTGCAGTGGAAGGGGGACAGATTCAAAGCAAACCTCCAATAACTACTTTCTGTACCTGGAAAATTATATCAAATTTATTAGGGGTGCACTGATAAAGATTTTCTTGGTTGATACCAATAGCCAGTTATTAATATTAACCAGCCATGTTGGCCAATAGCGATCCGATAACTGATTTTAACTGTGGGTTGAGTCATGCTGAGCCAGGCAGCTCAGCTCAGCTCAGCTCCACTTTCCCCCTCCCTGCCCCAGTCGCATCTGTGGCATTTGGTGCCTTTTACGCCCAGGACAACGCAGCAGCTACTCTGTTCCAGCCCAGTCCGGCTTGCTGGTAAGGGGATGGGGATGTATCCAGGGTTACCTTGGCTTGCAGGAGGCAACTCAGGTGTCTGGGAGCGCCAGCCAGAATTCATAATTATTGGAGAACATTATCGGCTACAATGGCCAAAAAAGCTGATAATGGCAATTTCCCCTTTTATTGGTGCCAATCCAGTAGGCAACTGATATATCGGTATACCTCTAAAATGTATAAATTATTCTAAATATGAAATCTGATAATTGGAGATTCATCTTATAAACAAGGTCATCATATATTTGAGTAAATATGGTGATTTGGTATACATCGGGTCTGGGATGTACTAACAGAACTAGGGAGTTATCACGTCATGATGAAGTCAGGAGACCTAACCAGTTGTGAATTCGTTGAAGCCGGGAAGGGCAGCAGCCTCAGCCTGGGAATGAAGAGTAAATCCCTCCCATTTTGGTGGGAGGAAGTGGTATACGGTCTGGGAGAGAAGCTGGTGTCTATGTCCAGCCAAGGGTTGTGCTGTGAAAAGAACCATTTCTTGTGCCTCTGTATTGTCTCCAAACATCAACTTACTCTTCTCTTTTCCTTTCATACTTTGGGGCTGGTCCTGCAAAACATTCTCCTAGAAATGCAGTTTGCATGGTTGTGTACCTGCAAGGTCTGTTACTTTTAAATCAGAGGCTTATCTAGAGACATGGGCACCTGATTTTAAAAAAATCTGTGAATGCTCACTGCACCCCAAGGATGTGCTGTAGCCCTGTCCCAATGGTAGCAAATCTACCCTAGCATAAACTAGGAGCAATTTTCTCATACTTTCAGATGCCTGCCTTTCAGTGCTCTGCCTCTTTTTGTTCGTAGCTGTCACGGTATAGTTTGCTTCTAGTTTATGCCTCAAGCTTTGCGTCTCTGTTCATGTGCCCATCACCAAAGGTTTTTAAGAGGTTCTTAGGCTATTTCTATGTGCAGCTTCAAATGAGACATGCCACCTTCCTGGTACAGTCATTGCTGTATGACATCCTGCTATAATTTACCTTATCATTTTTTTCATAAGCACTTTCAGACCCCCACAGTTTGCTTGCTGTCGTCTTAATATTTGGAGGAGACACTACTCAATGCAGCTTTGCAGATACTGCTGTTTGTTGACTATTAGTACCCACTAAGGCCAAGTACAGAGGTTCAAAAAACTTAAGATCGGTTCAATCTGCAGTTTTTTTCTGTGCTGTTTAGATTGAACTGATAAACTGAACTGATGATGTTCAGTGTTTGGGTGGCTTAGCCAAGCTGTGGGGGTGGGAGGAAGAGGGGGGATGTAAAGCCCCCCATTGAGGGCTACCCCCTCCCCCCCACCCTGCTTGGCAGACCCTGTTTGGGGGAGCGAGTATCAGATGGGAGCAGAGAGGTGTGTTCTCCCCCTAGGATGCAGAAGCTGAGGAGAGGGTGGAGCTGAGCCAATCCCAGCCCTGCTCACTGGGCTGCAACATGGGGGGAGCAAGAAGTCCCCACCACAGGGGGTTTTCTCCCCTTGCTACGCAGGGCCCAAGCACAGGGATCCGTTCCTCTGTGCCCCGCGCTGCTGGGCTGATAGGTGCAGGCAGGAAGCAGGCTGGAGAGCACAGGCTTAATTGCCTCTGCACTTTGACAGCTGGGAGCAGGGCCAATCCTGCTCCACTGGAGCAGAGAGCACAGCCCAGGGTTGCAAAGCATTCTGGGGTGCTGGGGGACTGTGAGCTAACTTGAGTCAAGAGAGGATCTAGGACAGAAGTTCCTTAAACCATTGTAACCTAAATCAATTAAGTCTTGCTAGTATGTCCAGCCAGGTTTGTCTTAAACTGGTTTGGGCCATTTTGAAACCGGTTTATATGCACTGAGCTTCTGTTCTGTTACAGGTTTAAACCAGTTTCTTAAACCAGTTCATGTGTAACTTCTGTCCCTAGCCTAAATGTATGGCATCCCTTGTGAGTTTGTTTTATCGCAACCCCAAGCTTTCTCATTGTTATTTAAGTACCATAATTTCATGAACTATATCTGAAAGGTTTGCAGATGTAGGTGCATTGACTGTATATATTGCCGTTTATGTAATTGTTGGCCTCTAAATAGAGTAAACGCATCTAAACGAATCCTTTCAGTTTCCTAGTAGTGGGGTTAGGCATCAGGAGCCTCAGTACTTTGTGGGGCCACCTCTGCAGGAGTTACTGGGTGGCACAATGTACCCAAGATGCTGCCACCCTATCCTTCCCTCTCACCTTCGTTGCAGACTGGACCTGATACCTGTACAGGAACAGCTGATATCTGTAAGCTCTTTGGAACAGGGTAGTCTTTTCTTTCTGTGCTTGTATTATTATTTTTTTTATGGCTTCCATTCCCAGAACCCCTTTCATTGACTATTGTGTTAAGTGCTCTGCAAAACAAAAAAGTACTTGGCTCAGTGAAAATGCAGTTCCTGATCTGGGCCTGTATGCATACGTCAAAAAAAAATAATAGCAAAGTGTCTTCCCAGTGTAGATAAGAAACCTTTGGTGTGAACTAGTGGCTCTTCGCTCTGGGTAAGGAAGAAGATCCTAAGCAATGTGAGTGGTGTGAATGGATGGGTACATTAGATGTATTTAAACCTTTCACTGTTACAGTACTCTCTATTCCACTGAAAATAATGTGTTTTTTTTTTTTCCTCCTGTGCTCCTTGCCTGGGACTCCAGCTGTATAATGCTTGGTGGAAATAGGCATTTTTCAGTTGCTTTAATTTTTGTCAGCTTAAAAAAACCCTTAATGTCGATTTAAGAAGAGGGGCGCAGAGAGAGAGAGACGCTCATAACCTAGAATGACAGGACCGTATCAGTTTTCAAGTCTCTCAGAGGAATAATATGCTTGTTTCCAGCAAAGGGAAAAGTAGGCTATGACTAAAACTGTCACTGACCTTGCACAGAATGTAATGGTTCCTGGAGTCTAAGGAAGAATGCAGTAATAACTAATTCAGTGATTTTAATACACTTTCCTTGAAAGTCAGCAGTTTTATGGAATGCTCTGCTCAGAAAGAGAAAACATGCATCTTCTGTTGCTGTACAGCAAATGTAGTCACTGGATTTCTGTTCTGAATATAGATGAATGCCTTTCTCAATAAGGTTAAACAATAAATTACCATAGATTGTGACTGCTTTATATTCTTACATATGTTGCCAGGACATAAAATGAGCCCTTCCTTTGTTTTTTTAATGATGGATTTAATGCAATCTCATTTTTGGGCTAGTGCGTGTTTATTTAAATAATAGGCTAACTTTAAAAATAGTCATTTTCTTGCAGCAAATGGAATATTGCAATGTATGTCTGTGGACTGACAACAGCTAGAGAAGGTACCAGGTTTTGTCTGGAGAGAGTGAGTGTATAAAAGGATGCTTTGTTTGTGTAAAGCCACTTTTTTTTTTTTTTTTTTTTAAAGTCAGCCCTTACCATTTAAGTGCCTCTTTGTTTTTGCCTGAAACCACCAAGTGACTGGTTCCTCTCACAGAGCTGTCTCCATTGTCACGGCTCTGCACCTACCCGGTCAGTGGAGCTGAGCCTTTCGTTAGCTAAAACATGAGACTATATGAAGAAGATAATTTTGCAGAAGTGTCTCGTTGCGTTTACATAAGATGGGGCAGGCGCTGGGTATTCCTTTCTGCTCTGTAGAGCAGTGCCATCTAGCGTGCAAATCTACAAAAACGTGTTGCCTTTTGGGTTTCCCCTGCCGTGCTGTTGTGAATTATTACTACTGATGGAATATTTATTGGTTGTTTCAAACTTGCTGTTTTTTTACATATCTCTCTGATAGGCTGTATTAAGAAAAAACCCCTTAGTATGAGTCCTGGTCTCCCAGGTTTCCAAATCTCCCCCCAAACCAGTTGTGACAAATGTAATGGTTTCCATCCCTCAACCGAGATAGCGTGATGTGTTGTACCCTGATGTGGGTAGCAGAGTAAATTGTCCATCTTGAATAAGCCTTTTCACGTGACCGTTGAGGGGTTTTTCTTTGTTATACAATTGGTCATTGTTCAAGGAATTTGATAATGAAAAGTGATTTTTTTTTTTTTTCTTTTAACTGAGGTACTTTTAATCAGAAGTCTCTTGAATGTATTTTCCTTTTTTGGTATTGATAGATACTTCGTTAGCTATTTTCTCCATTAAGGAGGTGGAGCATTATATGCATAAAGGCCTAACCTGCAAGATTTAATTCTAGGTTTCCATCTCCAGTATTAGAGGCCATTTATACCCCGTGCTTTGTTGAGGCTAGTCATAAAGGTAAGGCTGGCCTGTGTAAAATAGGTTGTAATGCGTATTCAGTTCAGTTTTAAATTTCCCCAGATTTGGAAGAATTTGAATTGCATGGTTTAGGCACCTCTTAATTTATACACTACAAAAGAAATATATTTTGCCTTTGGTGACATCTTCCCTCACCTGGCTGTCAATGTCTCTTTCAGACATGGAAAAGGCTTTTTTTTTTTCTTTGCAGTGGAATAGAAATCATCTTCCCTTTTTGTTCTATGGAATAATTCACATGAGATCCACTCTCGGCACCCTCTCGCATCCACTGTTTGAGTCCCAAAATATTTCATTCTGCATAGTGCCAGGAGGGACTCTAGAGCTCTCTTACTAGGCACTGGTTCTGAGTTTGAGAGGCACTGAAAGGGTGAATTAATTTCAGAATGATCTCATTTTGTTTCCTGTTAATTGCTAAATAAGACTTTAATGGGCTGTGAAGTGGAACTAAGGAGTTTATAGCACTGGACTCTCTTATTTACATCTATATTAATCAACACGACCCGTACCCAAAATAAAGGATGCAAACCGAAGGCACAGTTTTGGTCTTTGAAGTGCTTCATGAATTGCGTTGCTACGAATCCTGGAAGTCTCCTACTACACAGATATGTATAAGCTCCTTTTCTGCTATGTGGAAAAGATCCGGGAATCTTATCTGAATGCTGCTGTTATGCCATCGAAGAGATACCAAAGGAGGCTATGGAAACCCATCATTACATTAAATTAGTCTCTCTTTGAACAGTAACATGGAAAATATTTCTTTTTCCTTTTTGAGCATAGTCTGTGGTGTAACGAATAACACACAAGAGCAGGCATGTGTACTTCATATATCAAAGTGCCGATTTCCAAATGTCTGGTATTATAGTCACCAGGGTCAATTAACTAGTGACTAAAGGTGGTTTCCTTTGGAGACAGACTGCGTTTTTCTTTTTGGCTGCTGCTAGTTAAATAATAGGCATTACAATTTTTTGGAAATTTGTGTCGGAAACAAAGCTTGCTACGTAGCCAGAAAGGTGTCCGATTAACTGTCTCAGCTCATGAACTCATTACAAGAAACGTTGTAGCCTTTCCATGCTTACGCTCCAGGTATTGATCGTAATGGAAGATTCCTTGATTTCTGTAATTTTAGGATAAATATCCCGATTGTTCACAACGCTGCTCCGGTTTGTGTTCCTGAAGTCTCCAGGGCTTTCAGTAGCCTGTGGACTCCAGTTAGGAGATTTATGGGGTCTGCTGAAAAATTGGTCTCCATGGTGATGAGGACGGTGCTTGACCTAGGGAAAGGCTCCGTGTGGGTGCGGGGAGGCTTTTGCGGCAGTCTTGCAAGATCCTCGCGATGGAGAGGCAGAAGGGTCAAAGGCATCTTGGTTGCCACAGTCATCAGAAAGGCGGCTCGCAGGTGATCGGTGCTGGGCCAAGACAATATTGTCCTTGTGACAATGGGAGAGAAATATTTTGGTGGTTATAGGTGTGCAATGCGAGTAACAAAGACGCGTTTCTCAAAAGAGATTCCAGCCTTGCAGCAAAGCAAAGCAGCCCTATTCTGGGAAAGCTGTGCCTCAGAAAAAGCTGCCCACCTGTAAGGGTGGGGGTAGGCTTCATGTCCTTTCTTCAGGGGCTTTATCTCCTGATCCCACAGACAGCTTCTCTGGTCCTGGGGCTGGTCCAGCCATGGCCTTTCTCTTTATTCATTGCTTTGTTTGCTTGTGGTAATGCCCATCCTGTGCAAGGTGTTTCCCACAAGTTGTGATCCTTGCCCTGGAAGTTAGGTTTGCTTTAAAGAACTCCTAAAACGTTCAAGGCAGACATGAATATTGAAGGTACTTGGATAACAATTCTGTCCTACAAAGTTGCTGCAAGAAGGAATAATATGGGAAAGTGTCCAATAAGTCTTCAAAAATCAGTATTTTGAAACTGTGAACATTTACAATGTCTTAGTAATAGTCTTGTGGTCACTGAACATCACTGCAATGCAGGGTTGAGCTTGAACAGATTTCTTCACTCTGCTTTTCTTACCTTAACATATTTAGCTTTCTTCTAGGTTCAACTTTAACATTGAATTTACTGCTTGTATTATTGCTGTTGGAAAGATCAGAACGTCTTTGTAAGCTTTCTGTGCCATTTGTACACTGATACATAGTCTCATATATAATCTCACCATCTTTTAGTTTTTTTAGGCGGGGAACATAGTGTGGGAGCAAGGGTAGCTGTAGCTAACCATAGTTGTCAGTTCAGTGGTGGGCACACATATTGCTGATCTCACTCTTTGTGGAACTGTGCATAAGCTGATGTCAAATGCACTCCTAATAGATGTGTAAATCTTAAAGTTCAACCAACATTTACAGTTCGACATTTATCATGCTTGAACCCTGTTTAAATCATCTTTCTCTGAGGTTGACACTTGTAGCCAGTCCGTTTTTGGAGAGCATACAGCTGATCTTTTTCTTTTCAAAATGTGAGCAGAAACCTCCCTGGTTTAGCTGAAAGGAGTCCCAAGGCCAGTTCTGAATTTGGTTTGAAACTTGAGTGTCAGCCTCCTTCGTCAGGCTAACGGGATCATGTGGCTGTCCACCGTGGCTGTCCATCACACTGGTAGATGTTCCACAGTTGTGTGTCAGCAAGCGCCAAGCGTCTAGCTCAGGATTTGGGGTTTTTCTTGCGTGCGGAGGAGGGAAATGTATCGGATCCTTTTTATACTTGGCCATTATTTCCTTATCAGTAGGTGCCAAGATGAGTGGCATGTTAAGGTTGATATAGTTTTAGTTGATCAGATTAAATCATCGGCTGAAACCTGGCAGCTATGAGAGTGAGTAGATAATGCATCTGTGTTGCTATATGTATGGGGATGAAGTGCATAAAATATCGGTGCCCTGCTTTTTCCTCTCTAGGGTGGAATCGGGAAGCCAAAATTCTGTACTGAAAGTAGCTAAGGGAGAGTCTCCTGTGGCTCAGGTGGTTGGATCCTTTTGCCTTGGAGGAGAAGGATGTAAATCTGATTTCTGTTGCTCTGATGTATGGCACAATGATGAATTCAAAGCCCAAGATAGCCCCCCCCCGCCCTTTTTTTAACAATAAAATGCATGATATCATGCTAGATACAGGCTTGAGAGAGATTACTGAATTTACTTTGCATTTAAGCTCTCTGTCTGTAAAATGGAGGGAATGCTTCTCACCCTTACTAGGGCACTGGGAAGATAAATTCACCGATGTACTTGAGTAACTCGCGTGCTACAGTAGGTGCCATATAGATATTTAAACAGCAAAGGCAGGATATGTTAACACCATGTGCATTGATACTAATACGTCGTGTGCTCTGTTAACAGTCAACAAAGCTCAAATACATTGACAAAGCCCGAAGTTTTCCATTGCTATGTTCTTGAACTATTAAGCATCCGTCCCCCAAGAAAATTTGTTTTAGAGCTGATCAGCCTTACCTAATGTCTGGAGGGCTGTGAGTAGGGGCCTCGTTAACATAAGGCTGAGGCAGAATCAGTTTTGCTGCATCTTGTGTGATGCCATTAGGTCCTTGAGTCAGGTCTGAAGCTGTGAGACATCATCCCATGATTTAGTTTTGGTTCATTGCCATTGTTGCATCATGTTTCTATTAAGATCTAGCATGTGGCAAAAGTGGCTATAGAGACCGTGTGCTCGGTCCATGATTGAGACCAGGAGGATTTTGCATGCTAATCTCATAAAAGCAGTTGGGACTTCTGTCCAAAACAGTTCTGCCAACTCATGGCTGTGGCACGGTATCGTTTGTGTTCGTATGTGTAAACCAGGGTAAGCGCATCTGTGAGAGAGAGAGGAGGGCAGATGATGATCAGTGCTCTGAAAATGGTGTGTAAAAACCCTGGGATAGAGGTAGTTGCAATACTTGCTGTGTGAAGTCAGGATTTACAGCTGCAGTACTTGAAATCCTGAAGTTATTTTCTATTATTTTCTCCTTTTAATGTGAGAAACTGCTTTAATATCTGGCAGTCCTCTGGTCATGGTTCTCATTTATCCTCTTGCACCCACTTGGCAAATGAGAACGGTGTCATACTGTGTTTTAGGATATATACAATAACTGTTTAACAATAGCTACTTGTACCCCCAGGGTACAATCAGCATTGTATACGGTAGTCGTCGTATTTACCTAATTAGGGAAAGGCTCCATTTTTGTTGGTTATTGGATTTTCCCTCTCTAGCCAGAGGGAATTTGGCTTCCATTCAGCCTTCCAGAAGGATCAGTGAGTTGAAATACCTAACTGGTTTTAAGAAGGAGATTTGATCAATTTATTAACAGGATCTTATGTGATAAAAAAAGGGGACTAGACATGGTGCCCCTGAAGGACCCGTTCTGCTTTCTGTTCTTATGAATAATATATGGTATTAGGTGTATAAAATAATCAGTGGTATGGCCTAGTATCCACACATTTGTCTTTTGTGTTTTACTGACTAGCTCAGGGCATTATTGGTTTTTGCATTCATATTTCCAGTATGAAAAGAGATTTTTCTTTTGGTTTCTGTCACGATCTCTCCTTGCAGTTGAGAGGCCAGTCCACAAATCATAATAAGAGGCAGTGGTCCTGCACATGGGTTTGCTTTCTAATTTTATTGGGGAAGACCAGATGCAATGGAAGGAGCCACGTCAGGGAATGAAGGAGAATGAGGAAAGAACAGGAACTTGAAGACCAGTGCTTGAATAAGTCCACTTCCTCAAAAATAAGACTGCTATTGAGGTGACTTATGCTTTACAATTACCATAATAACAAGGCAGTAGCTTTATCTTTATTACTTCTTGTATATTCACTCACCACTACGACTGCAACCAATACTCTGACTGCTTTGCTGTGAGTGGTGGCGGGAACAATTCGTCTGTAGGGTGTGCCAATTTGGCACACTGTCACCATTTGAAATAAACTAATGAACAGCACTTTCTGAGAAGTTTCCCCAGTTTCAAATAAAGGCCTACAAGACATTTTTCTTTCAGATCTCTGCTTGAAGTACAACAGTACGTTGTTTCTTGGAAAAAAAAAGAAAAAAAACCGGCGTTACCTGTTATGCAGCTTTGCAACTTATTTCCCTTGCCCATTTTTTGTATTCAGTCTGCAAGCAAACGCAGAGCCCAAATCTTTGCTTCCTGGTTCAGGGGCTTGTACTGAGTGCTGTGTCGACTGGAAATCCTCTGGAGCAGCGGTTCCCAATCCGTGGTATGTGCACCACCCGTGGTACGCAGGCAACCTGTCAGTGGTACGCATGCTCTGTCGAGACCTTCTGTCCATGAGGGAGCGAGGCACCCACATGTACACACACCCCAAGCATACCTTTTTGCCTTGCTCCCACCCTTGTGGGCAGAAGGACCTGGCCCTGCCAGCACGCCGCTTCCAGGCGGGGCTGCTGATGCTACTGCTGCAGCCCCCAGGGACCTGCTTGGCTTCCCTGATCTCCTCCTGGCTCCGGGCACCAGGTAGGGAAGTGGCGGGGAGCATGGGGCTGGGGCTGGCAACAGCACGGAGCCTGTGCCAGGGGGTGGTGGCAATGCAGAGTTCGGGTGCGCAGCATGTGGGTGCAAGGGAGGGTGGGGGGTGCGGGGACCCCCCACACGCTCCCCATGGTGCTAGGCCCCATCAGGTGGTGGCAGTAGCAGCAGCAGGCAGGGACACTCGATTCACATGTGGCTGGCACAGGCGCCCGGCAGGGCATGGCTCCAGCCAGTGCTGCACATTGCAGCGAGGGTCGCAGCCTTTGCTGGGCCATCTGTATCTCCAGCGCTCCTTGTGCACACGTGCAGTTCTTGCACTTGCTGGGCACGGGAGGGAAGCCTTACATGCTGGAACCAGGTCCCTTTCCTGCCGGGGCTGTGCGGTGTGGGAGGGGAGCCCCAGGTGCCTTCCCCTGGGGGGTGGGGAAGGCAGCCAGCTTCAGCACGTACTGCTTGTCTGGCAGAGGATGCACCTCTCCGTGCGATGTGCAGCGCTGGCTAGAGCCGTGCCTGTGCCCTGAGCACCCCTGGCTGCTGCTGCACCATGGGGGGAATGTGGGGGGTCCCCACACACCCACACCCTGGCCCCACAACCCCCCACATATACACAACCCTGCAACATACCTTATGCCACACTCCCTCGCTAACTCTCCCCTACACCCCTGCACACACCACCTTAAGTGCTGGTGGTACTTAAGATTGTATCTTTTTAAATTGGTGGTATGCAGTCTGTTGGTGTTTGGGCACTGCTGCTCTAGCAGATTTGGGTGTGTGGTAAATCAAGGGAAACGGCAAAAGAAAAATATTGCCCCCCGCTACATTTATTTGTTTTTATTTATGCATTTCTTAAAGAGCCAGTTGGAGGAAAGGTGCTTTAATAGAGTAGTGCATTGTACATGCCTGGGAACAGTGGGGTTTCTGATAGACTGTCTTCACAAATCAGTGTTTCAGCTTTGTTTTCCAACATAGTATTAGCCTCAGCGGCAAGGGTTTCCATTTTTTGACTACAGAAACCTAACCAGGTTACTGTGAAATGTTTTTTTTTTTCTTATGTGATGATGTTGGAGGGTGCAGAGTCCTTACCACCACTTCGACATTTGAGGCTAGGAAATAAAAAGCCTTTGGAACAGGTGTAGGCAATTATTTCAGCTGGAGGGCCACTTAATGAGTTTTGGTGAGCTGTCAAGGGCCGCAAGGGTAGCTCTGCCCCTTGATAGTTGCACCGTCCCCTATTGCCATCTTGGGACCTGAAGTCCTGCCCCTGACCCCCAACCTTTGCCATTGGAAGTCTCTTCCATTGCCCCCAGACGGACTCCTTTTCAGATGGCGGGGTTGCCATCTTGGAACCAGAAAAATAAAACAAATTATATACTAAAAATCAAGCATCTACTATAACATATTTTAATTTTATTTCAAAAAATATTTTTGTCCTATTTGTGTGGGTTTGTGGGGTATATGTAGTGGCGATTGCATAATAGCTTAAAATGAAGTCTTATTCTTGTACAGTAAAAGCTCAGTTATCCAGCATCCCCTGGGAATGGGGAATGCTGGATAACAAAATATGCTGATTAATTGAGCGGCCTGAACAGGCGTCCTTGCCTGTTTGGGCTGCCACTTATCCCACCGGGTCCAGGGCATCGTCACCCCTCCTGCAGCATTGCTGACCCTCCCGTGGGCCCTGTGGGCCCCGCGGGACCAGAAGGTAGGCACCGCGCAGTATGTTATGTCCCTGCGCCATAGGGACTCAGCAGCATGGGCTGCTTTGCCCTGGGCCATGGGGGCTCAGAGAAACTGGAAGTGCCATGGTGGGCACAAGCTAGCATGCCGGTTAGTAAATCATGCTGGCTTGTAAGGTGCCAGAGAACACTGCTTTCACTGTATATTGTGGAGGGGAGGGTGTGGAGAGAGCAGTATAGGGTTTGTGGGGGGAGTTTGTGGGGATGTGTGGGTGTTTATGGGGTTTGTGGGAGGCTGTGGGTGTGTGTGGGGAGTTGGGTGTGTGGATGGGGGATATGTAGGGGTGCAGCTAGGGGGGTGTGAATGCATGTGTATGGTGGGGTGTGCCTGTGCAAGCCCCTCCTACAAACACCCCCCTCACACCACCCACCATTGCACACAGCTCCTGCCACCAGCAGTAGCAGCAGGTGGCAGGTCCTCCGGGTATACATGGTCCGTGGCAGGCAGAGCCCCCCAGCAGCTCATGGTTCCAGTGAGCTCCAGGATCACACGTGGCCAGGCTGCCGGTTCCATCACGGGGGGCTGCCCGTTGCCTCTGGGGCACTGATGTGGGCCCTGTTCTCCTGTCTAGGCATCACTTCATTCCCACCTGCCTGCTCGTTGCCGCTTCCCTTGACCTGCCTGCTGCAGCTGCTTCACCCACCTGCCCACCACTGACATTTCCCCAGCCTGCCTGCTGCTGCCACTTCTGCTACTTCCCCTGCCAGCCTGCTGCTGCCACTTCCCACCCTGCCCTTCACCCCCGCCCCCCGCCACCACAGCTTTCCTACCTGTGGGTCCAGGGTGAGGGCCATCCCATGGGCAAGGGTGGGAGCACAGTGCATGCTGCCCTTGCTGGAGTGAGTGGGGCTCGGCCTTATGCACATGCAGCCCGGGGCCAAGCTGGATATAGTGAATCAGTAGGCATCTACCCGGGGGCCAGATTAAATCATCTGGCAGGTTGGATGCGGCCCACAGGCTGTATTTTGCTCACCCCTGTTTTAGAACATGAAGCCAGCCTCGACCCACCATGTATGACCCACTGCATCTGAATATGTGGGAGGAAGGGTGCCCATGGTAGCCAGGTGACCTTAACCAAGGTGGCTAGGGCTGCATGTGTGATGAAATGAGTGCCAACATACAAGTCGCACCAGCAGTTTGCAGTTCTGATATAAGGAGTTAATTAGTGTGGGAAGAGGAAAGAAAGAAAAAATTCACACCCAGGCAGAATGATCACTTGGTTAGAGCAATAGGGTCTATTTTGACTTGTAGTTTCTATGCTGCAAATGGCATTTTTTGGATAGGCATGTCCTATACTGCTTTCCTTGGGTTTGGTGGGCGAGTGCTGGGGTAGAGGGTGAGGGGGCCTGGATTTTGTGCTGAAATGGCAGCTCTGAGTTGCACACCATTAGACTGAGGAGTTGAGTTCAGCAGGAAGTAAAGGAATACATATTCAGAAAAACACCAAAGACCTTTCAAACCACAAGGATGTGTACAGCACTTCAGCATGGGACCTGAAAAAGTGGGAGTGATGGATTAAATTGTGCTGCTTTTGTAGAGGAGACATACACATGGGCAGAGTAGCCAAGTGCCAAAGGTGGCATGGAGACATTTCATTGAATGACATTGGCACAGGCTCTGCTTAAATAGGTACGAGTTGTGTGAAAGAAGAGAGTTTATTTAAAAGTCTACAGACCTCAGAGACCTGAGATGTGATTTTATGGGACTAGTCAGTGAAACAAACCATGGTGTTAATCTTGGTGGATGCTTATGTGATAAATTATCACCCCAGCCTGTGGCCGCCAGCCCATCCCTCCAGTGTTTAGTCAGAATATTCTAAACATGAAAGCAGTTTAAAATAATCCACTCAAATTACCTTCTTCATGGGGACCGAAGAGCCCATCTTGGGACAGTGACAGCTTTTTCTGGACAAGGCAATATTGCAGTGTTAATGGTGTATGTCTCTTAGCCTAGCTAGAAATGGAGGTTTTATCCCTTTGGAAAGAGACAGTTCTTCCATGGGACATGCAGAACCTTCAAACTTTTGATGTGCTCATGATACTGGAAAAACTAGTTTTAGAGGTATTTTAGTTGCATTTTTCTGTATTTTCTGTTTCAGTTTTTTTTGCTGAAGAAAGGTGGAAAACGTTCTAAAAGACTTTTTTTCTATCAGGTGTATAAAGACTTTTAAGAGCATAAATTTGGGCTGGCTGCATAACTCACTCCTCATTCGCTACTTGTGATGCCATCATCCCAAGCTCCTGGTGAGAGAGCATTTTACGCTCCTGCACTTTATACTTGCTGTTCAATATGTTCTTGAAGGACAGATTTAGGCACGGTACGGAGAACAAAGCTAGCCTCAGGGTGACTTAGGTGATTATTCTAGCCACACGGCTTCCAAGAACCTGGTGGGCATGTGGTACAGGAGAGCACCTTCTGCTGAAGAAGACCCAGAAAATTAACATCTGGCTGCTTTAATTAAGAGTTAAATTTAACTAGATGAGCAAACTGAATGGAAGCCAATTCCAGTTTAATCCAGAGCTCTAGCCACTCAGCTCTTCCACAACCTATAGAAAAACAGCATACTCAACTAATGAAACACGAGAGAGAACCGTGACATCATCAGAATAACCACCCATTGGCTCATCGGTGGCATGAAGGAAGATACTGTAACCTAGCAACTTCCAAGAACTGATTTAACTCTTTCTGAGAACTGCTTTAACTCTTTCTTGCTTGACACCCTAGGTAATTTTGGATTAAACTAAAAGGATTAAATTGTAATTTGTCCAAAGACCTGCTTGACACAGCCATTAGACAAAATTACTTTAGGAAATCTCTAGACACTGGACAATTCCATTTTACCCTGGGAATTTGGAATTGCCACAGTGACAAGTATGGAAAGAGCTATCTGCATTTTCTTCCTTTTTACAGAGCAAAAATGACATGCATGGACACACTGGATAATATTAGAACCACTTGCATCCTTCGTACATTGTGAAGTGCTGCTGCTCACAATGGAAATGCTGGTAATAAAGTGTTAAGAAGCTCATTAACTGGTTGCCGGCATTCCAGACACTGCTGCAATAACAATATAATATAATCTTCAGTGGATCTAGTGGTTCTTTGGACAGTTGACTTATCAGATGCACTTAAAACTAAGACCAAAAGACCAAAATTGTTGGCTGGAAGGGAAGGAAATGTTTTCCCTTTAATATATCTGCACCTGGGTGAGGAATGATCAAATCACAGCAGTGAATATGACCTGTAATTTGATTTGCAAGCACTTAAGCATTTCTCATTCCATGGTGATAACACAGAGTCCTTGTACAAACTAACACGGTAATAAAAATGCATTCAGGTAATTACTTGAATAGGGCAGTCCTGGTTTCTGCTTGGAGACTTCAGCAGCCGGTTCTTTCTTCATCACCTGAATCGTACTTATTATCCTTAGCGATCCGCATGGGGAGCAGAATTATCATATTCCGAACATTAGGGAGAAGATCCTGCCCTGACTTGCACTCCGTGCAGCATGCTTGCTTACACTGGGATTTCATGCAGCTGGAAGTCTGGGCAATTTGATAGCAATGGAAGAGAAGGAAGAATCCAAAATCAGCTGGCGTTAAGCAGTGCTGTGTTTCAGGCATGTGATGGCAGTTTGCTGTCACTTTTTTTTTTTTCTTTTTTTTTTCCCCCCCTTTTGAGCTGTAGCAGCAGACTTTCATGCCTAGCTTGAACACAATCCCTGCATGCATTCCCTCCCTCTCTGTTTCTCTTGGCTCTTGTTAAGCTCCACGGCTTGTCTTGTGGGACCTTTCCAATGAGAGCGAGAGAGAGAGAAAGGAACACCACTGATTTCTCTACAGTGCAAATTGAGCATGAAATGGGCAGTGTGGAAACGGCTAACGGGGCTACGGAGGGAGATCTTAAATGCTATTCATAGGCACATTCATCTGAAAGAGCACCGGCACCAGGAAAAGGGGAGAGTGAGTGAACCGAATGTGGGGAGTTTAATTTGATTTTGCTAGGCTGGAGTTCTTGCGTTTCGGAGCTGATGCCTGGAAGGTTTTTTCAATTAGCTGCTGGGAGACTAAGGAGAGACCTGGAACTGTTAGGCCTTGGCTAGGGATTTCATCCATGGAAAGAATAGATCATTGTAGCAGGGGTAAGTAGAGTACAGACTTGCAGAGATCCTGTTCGTTTTATAAACAATCCTTTTATTTATTTATTTTTTAATCTTGCAAAATTGAATTTTACCAAGAGTCGGGGAAATGAGTGAAGCCTGGCATCGAATGGTAACAGGAAGATAAAGTAAATGAAGGAGACTCCAGCTTAGCAGGCAGCGTTTTCTGTGCCGAACTCTCAGATGTTGCTGGAAGGAGCTTTTGTGTAAAATCTGTTGCTTTGTAGCCTTTAAAACCGATGTCAAAATGATCAGATTTCCCCACCCTCACAGGGATTAACCTTTGGCCTTTTGTTAGTTTTTATACACTGAGGAAGTCATTGTAACAGAATTACTGTGAAGGAAGGGGTTAAGTTGCGGGGGGGGCGGGGAGTTAATGTTTGTATTTCTCACCTTATTCAACAAATGGACTGATTGGTTTTTTTAATTGTTAACTTACAGTGAATTCATTAATGTCTATTAGAGGAACCAGAGACTAATAATACAAAGCATTTGTTGCATTTTATATGCCATGTCATGCTTGCTCTTAATTGTTGCTTACAACACGCACACAACATATCCTCGTTAGGAAGCAGGATGTACAAGAGTTTTTGGTGAAACTGATTTAAATGTAGTGATATTTTCTTCCTTCGCTAATCCTTCCCTTTCCTGTCTGTGCCCATGAAAACAGTTGTTGCAATACAGTGATATATAGTGGGAGAGTGCACATTCGCTCCACACACAGAATTTAATAAACATCTTCTGACTGTTCAACTGCTGCATACGCCACAGGGACGTGTAATTCCAGTTGTAGGTGCCACGCAGGGAAACCTAAGGGAGGTGGATAAATCTTTCCGTAGGATTGTGAACAAACTTTTCAGTCGGAGCCAGTAAATAATTCACCCAGCAGGCTCCTGCACTTTTAAGGAATACAAACTTTGTCTTTTAGTGGTTGGCTTTTAAAAATCCTCCTATTTTACAGCTACTGTAGTTTGGTTAGGGTTAGCTGGAGCTGGCAGACGTGCAAATAAATACACCGCTCCCGGGAGGAGGTTGGGGAAGGACTCGAGAATTGCCCCTTGTTCCTGGCGAGGTGGGTAGTAGTTACCGCAGCCTTGTACAGGGTACTGCCTTCCCGCTTGTGCCGACTGGGCTCCGTTGGCTTTTGCTCAGAGGGGGTGGAGTTAAGGCCCTGCTCATAGGCCCTGCCTATTTGCTTCTGGGGAGACTGCTTTCCCACTTCTCACTTTCACCTGGTGTGGTGATCCAGTCCCGTCATACCTGGGCTGCGGAGACCTTTTAAATGCCCTAATGCCTCTGCATGGAAGGATTGGGCTGAGTGATGCTCGAGCCATATATTTGATTTTCATTTGAGAAGATGCATTTCCTATCAGGCTAGCTTAAAGGGACACTGTGATACAGATTATACGACAGTAAAGTGCCTTACCATTCTTACAAGCACAGTAAGGCAAAGATGCTGTGAAATCCTTAAACGCTGAAGCTCCTTTTCCTCCATCCTGGGTCCTGCTTGCATTTTTCTGCATTGGCCTCAGAAGCAGGAGCAGTGTCTCCACACTTCTCTCAGCTAAGCACTTTCAGAAGATTGCATGGGTTGCCCTGCAGGCAGGCAGTGTTACCAGTCCCGCTGGCTCAAGAATCAGGAGATTGGCTTAAAAATGCAAAACTTAAAAGTGCATAAATCGTGTGAGCAAACTTTATTTGGGGCCTGGCTCCTTGTGATGCACCGGCGTTACGTTTTCACACTTCGGAGGCTTTGCATTGCGACTCCACTCTGTTCGGGGGGCTTCTGAAAAAATAACGAATATTGAAACAGTCGCAATGAAATCTCAAGAGTGGGAATTAGTGAGATAAAGATTTTTTTAAATTCCCCTGTGACCCCCCCCATAGCACATCGCTTTCCTGACTTATTTGACAGGGCAGCTTCCATAAAAATACTCTTATTAAAATAAAACCAGAAAAGAAGACGTATGGTTGGGACCTAGTGTATTGTACCAGGAGGTGTCTCTGGAAGTACTGTAATGTTTGCAATTAAACCTTTCTCACCAATCTGGAATTAATGCAATTTTATACCCTTGAGTATTTAAAACGTGCTTGCAAATGCTTTTATCAGGGACATAATGATACGATACCTTGTTTTATGGAAAATTATTTGCCATTTTCTACCCTTGTACCTGGAGAAAATTTTATTTTCTTTTTGGCTGTATTATCCTTACTGCTTTCTTTACTTCCTCTGGAAGTCCTGATGTCAACAGAGCAGATCACGTGGGGCTATAGGCAATGAAATGATGGTTGCTTTCCTCCAGTCGAACTGATGTGACAATTTTGAGGGATGTCCGCACTCAAGTATCTCATCATGGCAATGCAGTGGCTACTACATAAGGCATCGTGTCCCTCCCCCACTTTCCTTCTACGTCAGAGTGAAAAGTGCTGTTTTTTCATCAGGGCAAGAATATAATTTAGACAACAATGTGCCATAATAGCAACAGTGTGTATGGTTATCTGCGTATCTCAAAGGCCAAATCTACGTGCAGACTTTTGTTGGCATAGCTGCGCGTCTGTCAGTGGTGTGATTCGTCACAGTCAGAGCTGTGCCAGTGAAAGTCCCCAGTGTATATATAGCTGTGCTGGCAGAACTGTGCTTTTGCTGTTAGTGCTTGTTTCGAATTGAGGAGAGGGGACTGGAATAAACACTGGCTTTTCTTTGTTTGCTTCCTGGCTCTTAAGCTTTTAAGATGCACTTATGTCATGTTTCCCAATTTTCCCTGAAACCAAAAGAACTAGAAACGGGTGTTTCTAGGTTTCCTAGGGCTCCAGGAAAAAAATAAAAACATCCAAACTGTACTGGCAACCCGTAGCCTCCTCCGAAGCATCTCCTTGCACCCTTGTGTTTTGCCCAGTACTTTGTAAAATTTTCCAGAAAAAGGAATAGGTTTAATTTCAGACCTAAAAGGCAAAGGCAGGTTTACTTGGTCAAAGTAAGAAGCAGATGCTAGTCTGTAGGCCTTACCTTTGCTATATGTATTAAGCAGGCTACAGCTTCAGCATCGTCCATGAGCGCACCTGCTATATATTCCAGTTTGTAAAGAAGCAGCTTCTCAGTAGGCAAATAATCCAGAATGGAAGGCAATGGCAGTTCCATCTAGGAAACCCACAGGTGGCATGCAGCCTATGGAGAAATCATTATGGCAAATCCGCGAATATGGTGCCTAAGGCCGTGCTCTGAGTCTGTAATTTTTGTTTTTCTGAATGTCAGATGTTTTAACCATATGACAACATTCTGTTTTCAAGCTTTGAAGCCAGCCTCTCATCGACCGTAACTGGAAAATTGCATCTAACAATGGGTAGCATCAATAGGTGACTTTTTATGAGCAATTCTCTTCTTATGAAGATTTTTTTTTTTCTTACGTATTTAGAAATGGAATCACAAAACCGTACAAGAAAGCTATTACAACTTAGTACAGGTCTGCTCTGAAAATGGATCTTATGATGTGGTTTTGTGGAGTTGTCTCTCAATAATTTTCCGATCCGAATATGCTCAGTTTACAAGTAGAAAAGTGCATCCTAGATATGAGATCTGAAATTTAAGATGAGTTCTTTGCAAACGTATCGTCACCAGGGATCCTGGTTCTCTCTGTTTAAAATCCCAGATTCTCTGATAAAAATCCCCAAATCCACAGTCTTCTATGATTAAAATGATACACCGCTATATAAATATAGGTACCAGTTGCACACAATGTTTTATGGATATATTTCCAATTTTAAAGCATTTTGGAAGTCTTAGTTCCTCAATCATTGTAATAAATTCTAAATATCTATACATTTTGGCATTTGATTTAGTTTTTTAATCACGAAAAATCAAAGCTGCTCCTGCCCCCTTCACTCACCAGGACGTGGGTCCAGCTGCGGCTGTCCCCACCACTGCTTTGTGGCATCAAGCAGCCCTGATTATGCCAGTGCTGTGTCTCTGCCCATGTCATTGTTCCTCACTCACGACCCCACAGCCCCCTGAGCCCTGCTGATGCCCCTTACTCCTGACCCCCAGCTCTCCCAGTGTGTGAGAAAGGGAGTGGGTGTATGAGGAAGGCAGAGGGACACAAGCAACATGGCAGTGGGGGGCATGTACCCCCCGCCCCCGAGATTTCTGCACCCACAACAGAGCGCATGGCATGGGGCTGCAGCTGGGCCAAACCAGCTCCAGGCAGGAGCTGCCTCTGTACCCAGTAGGTGGGAGGGAGTGTGGCACCACCGCGGTGAGGCGCAGCAGTGACAGTGATGGCAGTGTGGAGTTGTGATCCTGCCAGTGCTGGCAAGCAGGGGGAGCCTCACCTTGGTGGTGCAGCACACCCTCCCGCATCAGGTCCTACCTGCTGGGTGGTGGAGGCAGTACCTGCTTGGAGCTGGTCTGACTTGGCTGCAGCCCAATGCCCTGCTAGGGGTGCAGAAATCTTGGGGAGCACGTTCTACTTGCCCCTCTACTACGTCACGTGTGCCCCCCTCCCGCCCCTCAGATGCATGTCCTGTGCCCCTTCCACTCCACCCCTATAGATTAACCTGGAGGGAGCTGCAAGAGCTACTCTCTACGCTGCCTGGCTATCATGTGCATGTGTGCACATGCACATACACGTGGTCCCCATACCTGATTGCCTTCTTCCTGCTTTCCCCAGCCCCAAGAAGCCCCTTGCAGGCTGGAATTGTGCTAGCTTTCAGGGGGAAACCCACAGTTTACTGTTTTTCCTCCTTTAAAGGAGGAAATCCCTGATTTTCTTTTTAAAGGAGAAAATCCAGCGTTTTTTCTTTGTTAAAGGAGAAAATCCGCATTTTTCCACAACAGACAGAAAACTTGGATCTCTGGTCGTCACCAGCAGTGATCTTTCTTCAGACCAAATTGTCTCTGGAACTCCTCATTCGCACTATTTGGGGGCGGGGGGATGGTGCTTATCAGACACCCACTTCGATACATACTTGAAGAGGACAGAAGAAATAATTGCAACAAAATGACTGTGCTTTAAGATGCTTTAGTCAGTGCAGATCTGTGACCTGCCCTCCATCCTCACCTTTTTGGAGTCCCCAGTGACCATAGGCTTTGAATTGGGAGGGAGTTAAAGGAGTGTTGTAACCACTCTGCTTTTATTCCCCCTCGTGGGAACACACGGCAGCATGATGGATGCTGATCTTGTGTGCATGAGGTATGTGTGTACTTATGGTGGGATCCTTGTGGGTGGCAGCATCTCAGAGACCTGCAGTTCTCCATTGGCTCTGTCCATTCATAACTAAGGGTAGCATTTGATTGTGCAGTTAAAGATGCTCTTAAGAATCACGCTTCCATCAGATAATGCTGCTGGCTATTGCTGCATCTAACAAAGGGAGAAAAATTGGAAGGAATTGGGGGAAAAACAGATTTTCTCCTATTTTTACCAGCTTGTTTAGAGCTTTCAGTTACCTAGAAGAAGGTGTGTAGAGGACATGACATTCCCCTGTCTCAGTGTGAGATTTTGGACATTTTTCTCAGCATCCTAAGAAAAGGTCTCCTGAAGAAAGAGGTACCTTTTTGCTCCTTGAGTCCTTGATTCTGCTGAGATTTCCAGCAAAGTTTCTAATTCTGATGTGAACTCTTGTGCATTCGGAAAGGGGCATAGGCCACAATTTAAATTCATACAACTCGCAGGACTGCTGTTGTATCATAATACCTCTTCTAGTATATTCTAGAGGCATTTTCTGTTGGAAGCTTTACTGCATCATCCTAACAGCTGTTTAAAAGCAATGAATAGAGAACATCTTTTGAATGCTCTCAGCCTTTACATAAGAGATGTGGTGGTATCTGGATTCCAGATACAACCACACTATTGAATTATGTAACTAACCAAGATAGCAGCACTAGTAAACTGATGGGGCCTGAGCAGATCGGTCCTTGAGATGCTTATACACAGATGTGTCATGCCCTTGCAAAACTAAAGGTATCAACCGATGAACAGTGTTGCTTGCATGTCCTTTGCCATGATTATAAGGGTGGTAGTAGCAAGCTCATCTTGCAACAAGCTAAGGGCTGCATTGGTTGCCTGTGGGTGGTTTGTGATGTTTGTGGTCTCAGAGTGGTGACAGATGTGTAGGCCCCCACTCTAACTCATGGTGCTTTATGTAAAGCACCATGAGTTAGTGTCCTGTCCTTGTCCTGTCCATCCCCCCACACATACTCTGTGGCTGTTTGCAGGAAAGGATGGCGGAGTGGGGTGGAAAAGCTGCCAGCTGGGGTTTGCCTGGCCTGAGTTCAAAGCGGGGGTGGGGGGAGCGGGGAGCTGAGGGAGACAGCAAGGTGGGGGGACTCCAGTCCACCCACTTCCCCTCCCCCTCAGGCCATGCGAACTCCAGCCATAGCTCACTCCCCTTTCTTTCCAGCCCAGCCCTGATTGCATGACAGATTAAGCCTAGAATAAGACAAGTTCCCTAAGGCACTCCACCGTGGAGCATCTTCATCTAATCCCTCATTTGATGAGGGTTAATTTGTCATGCGAGTGGCCACTTTAAACGTGTTCTGCAGCCATGCATGTGTCACAGCGCAGCTGTAGAGCGCTTTCAGGGGGCCGATTGTGTAACAAACGTAACTTCTGTCTGCACCCTGAGTTTATAGGTACAGGTGGGTTATTTGCCTCCGCTTGTTTGGCTTTTGTTACTTTTGGCTAATCTCTGCTAAATTACAGGAGCTGTTTTGTTTGGTTTCTTGGCTCTTTTGTTGCCTCCTGCATGCTTGTTCCTGGCTGTTACTGGACAGTTCTTGTAAGCTCTTAAAGGAAGGGTTGTTTTCAAATGGCAGTTAAGATGTGAATGTATATATTCTTTGAACATTTCTTTTCTGTTTTCCCTTTGGTCATTGTTTGAGGTGTTTGTGCTTGGATAAAGAATAGGTTGTCACAAATGTGCTTTCCCTGCTCTGCAGACCTAGGTTTGATATTAAGACATTATGGCAGGAGCAGGTAGGAGGAGATGGGCTGCGTGGGAGTAAAATTAGTAGATTTGGCAAGATAAATTCTGTCAAAAGTCTGGATGAATAAATTTATGCTGTACATATTATGTATTGGAAAGTTTTCCCCAGTAGAAGGGCTCTTCTACCTGAAACCAGCGCTTGTGCTAAAACAGCATATGCAAATTTAGCAAAACCCGCTTTTAGAATGAGCATCGTTAAAAGAAAAATAAATGTAGGTAATTGACTCAATGTGCTAAACTGAGATTAAATGGTGTTTGAGGCAATGGAGTAATTTAGAAGATAGTGAAATTACTGCCTATTGCTTCTGGGCGAGTCTGGAATTGAAAAGAGATGGTGGTAATAGCTTCTGTTTCTAGGCTGAGCTTGTGTATCTGATCTCTGAGATTTCGTTGTAAAAACATAAAGAGTGCATTTGGCCTCGTGTCTGTGTATGATTAAAGCTTTGTTTCAATTAATTTGTAAGGGCCCAATAATGAAAGGTGACAAGTGCTCTCATTATAGTTGAAGTTAATGGTGGCAGCGGAGCACGCTATGCATCTTAGGGGGTGGTGCGATGTACAGAAATGACTGCTACAGGTTTCCCTCACTTTATGTGGGTTCTGTATGTGCGAATACACTCTTATACGATGAGTGTTTTTATACCCAAAATTTGTTATATGCAAGGTAAATTCATTCTTATGCGATTGGGGTGGTGGAAGCCCATAGTCAGCTGCATTGTGCGGTGCATTGTGGGAGTGACACGCACCAAAATACAGTCTCCTGTGTAGATCTGTGCTCCACGCTGGTTGTCTGCGACACGTGTTTCTGTAGTTGCCATCCCCATTATGATAGTCTGTATGATAGTGTGCTGTTGGCGAGTACCAAAATGGTCTTGTAAAAGTGGTAGAAACGGGTCTGGGGGTCAGTATAGCCGAGGTCTTGGAATGTATCCCTGTTTGTTACATTGTGAAGTGGGTTCCCCTTCATGCAAATTTGATTTATGTGCCTTTTCCAGGAACGCGTGTACAGCGTAAAGCAAGGGAAACCTGTATCCCTTTTATAATTAAGCTACATGGTGTACAGTGATGAAAGTTAAGTGAAAAGTGGCAAAGAGGATGCTTGGTCCATTTCCGTGGAGCTCCAGGGTAGCATCCCTCTCAAATACAGGCTCCCATCTTGCTCCTACTCCATGTGCACTAGTCCTACAAATGAGGTAGTGAAGCCAACTCAGAGGTGCCCCATGCCACTGTTTTTGAGACCTGTATCTCTAGCTTTCTTGAGAGAGGTGGCAGGGGTGCCCAGAGGGTGTATTTACTACTTCATTTCCAGGATGAGGGCCGGATGTAGGAGGGATGCTTCCCAGGGGTTGCTACAGAAGCACTATGCACGGCCTCAAAATATTGTAGTCCTTTTGTCAGGCCTAGCTTTGACCCAACTTCCCAGGAGTTTATACAGAGTTAAGACTCCACCGTGCTGTAGGATTTCACCGAAGGACTTTTTGGCTTTGGACTTTTTTTTATTTGGGCAAAGAAATATTTCACAAGAAAAATTAGCTTCGTATTTCTTGCTCATGGCCATCAGACATACTTTTCACCCAATATGTGCATTCCAGAGCAGTGTATAAAGGTGGCATTTGTACTGTGGTTTTAACTTGTCTGATTTGCTAAGTTGCACAAACATTGTAAATTAATGAGAGGACAGACTCCAAGGAGGCAGTAAAAGTGCGGGGATTTAAAAGGAAAAGAAGTAAGTTTCAAATATTGTCTGAAAAATTGTCAAATTCAGTAGTGGCTTAGAAACTTAATGAACTTTTGCTATGACTGAGCGTGAGCAGCAGCAGTTTCAGCTGCGTGTGTCTGGCTGCTTTTGCCAGGGAGTAACCTTAAATTCCATTTTGGAAAAATGTAAGAAGATTACCAGCTTTCCTTGGAACAATGACACATGCTCTGCCAGGAAAAGCATCAGCCTTTCCACTGACTTATAACTCCTGGCAAGAGACAGTCCTTCAGCATTCATGCATCTCTCCTCACTTGATAATTCTGTTTACATACAGCAGTGGCCAGCAGCAGGGTTTCTTAGCTGCAATGTGAATATATTTGGGTATTTTGCCATTGAGAGATTAAATTCATGCGTCTTTTCTCTTAAATAAGTTGCAGTATTTCACAGGAGATGCATTTTGCCTCTCTGTGGGGGCTGTTTGTCACAGATACTTTGATTAGCACCCAAGTCTGAGCACCAAAATTGGAATAACGTGCATGACCAGCCATGCTGCAAAGTAACTTCTGAATGACCATGTCCTCACTCATGCTGCATTCGTGTTTGTGTGTTACTAGGGCTCCTGGGAGGATCCTGTTTTGTTGCAAGAAGCTGAACTGCTTGGGGGTTCTTTCTTTAGTGAATTGTGGGAGAATTTGTTTCCTTCGGTGCATGTGCAAGGAATTTGAAGGCTATTTTATGCAGTACTGCATCATCACTGTAAAGTGGGAGGTGGAGCCCAGCTTCTGGTTCCCACTTCTATTCCAGGTCAGCTAGTCCAGGTTGAAAGTGCCTCTCGGCACTATGTGCTTAAACAGGATGAGGGATAAAGAGCAATGCTTAGAATCATACGATCATAGAAATTAGGGTTAGAAGGGACCTCAGGAGGTCATCTAGTCCATCCTCCTGCTCAAAGCAGAACCATTCCCGCTGTCATCTGAGCCAAGGCTTTGTCTACCTGGGTCCTAGAGCTTTTTAAGGATGCAGATTTCACAATGTCCGTGGGTAGCATGTTCTAGTGCTTTACTATGCTTGTAGTGAGAGAGAGAGAAGGAGAGTAAGAACCCGTGTGAAGACATTCCCCAGGTGTGGGTCCACACAAGTTTAAAGGGAAGGTGCCTCCTTGCAATATAAGTGCCCGCATCCTTTCTTTGTTGCCTGTCTTTATAGCATGGCCCAGCCATTTCTTAATATTGTTTTCTCTCTGTTTGCTTAGCACAGGTCTGCAAAGAGGCTATAAATTGGGAGCTTCTATTTGCATAGAGCATACTTTCATTCTTGGCAGGCCTATCTTGCTAATTCTTCACAGCAAGTACCTTCACGTGTTCCTCACAAAGTCGCCTGGGTCTAATAATACTTACAGCATTAAGTTTAATTTTTCAAAGTTTTGCTTGTCTATAGGTAAATATTCTTCTTGATGGACAAATACATTTTTTTTTTCATTATGGTATCGGTGTAATGAGTGTAACATACAGTTGCCCATAAGATTGGATAATCATCAGCAATCCCTCACTGTCAAGGATGATTGTCTTCCATGATTGCCTTATTTGTGGGTCTAAAGATAGCTGACAAGGCATATCCAGGATACACAGGTTCGGTTGCAACTCAGGCACATGTTTGAGGAAAGGAAGGATGGAGAGCAGCAGAGTAAGGACCCTGGGTTTCAGAAAAGGGGACTTCAACTCCCGCAGGGAACTCACGGACAGGATCCTCTGGGAAGCCAGGTTCATGGAGAGAAGAGTCCAGGAGAGCTGGCTGTACTTCAAAGAAGCCTTACTGAGAGTGCAGGAACAAACCATCCCAATGCACAGGAAGACTAGTGAGTATGGCATAAGTCCAGCTTGGCTTAGCAGGGAACTCTTCAGTAAACTAAATCAGAACAAGGAAGCTTATAAGAAGTGGAAACTTAGACAAATATCTAGGGAACAATATAAGAGCATTGCTCGGGCATGCAGGGATGAAGTCAGGAAGGCCAAAGCACAACTGGAGTTGCAGCTAGCAAGGGATGTGAAGGGGAACAAGAAGGGTTTCTACAAGTATGTCGGTAGCAAGAGGATGATCAGGGCAAGTGTGGGTCCTTTACTGAATGGGGGAGGCAGCCTTGTGACAGGATGCAGAAAAGGCTGAAGTGCTCAATGCCTCCTTAACCTCAGTCTTCACAGGCAAGGTCAGCTCCCAGACTACTGCACCAGGCAGCACACTTTGGGGAGTTGGTGAGCAGCCCTCAATGGTGAAAGGGGCTACTTATAATATATAAAGCATATATTTTTTATATATATATATAATTATATACGTTGTCCATGTCTCGGCTCCATACAGTCAAGTAAGGATCATGATTGCTTGATAAACCATGAGCTTGGATTTGAATCTGATTTCTCAGTCTTCAAACACCCACTTCCTCAGGCATCTGAAGGCTACACTTGCACAGTTGCGGTGACGCTTTCTTCATTGATGTCAGCTTTCTGTGAGAGATGGCTTTCCAGATGTGGGAAATACTCAGCCTTCTCCAAAGTCTCACTGTGGATCTGAAGTATGGGAGCCAGTCTGAGTGACAGAAACAAGTAGATGAGTCAGTGATTGGCTCAGTAGTTGTCAGCTCGGGTGACGTGGACATCTTTGTGATCCCAGGTATGAACGATGGCATAATCAATCAAGTGCCAGTGCTTAGATTGTGAGCCTTGCCATGATGTTTTGTACCTGTTTTTCAGGTGGAATGGGGTGCACAGACCAAACCACTGCACAGTTTGCAAGGGTATCCATATGCTTGAGAGATTTACTCTGAAATATTATAAAAATTCCCTTTGTGGTAGCTCAGGAAGTTATAGCAATGTCTTATGATTATTCACATGACGACTCTAAGGTCAGATCTCCCCAGCTGCCAGTCATGAGTCGATGTGGGTTCTGTGTTTGTCTCTGCATGATAGTTCAGTATGTGGATTCATATGCACAGAACATATTTGCCTGATGATGCCGTTTGAGAGGTGTGATCTCTCTTCTGAGTTCAGTGGAAGCAAATTTGGTTCTAGGGTAGTGTTTTTAGATTAGGTAGGTTTTCCACAGCTTGTTCGTTGTATCTTGGTATATCTTACCCTACTAATGAACTTAACTTTAAAGATAACTTAAGGATGGTTTTGAGTAAAAAGCAGTTGAGTGGGCAAAGTTTTTGGTTAATGAAGTATGCAGAAGGTTTGATATAGAATTGAAGCCGGCGAGTTCATGAACTTGGTCACAAAATCCACAAGGTTTCTTTGGCAAAGCTGTTTTTCTCACTGTGCTCTATGATGATGTCCACATCCTTTGGGAAAGGGGGGAGACAAGGAAATATAAAGTCAGAAAATCCAAATGAAATGGCTTTGACCTTATTTGCCACAGGCTTAGCTGGTGTAAATGGCAATGCAATGCCAGCTGACCCCAGTTGAGGATCTGATCCTACAGCTTAGTAGCCAACAGCTCTAGTATTTGTAACTCACATAGCAATTTTCTTTTAAAACCTTTTTTTTTTAATCACGGTATCTGGGAGGAGACTTCTGGAGTCTATCACTGCAACATAAAGCATAAAACAGTCTGTTGCATGCATTTTATTAGTTGTACATTATTTACTTGTATATATCTGGTCACCTTGACCAATGAAATATACTCATTAAAGCAGGGCCACTTAAAAAGTTGCCTTCAATCTAATTGAAGTCCTCAACCTTGTCCTTTCCCTCCCCCGCCCTTTTTTCTTGGGTCCTTCAGTATGGAAGGTGGCAGATTTTGTGTGCCTTGCATACAGCCAGCGTCTCAGCCAGCATTTGCGATTGCAGGGCTCCAGACAAATAAGTGAGACTGTGAAATGCCCACTCTTTGGTCCAAATGATGATTTTTCCACAGCTTAATACATAGTTTATTCATAGCATGCTACTAGAAGGTTTCCAAAACCACTTCAAATGAGACAAAGTGGGAGGGGGTGGGGGGGGGAGGGGGAGGGGAAGGCGGTCTGCATGTGTATTTTTACCCCCAGTAAAAAAAAAAGAAAAAAAGAAAAAAAGCACCAAGAGTTACTAGCCTGTTTAAAAAAAAAAAAAAAAAAGGCATGTGGTATAAAACTCTTTAGTGCTGTTAACTGCATAATATAAATCACACTTCTGGATGGTATTATGCCATTTACTTTCTAAATCCTTTCTCTAATTATTTATTTGTAGGAGAGGAATCCTGAGAGCCAATACATTTTTCTATTTAGGAAACCCATTTAATCACTGTTTATCTCCTGCTTATTAGTGATGAGTGGCTTTATCTCAGAAAATGAAGAGACCAACGAACAAGAAGCATATTGGTTTCAGCTATTCCTGCCTATGTGAATGATCAGAAAAGTTCTTGACTAACAACTGTTACTCTTTTCAGCAAAACCTATGTAACGGAGTTATACAATTTAGTATTGCCTCTCAAGATTCGGTGTGCAGAACTATTCCCATTAGAGTGTATTGATATGGTAAAGTCATGGTTGTTTCTTTGGCTGGCTTTCTTGTTTTGGATATCTTTCCTGCTACTCAGTTTACTATCATTAGCCTGTTTTCAGCAGATCATTATATTACGATCTATGGCACTTATTACTGTCAGCTGCACATTTGCGAATTTGAAGGTAAAAGAAAAAAGGAGATGCCAGTTCCCTGTCAGACTGCAGCTGAGCCAGACAAAAAGCTAACGTGGGCCTATAGGATTTTTCACACTTGTCTTCCCTGTATTGATTTGTGCCGTAATGCTGAATGCATACGACCAAACTTGTCTTCATCTGCACATTTTTTACAGCACAAGAAGTTGTACATGTAATTATCAAAGCATAATGTCTTACTGGGTGGTAATGTAACTCGGGCAGGATGACCAGAGCAGGTGCCACTGCCCCAGGCACCCAGACTTGTCACTGCACCACTGCTGTTAGAGCCATCTTTACAATAAAAGTGTGTGTTACTGTCTGTTCGTTGGTGTCTGTCTCTGTGCTTGGCCTGTTCTTTGGTCCTGTAATTTAGTAGGTGATCTGTATCCTGCAGTTCACACATCTCGAGTGTTTTCTTTACTACTGTGCTGTTGACTTGGGATTTTTTCTTTGTGCTCTTAACTTTCTCTCTCATGACCTCACAGTCTTAACCCGTGTCGTTGTAAAATGCTGCCATTGAGAAGATTATGATGCTGTAAACAAGATTCATGAAGTCAGTTGATCTACTTGTATTAGTTGAGTGTGTATCTTACAAGAATAAATTAACTGGGCATAACTGTATCACTAAATAGCTGTTGGCTACTTTCAAACAGTTTGACTATACATTGAAAGAAGTGTTATATGTGGTGCAAGACTTCCATGCGTTTTTTAGTTAGTGCTTGGGCTGATGATAGAGACTGCGACTCTGCTGGGGAGGATGGGGGATCCTTGTATCACAGCTGTCTCTTAAAACAGATGAAACAGGTTGCCAATCTTTGTGTCGGTCACTTCTGCCCGTGAGACCTCATTCAGAGCCCACCAAGGTCAGTGAACTGTATGGTAACAAACTCTCTGGTCATCCTTCGGTATGGATTAGGACACTTCTGCCATCATTTCAAAACCATCTTTTAGAAATGTAGCGGAATGGGGGAATGAAAAAGAGGCAGGGAGTTTATATGTGGGGAAGCTGGTACACCAAACAGCTGCTTTCTCTTTCCTCCCAGTCCAGAGCACCAGGCTTTCCAGAGTCCAAGACTCCCGTTGTTTTCTTGTAGGAATACGTATGGAGGTGGCTGAGCAAAGAGCGGCGCGTCTTCTGTGAGATGAAATGAGAGAGGTGCTTTTGAATATAGTGGGGTTGGACTTTTTTCACTTTTTGGTACAGAGACAATTAGAGGACATTACTGAGGCATGACACACCATGCCAAAATGCTGATTGCTAATATTTTGCAACCTGATGCAGTATTCTGTACAAAATCTCTGCTAGCATCTCAGAAACAGCTGGATAGCTTGTTTTCAGAGACTTCGGTGTCGGTTTGTTCAAATGCAGCCTTCAGAATGGTGTCCAGGTGACACGCTTGCTCTTCTCGAGTGCTGTGTTGTGTTGCTAAATACATGGCTCTTAAATTATCTCCTGCCAGTTTACTGATCGGGGCATTGGTGTGTGTTTACATAATGGAACAGAAGTGAATTTCAGAAGAGAAATGGCCAAACTCAGAGGTGGTGTGACGCACCTTACTCTTGGTTTGGACCCTAACACTCTTGGTTTGCACCTTTTCTCCTGAGGTCAGTATAAGAACTTGTCTGTATGGGCACTTGGGGGGAAGATGAAGTGAATTTGTTAAAGGTACAAAGTCAACGTGTATAAAACAAAGCAGGTTAATCCCCGCATGGATGCCTCTCATTTAGGCATAAAGTAGCTGTGTTCTGGTGTAAGTGAATTCTTCTCTGCATGATGACTTAACTCCTTCAGTTAATTCACTTGAAGTGCTATACATTACATCCCAAAGACTCAGGGAGAAGACATAATTTAACCCTCACCTGAATTTGATTTTTATTTTCTCCGTGCACCCTAGTGTGTTAAGTCAGACCAAGTGATGTATTGAGTAAGCACCTTAGGTTAGGTCGGGGTGCTCAACCTGTGGCCTGCAGGCCAAATCTGGCCCCCAGAACCATGGTGTCTGGCCTGCAGAGATCCCTGTGGGTTGGCAGCCAGGCAGTGATGGAAGCTGTGTGCAGCTGGATCCAGCCCCATGTCCGGATCAGGGCTGGGCTGTGTACCCCCTTCCCCCACCCCCACAGTAACTGGTGGATTGGGCCCTTGCTGCGCCTGCCTCCTACTGGATCGAGCCCAGCAGCCAGATCCAGCCTGCAGATGGACCTGGCGCTGTCAATCCAACCCATGGGGCAAAGAGGTTGGGCACCACTGGTCTAGGGGGATCTGCATCAATCTAGTCACATTTGTATAAACTCCCAATGTACGTCATGTGCCTCAGGTCAACTGCTTAAAATGCTGTAGTTTAGTGCCAGTGTTTGCATTGCAGGCAAGAACCAAAATGCCCTGTTATGCTGGTAAAGTATGTGTATGCACATCTAAAAGTGCGTGACAGAGGGTATGTGGCAGTGGGGCACTGAAGGGGTAGATACCTTTTTCCTTAGGAACAGGAAGCCCACTTTTAGCTGGCCTGGCTGGAGCTGTCCACTGCCTTGCAGACATGGAAGGTATTTTCTTTAATACACAGCGGCACTTCAAATATAAGATGTGATTGTAAATAAAAACTTGGGGCGGGAGGGGGAGGAACTCAGCACAAATGCAACCATGTAGTTGATCCAATAAAAGATATCCATAAAAATCCGTGTGTGTCTTATATTTCATGGACCATTATGGCCACGACCTCACTCCAGTAGTACTAAAACTTTATTGTCATATTTGAACGGCTTAACCGGAAGCAGACCATACCCAGTGCTGAACAACTAGTTGCGCATGTGAGCAGGTAGCTTTGAGGCTTTGAACTTCCATCTGTCTGGCTTTTTACAGAAACTCAGCGTTACACCATGGCATTCATTGTGCAGGCTACAAAGTCTCCTCCAGAACAGGTAGAAAAATGTACCTCCAGGACTGCATGGTACAATGGGTGTATTGGGAAGTGTGGAAATTTTGCATAGGTCCCCGGTGAAAGACCTTTGGAAGAAATGTGCAAAAGAGGATTTGGAAGTGGAATGGAGGGTTTGGATGGAAATTAATACAAACATTGCAGTGTGTGGATGAGAGCGGGGGCAGAAACTTGCAGTTTTTTGCAACAGAGGCTTATGGTTAAGCAGGCAAAGTCAGGCAAGGGTTTAGGCTGGTGCTGGCACCAGAAGCAAAGTTGTCTTCATATTTGAGAGTCCACATAAGTTCTGAGACTCACTGGCCTGGTTGCAATGGATAGAGAGGTAGTTTGCTGTGTTAGCCATAGAATAGCACCATTAAAGGATTTTCTAAATGCCTCATGTCTTAGGCAGATACTTTTCCTGAAATGTCTGTCAGACAAGCAGCAATATTAGAGATCGCCTCTCTGTTTTTGATAACAGTAATTCCCAGTGGGGACTTTATTTGCTATGCAGGCTGAGCTGTTTCAAAGCAGTAGACAATTTTACCTTTACAAGAAATGAGTGTCAGTTGAACTCTCTTTCTCAATATATTTAATACCCTGAATATAAAATAAATGGTCCGAATCCTAAGGTGGTTTTTTGGGCCAAAACACCGTTTCATTGCCTACTCGAATGTCTAATAGCCAGCAGAAGAGTAGTTAGGAGTCGGGAAGTGATGTCTAGTTGATGAAGACTGCAGAACTTGTTTCAAGTTTTGGCATACTTTCTGATTTTGCATAATATGTTCTGCAACTTCCTTGTATAAAGGTGGAAAGCGAACAAGATATTGGCAGAAACCAGGTTTTGTACAGTGCTATGAATTGATATGCCATTAATTTGCTAATCTTTTCACAACCTCTTGTTGGGTTCAGCTTTGATTTGGGTTGGGATTTGCTCCTGAGTAATTTTGAAGTTTTACAGATGAATGAATTGTGTATACATGTCCCAGAAAGAAAATCCCATTTTAAGGATCATTTTTTTTAAGCCCTTCATTTGTTTAATGTGTTTGTTTGTTTTTTTTAAAAGCTGAATGTATTTTTGCTTGAAATAGGAAGCAAATAATTCTTCTGGCAAATGCAGCCAATGTCTTCACTGTTCAATTTAGTTACCACACTGCAAGTCATCAGCATTATGGTTATGGGTATCTTTTCCTGGAAAGCTGGCATGCAGTGCAAATAAGGGAGGATGAGATATTCACTAGGTTCAATGCAACTTTCAGAGATGTTTACCTTGATTTCCCTGGAGCTCTGCAACATATAAGGATCCCTGTGATTCTTTTATAAACCATAATTTTCTATAGATACATTTTCAGTGCTTTAAATTGCAGTGGTTTGCAACTGTGTATAGACTTTAAGCTATTTGTGTGCAATTTTTAAGCCACTTTAATTATAGAGAATCGTACCTGCCAAAATGTCTCCTTGCTTCAGATGATATTTTTCAACCTTCATTAAGTTTAAAAAATGACCTTTTATGGGCAATGACTAATATGGATGCATGCCCGTGACATATTTTGGGGGTAGGTGGTCTGCTGGTTAATGGAAAACCTCCCGAGTTCTATTCCTGGCTCTTCCACTTACTCACTGTGTGTTGCTGGACAAATCCTTTCCCTTCTCATCTCATTTTTCCCATCTCTAAATTAGGGATAGCCATAATAATCCATCTTTGTAACAAAATGTGTGGAAGGAAATCGTCACAGTGCTTTAGTAGAAGCGCAGAGGATTTTCAGGCTGAATGTGAACACAGCTAAAATGGCCATAATTAATTTTGAAATCCTGAGCATGGATCTTATGCCACTGTTATTGTTGTTATTTATACAATGTCCATTAACAGTCTACAGAGTATTTTTTTTTATTTATAAGCCCTCATTTTTTGCTGATGGTTTGAATAGCAATGGACATGTCTACATGTGCATTTATGCCAGCTTATAAATTTACTGCAGAGTAAGTGGGAATAGGCAGATATCTACACATGCAGGCATTAAAGCACGTTAACACTGTGTATGGGCAGATTTGGGGCTAAAGTTAGTCCCAAGTCAGTCCACACACACAGTATTACTGCCCAGCAAGGCATCTACATGCATGTTACTGCTCAGTAAATACTCGGGTGTACATTTGATACCTGCATGATTTAGGTATCAGATTTACCCTCAAGTTGGATTAAATCACCGTGTTTACCGCACAGTACGGATGTACACGTGTAGACACATGCTAAAACTGCGCAGTAACTTTGGTTACTGTGCAGTAAATGGGCATGTGTAGATGCGCCCAGTGAGCGTCTTCCTCCTCAGTCCCTGTGGGTAAGTGTCGTTGCCACTCGCCCACTTTTCAGCATGGCTGCAGATGGGCACAAGAAGAACTCAGAGACGAGATAGAAGAAGAGACTTGCAGAGGAAGGCTTGTAGCAGCAGCAGAGAGCATGAAAAAATGAAGCAAAGATAGGATAATTGGGCTAAATTCTGTCCTATGCAGTTTTATTGTGGGCAGGGTTGCATGGTGGTGTACATCTCCTGATTATCCAAAAGTTTTGTCATTAGGGCTGTGTGAAGCTTCAGGTGGTGATTCGATTCGGCCCGATTCAGTGGCCAAACCTCTAAATCCGAATTGAGTCGGGACCAATTTAAAGGTCAGAATCAATTCAAAGCTCTCCAGATCTTCAGAAAAGATTCAGAGAGCTTTGATGATTCAGGCAGCTGCTGGTGGCTGCAGCAGGGAGCTGCGGCCCACTCCAAATGGTAAGTACTAAGGTTGGAGGAGGGGACCATGGGGGGACCCCTGCCAGCCCCCCTGACCCCCACCCGCTCCCCCAGCCCCCCTGTGGCTGTCCCACCCACCCCAGCTCCTGGTGCTTTAAAAAAAAAGCCTGAGTGCTCACCAGGTGCTACTGGGCAGGGTGGAGGAGGGTGATCCCTGCTGCCCCACACTGCATGGGGGGCTCTGCATGAGCCCCCTAACCCCCATCTTTGCTCCTCCAGCCCCCTCACCGGTGCCCTGGTGGGCCAGTTCCAGCCCTTTAAGAAAAAAAAGAACCGAGAAAAGCCCCGGGACTCACTGCTCCTGCAGTGGCTTCGAGGGCTCGTGTAGAGCCCCCCACGTGGTGCGGGGCAGTGGCGATCACCCTCCGCCGGCAGGAACAGTAAGTCTGGGGGGGTTTCTCTTTTTTTTTTTTTCTTTAAAGGACTGTAGCTGGCCTGGGCAGGGCACCCGTGGGGGAGCGATGGGGAGCTGGGAGGGGTCGTGCAGAGCCCCCCACACAGCGTGGGCCAGTGGGGGGCAGCAGGAATTGCCCCCGCCACCCAGCAGCACCTAGTGAGCACCGGGGCTTTTCTTTAAAACACTGGGAGCTGGGGCCAGCAGCAGCAGCCATTGCCAGGCTGGGGGAGCGGGTGGAAGATGGGCCTGCCTGATTCAGAGATTCGGAGATTCAGCAGCAGCCAAACCTCTGAGTTGGATTCGGCCAGGTCAATTCGGAACAGTGATTTGAATCACTGGATTGAATCACTGTCTCCCAAATCGGCCGAATCTGAATCTGAAACAAATACTAGCTGCTTTGCACAGGCCTAATTGTCATATTGAATTGCCTGACCAGATGCTATTTCTATTGGAGTCTTCTGCTCACAAGGAGGTCACGCTTGCTAGAACAGCAGATTGGGAACTGCACAAGGGTGGCTATCCCTGGAAAGGCTGCAGATCAGGCTTATATACATAGTCGTGGCTAAGAGCTGCTACATGTTGGTTGCTCCAAAGCTTGCTGCTTCTGGAGAAGCATTGCACCCGCTGCAGTAGAAAGGCAGTGCTGACTTTGTCCAGTATTTCAGAGGATCCTAGATATGGTTCATCATCCTTGCAATGCCTAGGCACACCCAGCAACTTAGAGAGGTGGTGCTGGGACATGAGACTAGTTTCTTTTATAGAGTTAAGTCAGCTCCTTAAGAGTAGTGGAAGGAATAGTTTTGTCAGTTAAGGGGGTGAGTGTGTTGTTTTCACCCCCGGTATAGCTGTACTGACAGATGCACAAGTAAAGGTGCAGTCTTATCTTATCTGCAAAACCAACCTTTTTTTTGCCAGCATATCTTAATTTGAGCGGGGAACCTCGGGCATGAAAAGATTTTCTTGCTGCTGTAAACATTCAGCGGGTTGGCTGGTCAAGCTTTCCTGGAAGATCATGTAAGAAGGCAGGGTAGATTTGCACCTTAGAGACTAAATAAAACATGTGCATATGTATGTATGCACATGCATACGCACCAGTTTTCATGAGCTGAAGCTCACTTCATCAGCAGACGAGGGCTTCCATTTACCTACGCCACCCCCAGGCCCCACCCCAGGTACTTGGACAGGAATCCCGTGCTTAATCTCTGCGTGCTGCTCTGACAAAGCACATCATAACATTGTTTAATGACTTTTCATATTGATGAATGGCATTGTAAAGCCTTCTGTTGTGGTCAGTTGCTTGATAACATTGAAATTTGGAGTCATGTTTTATTATCTAGTGCCTGCCCAAACTTATAAAATAAAAATGGAATAAAGTGGGTAGTTAGAATAAAAGGATCTCCGATATGTGAATATTTATGGGGATGTTTCCAGGCAGCGTTTCATTTTACAAACCTCTGTAGCTGAAGATTTAATCCTCAGCTTGAACAGTTTGCCTTCCTGTGATGGTTTTATTGTAGCACCGTATTTAAAAAAAAAAAAATCAGATAAGATGCAAAATCAAATGCTTTTTTGGAAGCTCTGTGTAAGTCGCAAATGTTGAGTATTTTCAGTCTGGCAACTTCAGACAACCACGGTCCCGGTTCCTGATCCCCAGCATCTCTCAGAGCAAGTTAATATGAATGTGGTGCTTCATGCATTATTACATGCCTGGCTTATCCCTGCTCACTGACCTGGTCTCTCTCTCTCTCTCTCTCTCCCTCCCCCCCCTCCCCCCCCTTCCCCCTCCTTGCTCCTTTGATGTAGCTTTCGCTCCCAGAGGAACAGAATGAAGTAACAAGAAACGGCTGCGAATCCAAGGAACTAGTCTACCTTGTGCAAATCTCGTGTCAGGTAAATGTCATGTTTTTCCCCCCTTATCTTGCATACAGCATTGCATTGTTTAATAATGTGGCCTCATAATACGTTGATGTCACTAGATTCTGATGTACATTTTTTCACCTCTTCGCTGGCTTAGTCCTCAGAAGGATTCTTTATGTTTTGCTGTGGCTGGCTAATTTTTAAGGAAAGAAATACTGAGCTTTAAAGGGTGCAAAAACAGCTTGTTCAGCAAACAATCCTTACTGCAGTACACGGGGAGCTGTAAAATATTTAGCGAAAAGACACAGGCATGGGTGCTTACGGGAGGAAGAGGGGGGGAGTGTAAATAGGGATATGTGCATACATTATGACTTGCATACAAAATGTGTGTGTGTATGTATGTATATATATATGTATGTGTGTATATATATATATGTATGTACGTATATAAAAATAGAGGAAGTGCTTGAGTAAGAACAGAGGCCAGTATCTCCCACTGAGTCAAGGATGGAGGTAGGGATCATGAGGTTAACTTGGCATCTTGACTTACTGTTTTGTTTTCTTTAATCACTTATTACTGGTGCATTAAAGTTATGCAAATATGCAAATAACTGCCGCTTTATACCACTGTCTTCCCGTCTTTAAAATGGGTATAGAACCCCCAGAATGAGTGGTCATTTTGTAAACTACTTTCATATCCTCAGATGATAGGGTAAACTATGTAAGTTCATTGAGTGTGGGGAGACTTGGTAGATCCAGGTAGAAGTAAATTAAAACAGGATGTGATGCCTAGTCATTTTTTCACCCTAGGGTGTAGCACTTCTCCCTAATATTACCTGCCTTGGCGTGTTGTAAGCAAAGTAATTGTTAACTTACTGTACATTCATGGGAATAGCTGTTGTATTATTTGCACTCTCTTTATTTGGTTCTGTTGTGAAAGTCCAAAGAATTATAGGTAAGGGAATATTATGGGCGTATTGATAGTAGATCACAGCATGTCTGAATTGTCTGTGTGAGGAAGAGTTGACTATTTTCCCACTATGGTCTCATTTAAACCGGGAAGTTATAGCAAGTTGTATAAGCCAGGCTGTGAATTTACAGCACATGAGCAATTCCTCTCTGACTTCTTGCGTGCTTACTTTTGGGGTCTGTCTGTGCCAACTCTGCCATACACGACCACCTCGATGGCTCGTTCCACTTGCCATATACCAAAGCCCAGGAAAGAGGCAGCCCCGACCACGCACCCAGAGGCGACTCTTAGGCTTTCGGCCCTGAGCGCATACGGTCTATTGGATGTCTCCTCAAGTCATCTCAAAGGCGGCAGCATTGCCTCAACCCTGAAATGTAGCACCTGCTAGGTGGCGTTGAGTGGACAGGGTATGCCTCTTGGCAGTGACCCCAGGTTCAGCATGGAAGAAGTACAGGTATGACTTTAGCACCCAATTGGAGGGCCTTGCTGGGAGGCAACTTGTTTAACTTTGAAACTGGAGTAAGTTACTTTGTAATTAGTGCAAATTAAATGTTTCCACACAGGAGGGAGCTAGTGCAGAGTACCCAGGGTGCTATAAATTAACTCCTTAGCTTTCTAGAAGCTAACTTCCCCGGCTTGATAAGCACATTTTTAAAAAAGTACCTTTGCATTAGAAAAGACCAGGGCTCGTGGGAGAAGAGGCCAAAATTTCACAGGTGAATGAAGTTTAAAATTGCCTGCGATTTGTGAGCATCTCACAGATACTGTTTGCCCCTGCTGTGCTTGTAGACCAGATGGTAATTTAACAAAAATCAACACAACTGCTAAGAAGGCAGCACCAAAAAATGGTGACAGGATCAAGGCTGCAATTTTTCAAGGAAGTTTGGATTGCTCTAGGTTTTAGAGGGGTGATTTTATTTATGCCCTGTTTATATCACATTGTGCCAAGTGCCATGACCAGGAGGTGGATGCCAATAGATGATACTTGGGCAGATGCTCAGAACCTGCCACTTGTTTCAAGCGTCTCAAGTCTGAACACCCTCCCTCTACTGCTGAAGTGTAGTTTTAACTCTGCTGGCCAGAGCAGCCCTGCTGAGCGCTCTCACGATTAATTGGGTCTCCTCCAGCATAACTAGGTGTCTGAACATTCAGGTTTTTAAAGATGATAGCCAGCACTTGGACCATGCCAAGGAGTGTGTGTATAGCCAGTGCAATGTATACCGCTTGCCTGTAACAATCCAGTGCAACCAGGATTTATACTGATGTTTGTGCTGATGCTCCTGGGTGTTTTTTCCGAGGTATAAAGGGTGTTTATACACGTGCTCCACGAGTGTGGCGGGAGGGGCGCTTTAATTAGAAGGGAGTCTGCTGCAGCACAGTAATTACCACGGTCCAGCAGACTCAGTTAATCAGGTCTGCTCTGATGCACTGTAATTACAGCGCTTTGGAGCAGCCTCACTGCTCATGTATAGGCGCCCAAAGAGACAGCATTTCAGAAAGTGGTGCCAGCATTTCGGGAAGACAGCATGTAAGTGGACCATCATAGAGAAGTCTTCAGTAGATGTGGGCAAGACACTGCTCCACTGAAGTGCCTCGCCGAACTAAACCAAAGTCATTGGGAGCTGTGAGTATTCACACTACTCAGGACTGAGCTGCACAGCCTTAAAGGGTGAGCATATAAAGGCTCACTTGTCCCTCCTAGTTGTTCTCCCTCCTAATCCACTAGAGTTCCTTGTTATCTAGACTAAGTTTCCGTTCTTTTGCTTTAGTGCATATCATATCTTGCCAACACTAAGAAATTAGAGACACTTAACTTACAGCAGTAGTTTCCAACCTTTTTTGTGCCATGGACCGGCACAGGAGTGATGGAGCCGGCTGCCTACCTTCCGGGGTTGCCCTGCCCCCAATTTTCACCCCGTTATGTCACCACCGGCGGCAGAAGCCACTCACCTGGGTGGACAGGTGGGGGGGGCTGAGTGGGGGGCTCATGCCACGACTCGGCAGCTAACCTGCCGTGGCCCAGTACTGGGCCGTGGCCTGGTGGTTGGGAACATCTGACTTACAGCATCTGGATTCAATGAAAAGCATGGAAGGAACAATACTTAGCTGCAGTTGTTACAGTGGAGATACTGTAACCTCAGACATCTCACAGGCCCCCCTAATGTCTAGGGAAATATTCCAGTCCATCACACACTGCATACAGAGGGGTGTCTGAATGGACTTAGCCTTACATTAACATTAATATTAAATGGGAGGTGGGAATAGTTTACACAAGATGATAGTGCTGTAGGGAGAGGTTCTGGCATGACTTGTCTACACGAAGCCAAAAAACTTAAAGAGGAAAAAATTATAGACCAAACTTTGCTTGACCTGAGTTTGCATTTGCTACCAGTGCTGGTATTTGACTACTTGAGCCAATTTACAGAAATCCTTTAACATGTCCAAGTGGACACAAAAGTAAAAAACATTTAAAGGTCAGGTCTGGAAACTTGTTCATTTAATCCAGATCCACACGCATATAAAAGCTTTGAGAAGTTCATGAGTGTTTTGCTGCAAATGTAAATAGCATGGTAAAATGTAAGATGGAAATCAGCTATTCTGGCAACTTCAGATTAAAGCTGTCATCAAAATGGGCAGAAAACCCCACGCTCCAGGACTGGTTGCCTCCTACCACTGTGCTATCCAAGATGGGCATCGTGTGCATATAGCAGTCTGCATTTTGTGTGCGGCCTATTGAAAAGACATTTACTTTTGTCATCTCACTTTGCAACCGATAACAAAAGCTTTCAAACATCAGACCTTTAAAGAGCCTAGCTCAAACGTAGCTGTACTTTTTTTAACTGAAAAAAAGATTAAAAGATGCCTTTGGTGACTACTTTCTGTTTTATGCCAGTGTAGAAAATACTGGTTTTCTGTGATGTTCTAATTTTGAACACATTTGCGTCTGTTTTCGGTGTTATATAAACTAAACCAAGTTAATAGCTTTGAAGCAAAAAGACGGATAAAGAGCTATAACTCATTTATTTAAAAAACAGAAAGCTACGGTTCATCTTTCAGTTTCTTGAATCAGGTTTAGGATAGTAAACTATAGCTAATCGTCAGTATAGTTTTCGGCTTGTTTTTTTAGTCTAGGTGAAGTCATTTTAGAGTGAAAAAATAACCTTCGTACACTCCTGAGCAAAGCTTGGTATGTATCGGGCATCCAAACAGTTACCATAGTACTAGGATTGGTATTGTTAAAAATAATGAAACTTTCTTCCATGGGAAAAGAAAGGATGGGTAGAAGTCCTGTAAGCAAACCATGAATTCTTTAAATCTGAGGAAATGTTTTTTGGAAAGAGCAGATTCTTCATTAAAAGCAGTAATGTCTAGCTTTCTTGCCATCAAAACTATTTTAGGTTTCCACCTTCTTAAAATGCAGACAATATTTAAGATGCATTTTACTGGAGAAGAAAAGTCCTTCCAGAGGTTGCAAGCAGTGGTCATTTTCTTTATGGGAAATGGAGAAACACCAAATCTTCCTGGGGAGGATGTTGAGACTGTGCCTGTGGACTTTATAAGCTCCATAGGCGATAGCAGCAAGACATAATCACAGATCTTAAAAAGATCACAGGACACGTCTGGGGCCTTTGTAAGGATCATGCTGTACCTGGGTACTTTGAAAGTCCATGGATGGACTTATCAATTCTAGGGGGATAAGCAAAGAATTTACAAAGAGCCTGCAATGCATTTAATCAGGGTTACAATGCATGCTGGGAAATAAAAGAAACAGAATTCAGGACTCTGAAAAGATGGAATTGAGCTAAACATCGTTTTTTGTTGGGTATCAAGCAGGTTTAGGTGTTGCAGTTTTCAGCACCTGTCGGATTTATTTGAATAATGAATTAGAGTAGGGGTCGGCAACCCACAGCCCACGTGCCAGATCTGGCAGTCTGACCCGACTGCACGGAGGATGCAACCCATCCCATCGGCAGCACCCTCCTCGGGAGCCCTGCCTGCTGCTCTTCTGCCTGCGTTTACCAGCACTGCAGGGTGGCCAGGTTTCTGCAGGAAGGGAAGTACAGGCAGCATGAGCTCTCCACAGGGTGGATATTTGTGGCCTGTGGCAGGGTGCTGGGTCACAGACTCTGGCCCCAGGGTGGCAAAATGTTGCCAACCCCTAAATTAGAACAGTTTTCAAACTGCCAACTCCAGGGCCCAGATGCATGGCATTAATTCACTCCGCCTCCCGTGAACTGTGCAAGATGGCTATCCCTCTCTAGCCCATGTGAATTTTGTTTAGCTGCACGAGGATCTCGCTATATTGGGTCAAGGCAATTGCATACATTTAAGCCTCGCTGGAAATGGAGATTCAGTATCTCCTTTTCAAAGAGCAGCATTGACATGGCTCCAAAGCAAATGCCATCCAGAGTCCTACAGCTGGAGGAGTGGTTGCAATAGCATGCGTTTCCAGGGCAGTGGAGATGAAGCCAGGAAAATTGGGATCCTGGTATGAAGAGCAGACAGGACTGCCCGTCCTAGGCGGTTTGTGAGGAGAGGAGAATTGGAATAGATTTCTGCAGAGAGGAACATCTTACTCACCCTAGAAATGTCTTGAGCCATGGTTACTGCTTCTGTTTCCCTCTGCTAGTGCACGCTAAAAACCACAAATTGTTTGTAGTCAAATTTCTGGCCTAACCATTCGATAGCCATTTGTGCAATTGCATTCTGTCTTCAGGGTCCTGCTTTTAATGTATTTTATAATTTTATCTTGTGGGAATGAAGCTGAAGCACCAGGAATGCAGTTATGAAATACATGCCACAAAGGTGTCTCTCGCAAGGCTGAGATTTATTAGAGGTGGACTCAAGGGGCCAGATACTATCAAACACACCCAGGCGTTAGGCCTGTGTGAAGCGGCTAGCGTTCACTTCAGATTTGGGGGCCAGTTATTTGATTCAGTGATTCAAAACGCTGTCCCGAATCGATTCAGAGATTCGGCTACTGCCAGATCTGCCAGGCCAGGCCCATTCCCCCGCCCGCTCTCCCAGCCTGCCCCGGCTCTCAGCTCTTTGGGGGGGAAAAAAAAGCCCCAACTCAGTGGATGCTGCCAGGCGGGGGGCAATCCCTGCTGCCCCCCACTGCCCCACGCTGCATGGGGGGCTCTGCATGAGCCCCTGCAACTGCCTCAGCCCCCCACCCCCCATGGCTATCCCACCCGCTGCAGCTCTGACCCTTCAAGGAAAAAAAAAAAAAAAAACGAGAAAAACCCCGCACTCACCATTCCTGCCGGGTGGGGGGCAATCCTTGCTGCCCCATGCCACATGGTGGGCTCTTCCATGAGCCCTGGCTCCCCCCCAAGGCCACTGCAGGAGTGGTGAGTGCAGGGGGTTTTCTCAGGTTTTATTTTCTTAAAGGGCCGGAGCTGGGTTAGGTGAGGCAGCCACTGGGGGGGCGGGAAGTGCGGGGGCATTGGGAGTGCTCATGGAAGAGCCCCCCATGCAGCATGAGGCAGTGGGGGGCAGCAGGGATTGCACCCCCCTCCCCTCCAGCCCAGCAACACTTGATTAGCACTGGGACTTTCTTTTTTTTTTTGGTAAAACACTGGGAGCTGGGGTGGGCAGAGCAGCCGGGGGCGGGGGGGGGGGGGGGGGGGGGGCTGGGGGACCCACCAGGGACTGCCCAAATCATTGAAGCTCTCCGAATCTTTTCTGAGGATTCAGAGAGCTTCAAATCGATTCAGACCTTTAAATTGGTCCCCTGATTTGATTTGGATTCATAGATTCAGCCACCAAATGGGGCCGAACGTCTTCCAAATCGAATCAGCCCCCGAAGCTTCACGCAGCCCTGCCAGACATGTCCCACTGTAACAGGATCTGCACATGGTGCTTCTGAGTTTGGCTCTGCTTCGAAACACAAACCAACCAACCCCAAAATCTTTGTCTGGGACCATTTGGCACCTAATTCTCTCATCCTTTACACAGAATTTTCTGCTGCTACAACTGAGGATAAATTTACTAAACAAAAATATCAGATCACCCTAGTTGTGGTGCCAGTTTCCAGAGCAACTGTTATTCATAGAAGTGCCAGTATTTTTTTCTAACATGAGGTTGTTTTTATCTATAAGACCGTTTATTTAAAAATAACAAACAGGGGAGTGAAATCCCAGTAGAAGATTCAAAATTGTGATCTAGGTTATATACATAGCATATGAAAAAAGAAGACTGATGATTTTTTCTTCCGACCAGTGTATATATTTCACATTGCTAATCTGGCTTTATTTAGTGTTCCCAAAGCTATTACCTATGTTGTTACAGCTCTTTGTAACTCTCCTTTTTCTCCCCCCACATCACTCTCCTTCAAATGGAGAAGTATCTCATTGCTCTGATTTTTGTACGCTGGTTGGTGACCTAGCATCATCCACAGTTTGAGGGCAAGCCCAGTTCCAAAAAGAGTGCATTTTATAAAACCATGCATTGTTTTTAGACCAGGCCTATAAAATCAGCTGTTGTCAGCATTTGCAGGGAAGTCTTTTGGAATAGTTGGTTTGTGTGTTTTAGGAATCTGGAGGTTAGCTGTGTTAAACAGTAGCAAGTTAGAGGGAAAAAATTTGGGGCCCAGGCTGCCAGATACTTTCAGCTTTAATGACTATGGGAAGTTGTACTCAAATGAACCCTGCTTTGTCCTCCTAGGCTACACTGCTTCTGGTATGGGAGGTTGCACGCATAGAGAAGCGTGGCACATCTCAGCATGTCTCTGCCTGGTGCGATAATTGGGTGGTATAAACTTCCCCTATAGAACTGATGATAAGAATCCACCATTGTTATAAGCTCTAAAATATGTGCTCTGTTCTGTTGATTCCTATTGTATAAGGAAGATATTTTACAGCGCAGAATGGTAATGCAGGATCCTTACATCATACAACTTGAAAATATATTGAGTTACTTCACGTGAATTCAGCTAATGCAGGAGAACAGAGAGACTGCATGCATTATATTTTCTAATTGCTTCTAAGAGTCTGAGGCTTTTGTGTTAGCATCCTAACAGGGGAAAAACAGTGGGCAAGGGGTTTTGTCACGCAAGCCATTGTGTCCCGTGCAAGCTGAGCCTGTCAGCTGAAACAAGTGGCTTTGTGTAAATGCAGAAGGACACACTGGGAGACAAAAATGAACCTTGCCTGGTTTTCCACTATTGCTGTCGTGCGAGGGTTTTTCTACAGGGGGAAATTAGTGTTCATCAGGCAGTTCACAGTGCACTGACTCCCTGTATGATTGCTCGTAGTGCTCTCGACAGGCTTATCTACAGGGGAGACTCAGAAAAGCAGTAGGAATGGTTTTTAAGGTAGAGCAGTTGAACTGCATTAAGATCTTGTGTAGATATTCCATTTCAGAAACCTTAATTTTATTCACCTAAATTCTCTTTGGAAGCAAGATGAAGTTAATTGAATTAAAGACACTGTAATTCTGAATAAAAGTGCCCATGCAGGGATTTAATGCAGTTTAACTTAATTGTTTTAAAAATTATTCAGTTTAACATTGCAACTGGTTCTGTGTGGACACGCCCTAGGCGGGGGGGTAGCTTACTTCACTTTCAAGGTGGAGTAAATGTCTTGTACGGAGGACTTGTTTGCAGATGCTATTGTGTGTCAACATGAGGCTGGAAGCGGAGCAGTGATAATTCGCACCCTAGCTTACTGTTACTGACTTTCCCCCTATAGACAGGGTCTGAGCAAAATACCCAATTCTTGTACTTGTATCCCAAAACAGTCATCTTAAAGGAAAACACTACTTTATTTCTGTTGCAAAGATCTGTTCCAGTGACACATTATTCCTGTATTGGTGTAAGGGAAGGGTGGGCTGCCACTGGAGAGCATGCAACAGCTGTTTCAGTCTTAACTGTTCCATCTGTGTGATCCAGCAGTGATACAGAGTAGTTAAATCCCACTAACTTTGACCCTGAATGAAGGAAGGAAGGTTAAAATTACAGTGTTTTGGCTACACTTGCATCACTACAGAATTGCATAGATATAAGGGTTGCATCTTAACAGATTATATCAGTATCCTTTGGTATGGATATACTTGTTAGGTCTATGTGTAGGAACTACAGGTCAATTAGTAAGCGGTGCAGGTGCTGCAGCGAAGGCACGGAGTCTTATGCAGGGATGCGGATGGTGGCGAGAGAAGGTCGACGAACTGTGCAGAGCAGAAGAAAGTTGGGAGGCATCTGAATGCAGTGGGTGAGCTGAGTTCAAGGTGGTTGTGGAAACGTGTCTGCTGCTGCTGGAAAAGATGGAGGAGCAGTTGATCATTCAGAAGTGAATTCTCCATCGTCTTAGTGAGGGGTTTGGTGCTTTGGCAGGGGTGCCTTCCGCTCTGCCTGGCTATTGTTGTTTTTATTCATGTGGATAACGCTAGTTTGCAAAAACCAACCAAAGAGGGGTGTCCAGGTGTGCCAGGTCCTATACAGACACAAGAGTAGAGGACAATTCCTGCCCTGTAAGAGTAAAAATATAGATAGAGAAGATGCAGGATGAAGGAAAGAAGTGTACCAGGCAGAAAGAACAGCAAATAGTTTAGTAGTATCACAGGTGGTTTTTTAAGGGAGGGTGTGGGTTAGTTAGGGGAGAGAAACAGGAAGAAACCAGAAGGAAGAGGGCATGTGGTGTGGAGGAAGGGATGCTCCCCACTGCTCAGGTGTCTGTCCACCCTGTGCCCACTGCTGGGGGCACCAGATGGAGCAGGCAGGTAGAGTCTTCATGAAGAATGGGCCAGGACCCTCCCGGGCAGGGTGCGCTCAGCTGGGCATATGGGATGGGGCCATGGGCAGGTGGGGAGCAACATCCAGGAGTGGGATGGGCAGATGGGGCCGAGGTCAGAGTTGGGACCAGGACAGCACAAGGCTAGGACCCAGGTGACACCACAGGGTAGGGCTGAGGGCAGAGCTGCAATCTACTCCATGCAGGTCCCTGCAACAGACTGTGGGCAGGGTCTGGCCCTGGCCCCATCTGCCTGTCCTGCTCCTGAACTCTGCTCCCCACCTGCCTGTGGCCCCATCCCATCTGCCTGGCTGAGCGCGTCCTACCCATGGGGGTCCTGGGCTGGTCTCAGTGGCCTGCCCACCCACCCACTCCATCCTGTGCCCCCAGTGGCAAGTGCGAGACAGATGGGTCCAGTGTAAACAGCTGTGACAGGGGGCTGAGGACAGGTCAGCGCTCCCCTCCCCCTGGCCTTCAACAGCTCACCAAAACTATGGGTCAGCAGCCCCTCTCCCCTCCCCTTCCCTCCCCCCCAGGCCCTCAACAGCTCATTCAACCTTCCTAAGTGGCCCTCCAGCCCAAATAATTGTCCACCCCTGTCCCAACCTCTGCTTAAATCTGCTTATTGCCACTGAAGCCTCTTAATGCTAATTATCTCTCAGAGAAGTTCTGTGTTTTATATGAATGGAAAACAAAGCTAATAAAATTTGCCCTCACTCCCTAATTTGTCATGCAGTGTTCTGTCTGAAAGGTTGATGTCCGGCCAGAATCTGTATGCTTTCCACTTCTGGCAAGCAGGGAATAAAAAAAAAAAAGATTAATAAAGAATTTTCAAAGCTGAGAATTGTATTAAGAAAAACCTTGTGCTGATACTGTAAGTTAAGATGATGCCAAAACACTGAGTTAATGTTTTTGCTAAAGCATTGCTTATTCCAGGTGTTTAAAAAATAAAATGTCACCTGCAAATGTGGAAGATGAGGTATTAGCATATACAAGAGGCTTTCTAAGAAACAGCCTAGAACTGTAGATTTTTGCCCAGAGGGAAAGCAAATGTCGTATCTAATTATCAGTAATGTTCCTTGTTCTGTACCTGTCATACTGTTGGTTAGGACAGGGTAAGTTCATCAATTAAGATAATGGTCAGTAGAGACGGTAGGCTTGTTTTACCTGTCTCTATCAGCTGTATTTTGATGTAACTTCATAGGGTTGAATGGCATTACACTCATATTAAACAAGATTCATATCATGAAGTATTGGGCCCTTTTGTTGTGAAGCACAGATCTTGCTCTTAACCCTCCCACTTGACCATGGGGCTTAGGCATAAGGCCTTGATCTTTGATTCTTCACTGTTCCAGGTATGCAGAGCAGTGCCGAGGGACAGAAAGGATATCTGACCATCATTCTGCAGTCTGCTTTCGCAATGTAGCTGGTCATTCTGCATAATGCCTCCCCTCTGTGTTAGAAGGCTGACTAGTATCAAGCCCTTGAGTAATGCTAGTAGCTGTCATGAGTTAGAGTGCAATTACATGCTAACAGATGGGCAGCCGATAGGGTAGGAATGCTGCAGGTACCGCCTGTCTTGTATCACATATGATGGTATGGCAGATGTATTGAATCTGATGGCAGTGTTGCACAGACCTGTGCTAGTGTGACAGATTATTTCCTGTCCTTCAACCACAGCTGCTAGAACAATACGCTCTTGCACCATCCTGGCATCTATAGCTAAAAACAGACAAGTGGGTTTATCCTTGGGGTGGCTGCCCAGAGCAAGTAACTTGAATTATCTGTGATTGTCCCTGATCAATTCAGATACTTCAGTATGGGTTTTTAAAGTGGGACAATGGACGTGTACGTCTGCAGGATCCCAGACTAAAAGATTTTGTCCTAGGAAGATCCAGTGTCTGTTTTTAGCCTATGTGTGGTCTGAACTCCTATGACCCGTAACGCAACTGGTGGTGACCTTTGCTCATAACCATTACTCGTATGCATGTAAACCTGTTCACTTGCAGAACTTTCCTCTCCTGATATCCCAGTGTCCTGCATTTAATTTCTCCATTCGTGGCTTCCTTTGATCATTCATCATTTAAATACACAGTGGCAAAGCAAGTGGGGACAGCATTGCCTTCTGCTGTTTTTGACTTCTGCACAGCTTAGATATAATAACAGGATCACCCTTGTGCATGGGTCTGGGTTTTAGTGGTGTATAACCTATACACTGTACACGTCATTCTGTGGATGGGAATGTAATCAATGGGGTAGTAATTAACTCAGAGGGTAGTAATCAATGGCTTGATGTTTAGTTGGCAGCTGGTATCAAATAGAGTGCCCCAGAGGTCAGTGCTGGGGTTGGTTTTGTTCAACAACTTTATCAATGACCTGGAAGATGGGATGAAGTTGCACCCTCAGCAAGTCTGTAGATGACACAAAGCTGGGAAGAGTATTGGATGTACTGGAGGGTAGGGCTAGGATTCAGAGAGACCTAGACAACTTGGAGGGTTGGACTAAAAGAAATCTCATGAGATTCAGTAAGGAAAAGTGCAGAGTCCTGCACATAGGGTGGAACAATCCCATGCACCAGTAGAGGCTGGGGGCTGACTGGCTAGGCAGCAGCTCTGGAGAAAAGGACATTGGGGTTACAGCAGGCAATAAGATGAATATGAGCCAGCATATATATGTTGCCAAGAAGGCTAACAGCATACTGGACCGCATTGCCATCAGATTGAGGGAAGTGATTCTTCCCCTCCGTTCAGCACTGGTGAGGCCACATCTGGAGTCCTGTGCTCAATTTTGGGCCCCCCACTACAGAAGGATGTGGACAAGTTGGAGAGAGTTCAGTGGAGAACAGTGAAAATGGTTTGGGGGCTGAGACACATGACTTCTGAGGACAGACTGAGGGAACTGGACTTATTGGGAGTATTTACATGTACTCTGGTGTGGCGGGGAGAGGGGGCACTTTAATTAGAGTGGCTCCAAGAGCCGCTCTGATTAATGTGCCTGCAGCATCTCGTGTATCAGGGTCCCTGTGCTTCAAAATGATGACAGAGCACTTCAACTAAAGCTTGTTTGATGAGCTTTAGCTAAGGCACCCCAGTCACCAATTTGAAGATCAGAGACGCTGACGCATGAGACGTGGAAGCTGCTGGAGTGTGCTAATTAGCATACTTCTGCAGACTCGATTAATCAAGTCTGCTCTGGCGCACTGTAATTACAGTGCGTCAGAGCAGCCTCCCCGCACATCTACATGCACCCATTTAGTCTGGAGAAGAGAAGACTGAGAGGGGATTTAATAGCAGCCTTGGATTACCGAAGGGCGGTTCCAGCGAGGATGGAGCTGGACTGTTCTCAGTGGGGGCAGATGACAGAACAAGGAGCAATGGGCTCAAGTTGAGGCGAGGGAAGTTTAGGTTTGATATTAGGAAAACTTTCTCACAAGGAGGGTATTAAAGCACTGCATCAGGTTACCCAGAGAGGCTGTGGACTCTCCATCCTTGGAGGTTTTTAAGACCCAGCTAGTCAAAGCCTCGGGTGTGATGATCTGGTTGGGGCTGGTCCTGCTTTGAGCAGGGGGTTGGACTAGATGTGGATGCCTGAGGTCCCTTCCAGCCCTGACTTTCTGTGATTCTGAAAGGGCTGAAGAGCATACACATGCACACTCCCAGTCAGGAAGGGAAGATGAGCAAGAGTGAAAGCTGTTTCTCAAAACAAAAAATCATGTGGCTGTTCTGCCATGAACGTTTTTTGAAGCTGTAAAGGCTTTTACAATTATATGAAGTTTGTTAATGTTATGTCCCTTGGGCATCATGCCTGCCAGGAAAGCTTTGAATTAGAGAGATCAATCTTCTTGTATTCAAATGTATTCTGTTCAGTGCTGGAGGAAAAGTTAAAGTCTCTGTTGAAATTTAAGCGGACAGAATAGTGATTATGGTTTCTCTCTGAGTGATGCATTTTGGCAGGGCCTCTGATTGTCATGTGGTGCTTTGTAGGGCAAGGCTGGGCCCAGCCACAAATTGAAGAGGACAGTTGGCTTGAAATTGTTCTAAAGAAGCACTGTTTTTTGTTTCGTAACAAAACAAGTGTAAATGCATCTCAGGGCAGCAGTTTCTCTACAATTTTACTTGTTTTACAACTTTTCCAAGGCCGGGTTTGGTGGAAATCCAAAAATGAAAGAGGATTCTGCTGTGTGTTCCTGCTTTTCTTAGCCATCTTGCTGTTTAGCTTCTATGGCAAGCTTTGGCATGCTTGTATGTATAAAAACTGATGTTTGGGCTTGCCTGTGCAGGGAGATTGATGGACATAGTTATTCCAGGGTATTTATTTTGTAACACCAGTTCTGGAATTGGTTCCCCATGTGAACACTCCCTGTTTCAGAATCAAAGTGCCTTTATTCCAGAACAGTATGTCCACACAGGAGAGTTGTTCCAGCATAGGTAGATGTATTAGTTTTCCTTGTGTACTAAAAAGCCTTGGTGGTCTCTAGGTAGGTAGAATTTTAGGACACATGAAATTGCAGACAAAACGCATTTCAAGGGAGCATACTAACTAATGCACAGATCCATATTTTGGCCAAGTTTCTGTCTTGGGTACAGAATGACAAAGAGAGATGTATTCAGTATTTCCAACCACGAATGTTCAAAATTCAGTAACCAGGAATTATAATATGAGCATAAAAAATAATGGATGCCTATACACAAGCAGTTTTGATTAATTGAATCTGCTGGACTATGGTAATTCCTGTGCTCCAGCAACCTCCAGCATCTCATGTATCAGTGTCCCCACACTTCAAAATGAGCTTTAAATGAAGCCAAGTTTTAGATAAAGGGCCCCACCACCATTTTGAAGTGTGGGGATGCTGATAAATGAGATGCTCCAGACACTTTAATTAGAGCGGCTCTTGGAGAGATGCTTTTATTAAAGTGCACCCCCCTCCCCCAACACACACACACACTCTTGGAGCACATGTATAAAATGCCCAGATTTAAAACCCCTCTGTATAAATTAGAGTCCCCCCATGCTTTTAGTGTTTTAAGCCTTTACAATGCCTGTTTTCATCCTTTTCTCTGTTATCAGGACCAGTGGGAGCTTACATTTATTTCTCTAAATGAAAACCAAGTTTTTTTCATGTCATCACAGGACTCCTGGGCTAGGGACAGACATTCAAAAAGCTTAAGCCTGAATCGATTCAATTTTTGCAGGTTAGTCTAACCTGGCTAGGCTGAATCAGTTTGTAACTGAGCAGACAGCCCAGAAATGTGGGCACATGCCTACAGTGGCTCAGGCTAGAAGCTGGGGGGGTGCCAGAGCAGCCCTCCCTTCCCTTGCACAGTGCTGAGCTGAGGGGGGCATGGCCAGGCCCTGGCAAGATGCTTTGATTAGGGAGAGGTCCCCTCCCCTCCCCCCCTCCCCTTCTGACCAGCCCAGTAGGGAATAGATAACACGGTGTTTCTTTCCCTAACTCAATGCTTTAACTCACTTTATTAAGAAAACAACACAGGAACATTACCAGCTACCTGTTGATTCTGCCTTTGTCCCATCTGCCACAGAACAGATCATAGCCAGCATGTGGTCTGTTAGCTAATGCTGAGACGTGTCTGTGTAAGGCAGAGAGGATGGGGAGGGAAGTGTGGGGACCAGGGGGAAGCGAGGCAGATGCCTGCAGTCTGCTGAGCTGCAGCCAGGGAGCAGAGAGAGCAGGGAGCAGAGTGGGGCCAGCCCTGCTGTGGAGCAGAGAGCCCCACCCAGCCCAGAGAGCATGCCAGGATGCTGGGGGACTCTGGCGTAACTTAAACCAGCAAGCGTCTGGGACAGAGATTGTATAAACTGATTTGACCCAAATCAGTTAAGTCTGATATCACATTCAGCTCGTTTCATCTCAGACCAGTTTCAGCCATTTTCAAGTTGGTTTATGTGCACTGAATGAACATCTGCTCTGTTACAGGTTTAAATCAATTTCTGATCACTTAAACTGGTTTATGTGTAATGTCTGTCCGTAACCCAGGAGCTGGGGCTTTAAGGAGAAAGCACCAAATCTGGAACTTTCAATAAAAGGTGTTGCATTTTTGTTGCCTGCTATAGCTCTTGGCCCCATTCGGGCCTCCACGCAGACGGAAACATTACTCTGAGCGCATATCATGGTGGGTTGCGTGCAGCATAGTCACTAAAAGTTTGCCTTCTGGCTTTTTCAAGAGATTTCTTGAACTGTTGACATTTGAAGCAAGTTGCAGCTGACTTAAACACGTGTTGGCTCCAAAGTGGGTTGGGAACCAATAACTTCTAGGCTTCATTTGGAGACTGATGCCCTCAAAGACAGGACTTGTGCGCCATGAAAATCAGGAAGGGTTCCCTACCCTGTGGCTTGGGCTGAGAGATGACCATTTCGGCTTTGCAGAGAGGACACGGTGATCTTGGCAGCGCATAGCACTTTCTGTCAGGTCAGCGAGAACCCTTAACACTGTAACCAGTTTTCTCTGAGGGAAATGTCAATATTTATACTTTGGGAAACAGGTTTCCAGTTACCTTGCAGCTTACCGTCATGTGTCCCACTCTGTGCTGTGCTATATGACATCTGTTTTGGAGTACAGCACATGCAGAGCAAATATGCCAAATTTCATGGTGGTTGCTATCTGCTTCACAGCGCTGGGCAACTCTGGTCGCTGCTGGGCAGGCTGATGGCCTGATTTGACATGTTCAACATTAGCCCTGGGTTCCCAGTGACTCAAGACATCGCTGTACGATAGCTGGTGCACTACCAATGGTGTAACTCTTCCTGTGCTACATACCCTCACAACACACACTCTAGACTTTCACAGTGCTGCGTGGCAAAAGCACTCGGCACTTCTTTGATGCCGTGAAAAGGTCTTTTCTCGTCCTGACCCAAAAATTCAAGCATCTTCCAGAGGAATCTTTATTAACTGTTGACATTATGGGGCCAGTAAACACCAGGGAACAATTAAAAAAAGCTGCCTTCTGCAGAGAATATTTAGGGGTGGGCGTGGAGAAACAGTTTTTTTTAACGAAATCTTTTCACTGGCAGAAATTCAGCTGGCCCATGTTATGGCACCTACCATAGCTCTGCTATAAGTTTGTCTCCTTCGCTGCACAGTTATGCAGTCATTTCGGGAAGGATTTTACAAAGGGAATTTCCATGCACATAAATAGCCTTTGCCATATGGTCCTGGTCCTAGATAAAAGTGCCCTAGTGCAATGCTTTATTATGCTATGCTGTGTACGATGCATTGAATGACACACGCCAAAAACGGTTTGTGCAGTCACTTAAATCTTGGTAGTTCCTTCTGTTGAAATTAGTGGCAAAGCTCTTGCTGACCTCACACCCATCTGTATTTACACAATTCTTCCCCTATAGACTGATAATTCGGCGGGGCAGGAGACGCATCTTCCTGTGTTTTGTGTGCAGCTTCTAGCACACTGTCCAAATTCAGTAACTAACTGAGCTCACAAGTCAGCAACAGACGTGGCACACTTCCATTGAAAAAGGGGGAATATGCCCTCAGAACACAAAACAACACAAAACCAACCTGCATCTGCGTGTTTCTCCCTTTTTTCTGCAAGTGTTGATACCCTCCCAGCTACTGGGAGCTGTGCTTGGGCAGTAGAGAGTGGAAGGGGAAGGCACAGCTTTTGCAGTAAACACAGCAGCAGGAGCTCAGTTATTAATAGGTCAGAGAAGAAGAAAGTGATTTCCTTGTGTATATTTTTAATTGATCCATTTTCTTGCTAATTTGTGGCTGTGAGGTATTTTCTTTGTTTGTTTTTGGGCTTTTGTGGCTTACCTTTCAAAGGATCCCTATTGGTGATGGCACATGTTAAAGAAAAATGACCCACCTTAAATATTCCATTTTGTAGGTCTTGGCGCCCCTGTTCAATCTGTTTTTTCTTAAAATCTGTGTGTGCAACTGCCAAAAAAGCAGCTATTTTTCCACTTTGGCTACAGTGTTGGTTCAGTTATAAAACTTCTCCAAGCCGTCCCGGATTTCTTCTGCTGTGTGCTTTTTATTTAGTGTTCTAATCTCCTGCATCTTTTCCTTAACTTTTGGTCATATTCAGCTTTGAAAGCTGTTCACTGGTGGTGCTTTCTGGCCTTTAAAATAGCCCAGGAAGGGCCATAAGCTGTTCTCTGCAGCGCTTCTCAGAAATAGGGATAGATGCTTCAGCAAATATGTGCTTAGTTCTCTTGTATGCTCAGGATGCACAGTGTGTTTGATGAAACGGGGAGAGGACACTGACTGTGCCCTAAAGTGTTGAGCATCCTGCAGCCTAGGCCTTCAGTCCTCCGTACTGTGCCACAGGAGTGAAACGCTGAAGCTTTGTGTAGCCCAGGGACCCGCGCAATCTGCACATCGCAGAGCACTTCGGGGATCGAGGCTCCGTGCGTAGACAAACCGCAAGGATAACGGCAGCTAGAAGGAGCAGGCTTAGAGCAAGGGAGGACGCCACTTGTTGCACGAAAATAACAGGTGCCCGCTTGTTTCCGCATCCTAAACGCAGGTAGAGACAGATGTCCCCCCCCCCGCATCGTGTGGTTCTAGCACGTTGTGTTCACTCCAGCCTAATTTATTTTTTATTCGTCCTCAAACCAGGTCTGAGGACGAACCGTGGTGTTTGTACGGAGGCTGCACCTTAGAGCACTACTAGTGTTTGTCTTTGCTACACTAGTCACACTGATGCCTGGCCAAAAAGTTTTAAGGTCTGGTATTATAATTGTGATGAGTCCTGCATTTATCTGTACTCTGCAGGACTGTGTTGTGTTTCTGTAATGGAAACAGTGTCAAATATATCATGTCTTTAATCATTTTCACACCTCTAAATTTATGTGTTTGGCAAATGATGTGATAGGTAAGTGCAGTGTTGTTGCTTAGCAACCTTAACTGGGTTTTTTTTAAACAAAGTTTCTTGCCTTGGGAACTGTAACCTCTTTCATAGATTTGCTCCCTGGTGTTTACTTTTACTGAATGATCACTGAGTAATACTGCTTTGGTGCTTTGATCAGCCTTCAGAAAAATGCATTCAGTTTGCTGGTTGAGACACAGTAGTGAGGATCAAGAAATGGAGGTTTATTTGCTACTCTGCCACTGCCTGTCTTGGTGACCTCTGCCAACTTGCTTTCAAATTCAGCCATTCAGAAAATAGGGATAATAGTACCTACTTTCATTTGTAAAACACTTCAGTCTCTCAGGAAGAAAAGTGTTAAGGAGTTACTCTTGCTGTCTGACGCATCCAGGAGCACAGACAGGGGTCAGAGGCTTACTCCTTTTAAGTATACATAAAGAGAAAGTGTATATAACCACCTGTAAATAGATGTGCATTCATTTGCTGCTATGATACCTTTAAACCGGTAGAGTTTTAGTTCCCAGTACTCAGCAGTTACTTTTGGTGGCTTTGAGTCGTTTCTTCTGTGATGCCTGCTCAAGCTGGGATCTGATTTTAATTTTCTGACACGCAGAAAGGCAGGCCCCTAGGCACAACATTCTCTCACCCTTCCTTATCCTGTCCCCCCTTCCTCCATGGCTCTCTGACCCATTGATCTTGCTATATAATTTTACTAAGGAGATGATTGATGTCAGATTGCTTACATTACAAGATGTCAGGAGGGAAGGGAATTTCATTAAGGCACTGAAAGATGTAAATCTTGTTTCAGATTCCAAGAGCTTTAGGTCTCACTTTTTTTCAGCCTGTGGTTCAGAAACAAACTTCGCTCAGGAGGGGGAAAAAAGCGGGGGGGGATCATCATATCCTTAGATGCCGTGCACCATTTGTATGAGTCTAAAATGTCTTATTCCACTGCAGCTTCAAAAGGTGATTATTTCCAGCAAAGACTGGACAAAACAGTTTCCTGGTGGCTGGTTACTTCTTATGGCTTTAGTGGTGGCCACTGGCCAAAAGGCACTCTGCCCTTTTTCAGATTAGCAACCTAAAGTCTGCTCATTTATCCTAGTTAACTGGATATTATTAGGTTTCCTAACTAGGCTGGAACGCACGGGAGAACAGCTTTTCTTAAGAGATGTTGGTTACGTTCAGAATTATGGGAGACCGGTTTTGCCAAACAGCTTTTCAACGCGTCTTCTTCCTTTTCCTGTCCAAAAGGCACAATCAAGAAGTGCGCAGAAGTATGGTTTGTAGGGCAGGGGCAAGAGGAGGTGCGAAAGAGAGAGGAGACAAGAACTTAGAGTGGTTACTGTTAAAAAAAATATATTTTTGCCTTTTGCAAGTAATTAACATTGCTATGTCAATTCTGTGTTAGCAATTTAATACGAGCATTGATTTCTACCGTGGAATTAGGCCGCTCAGTGTGCACTGGGCAATCACACTGGGCTTTCTTATGTGCCTTCCGTATCCGATAGTCTGAGCTATATCTGGTCTTATCTTTCTCTTGCAGCAGTGTCTTTCTCGCATATGTCCATCTTAAGCAATTCCAAGTGAAGCCCTGAATTGGAGGCTTGTTGTCATTTTTCCCTTGTTTAAAACCAGTCTTTCCTCTGTGTATTTTGCACCCACAGCTTTCCATTGCTGAAAAGTCATATTCCAGTTGCATTCATGAGACATTTTCTAGAGCCTGCTAATGCTCTGTATTAAGCCATATTAACTGAAGGTGTGAATTTAATGTGTGGAAGTCAGAATGCCTTAAACCCCCGTGAAGATGCTCTCATGCAGTAGTAAATTGGCCTTGTTTGACTTCAGTCCAAACTCCCTTCACTTTTATGTTGGTTTTAGTATTTTCTTAATATTAGGGAAGTTGTTAGACTATACTAGGGGGTGGGAAATCTAAGAATGTATGATAAATAGACTTCAGCTTTTATATAAAGCCACCTCTGATGCCAGACAAAAATACTGTTTGGGGAAACCCTAAGTAGTTGATTTGTTCTCCGTTTTGACTATATTTCTAAGCCCTTTTCCACCGTGATTTGTTACAAAAAAGGGCTGAAGGGTCATGTTGGAATAACATACAAACCCTAAAACCCAGACAGCTGTAAATGTCACCCCCACGGCAGAGCTGAAGCCTCCAGTTAGGTGCTGGCATTTTCCCAGTGATGTTTTTCTCACTGTTTTTACTATAGCATCAGTGATATCTGACTTCTGCCATTTACTTTCTCTTTGTTTTCCTGTCTGTCGCCACATGGATTGGTATGTGGTGCATAGGGCACCCACATGACTTTTGTCAAAAATTCAGGATGACGGAGCATTTGAACCTGGAAGGAATAATCCCATCCATTGTGTAAAATAAATAAATAAATAAATAAATAAAATAAATCATGGAGATACTACAGAAGAAGCATGCTCAATGCACAATGTGTGGACAGCGCTGGGAGCAGACAAGGGTGCCTCACCAAGCTGCAGAATCAGGCTCTATCTTGCATGCTCTGTCAGGCTCCCGGCGCCATGGATTTTGTCGTCTTTTCTGCTCGGTGGCTCAGCTTCAGCAAGAAGGTTGGAAGAAGTCCTCAGCTCATCTAGCCCACAGCTGGATAGTTAGGGCACATTGCTGGGAAATAGGAGATGTGAGTTCAGACTCCTTTCAGTTAAGTGTAGCGGGTTCCCTGTGTTTCCCACTGCCTGGGCAAATGTTGTAACCATGAAATTACCAAGCAAGAGATCGGTGGGTTGTTGTGCTTCTTTTTCCTGGTAGCGTAGGATCCTGAGATGATGAAGGTGCATAAGGGTTCTGAGTGCAATGCCCGAGAAGCAAGAATCCTCAAACCCTGGTGTCTGGCCTTTCCTTTTTTGCTGCCTCGTCATTGCTTCTGTGCGTTGAGAGAAGAGGAGCCATGTGCCTCCCTGGATGTAGCAGGCTCTTTCTCTTGCAGCAGTGTCTTTCTCGCATGTGGCTGGGGAATTGGCTCCGTGGTTGGACCCAGAGGGTGGTGGTGATGGAAGTCAGTCATACCCTGTGACCAGTGGGGTCCCCCAAGGCTCTGTCGTTGGACCCATATTGTTCAACATCTTCATCAATGATGTGGAGATTGGAGTCAGAAGCGGGCTGGCCAAGTTCGCCGACGATACCAAACTCTGGGACAAAGCTTCCACACCTGAAGACAGCAGGATGATCCAGGCTGACCTTGATAGGCTTAAGAAATGGGCAGATGAGAACCTGATGGTGTTTAACACCAAAAAATGCCAGGTTCTCCACCTTGGGAAGAAAAACCCGCAGCATGCTTATAGGCTCGGCAGTGCTACTCTGGCTAGCACTATGGATGAAAAGGACTTGGGGGTCATCATTGACCACAAGATGAACATGAGCCTGCAATGCGATGCTGCGGCTAGTAAAGTGACCAAAACGCTGGCTTGCATCCATAGATGCTCCTCAAGTAAATCCTGGGACATCATTCTCCCGTCGTACTCGGCCTTGGTGAGGCCGCAGCTGGAGTACTGCGTCCAGTTTTGGGCTCCACAATTCAAAAAGGATGTGGAGAAGCTTGAGAGAGTCCAGAGAAGAGCCACGCGCATGATCAGAGGTCAGGAAAACAGACCTTATGACGAAAGGCTGAGAGCCATGGGGTTCTTTAGCCTGGAAAAGCGCAGGCTCAGGAGAGAGCTGATGGCCACCTATACGTTTATCGGGGTGACCACCAGTATCTGGGGGAACGATTGTTCACCAGAGTGCCCCACGCAATGACGAGGTTGAATGGTTATTAACTCCAGCAAGACTGTTTCAGTCTGGACATAAGGAAGAATTTCTTTACTGTCTGAGCCCCCAAGGTCTGGAACAGCCTGCCATCGGAGGTGGTTCAAGCACCCACCTTCAAGAGAAATTTGGATGCTTATCTTGCTGGGATCCTATGACCCCAGCTGACTTCCTGCCCCTGGGGCAGGGGGCTGGACTCAGTGATTTTCCAAGGTCCCTTCCAGCTCTGATGTCTATGAAATCTTGAGACAGGAGGCTGTATTTTTTCTGCTGAGCTTAAGCGTTTCATAAAAGGAGCAGGATCTGGGCCTCTGTGAGCGGCAGCCTTATTTATTAAGTTTCACAGAAATGAGCAGTGGAGCTGCCCCTGAACTTTCTTGGTGGTTCAGTTCCTCTTACAACCCAGCAGAAGCTGCTGTGACTGCCACAGGAGGCTCTTCTGGCCAGACTCTAAGCAAAAAAAAATCAAGCCATCTCTAAAAATATTCCCATATTTAATTTTTGTCAGGGTATTGGGAGCTATTCTTGGAAGCAGACAACCCCTGTGTGGGACAACAGGCTACGAACAGTTTTAGAAGTGCTGGAATGGAGGTGCTGGTTGAACCTGGACCGGGAGCGAAATGAAATAAAGATGACAGAGAAAAAAGCCTCCGTCTAATTTGGCTTTTTTTGTTCCCAGTCCAGTAATAACCGAGAGGTGCAGCAGAGAGCAAGTTAATTTAATGACTAATGAAGCCAGCTCCATGGCACCCTCCAGCACTGTGTATCTAGTGTGGGGAGGGGGCAAGGGAGAAATGATGCCGTGCATTGGAAATCACCAGATGAGAATGGTTCATGAGACTGCATAACCTCCTTCTGGCTACGGCCGTCTGTCAGCTCTCTGATGCTATTTGATCGGGGGAGCTAAAAATAAGGATTTGAGGAGCTGTGTTTGTGAAGCTTCGTCACTGAATCTGTTTCCCGTGATGCCCAGCAGTGGTAGCTTTCTATAAATTGAATGCAGCAGGATGTTTTCACTAATCGAAGGTTCAGCTCTCTGCCTCGGTGGAAATTAAATGATTGGTTCAGTAATCTCTAATCATATTTACCGTGACATTTTTGTCACTGAGCTAGCAGGAAGGAATAGAGCGTTTCATAGCAGTGAACTCATTGCATTGAGTTGAAATCTCATCTTGGTTTTATAGCAAAGAGTATTTTAGATCCTGTGCAGCAATGTGTAAAGAAGAGAGCAGCTGAAGAAGAGGTTGGACTTGAAAGAAAAAAATCTGATTCCTAGGAAGTTATATGATTTCAGCATGGTTTTTTTTCTCTCCAAAATGGAATGAAGGCAAAATTTTGAAATTTCCTACAAAACAAAATTCTGAAACCGGTACTCTGGGTACAACCAAAACACGATGTTTTGATTTCATCCTCCTTGTTTATCATTTAATGTACCTGTGTATACAACCGTTTTGTCTTTTAAAGTCATTTTGAAATGAAAATTCAACATTTTTCCTTCTAAAATGTTTAAAAGTGGGACATTGTTGTATTGTTTAAATGTTTCGGTTTGTCAAAATTGGCACGTCATTTGAAACATTTAGGTTTTTATGGACTGTGTTTTCAGTCAAAATAAACTTTTGTTTAGAAAATTTCTAACTAGTTTGCTTTTCTTTACTGAGCATAATGTCTTGGAAATGAAAAGCCCCTGGATTCATAAACACAAGCCCTGATCCAAGACATCCCCTATGCCAGCGGTTCTTAATTAGGGTGCTGTGGCACCCAGGGGTGCTGCCAGATTGTATGAAGGCTGCCATGAGGTTTGAGGAGATAAGTAAAGAGATAAGCAGGTAAGTGCAGGGTCAAGATTGTCTCTGTCTGGTCAATCCACTGCCCAGCCTCTCTACAAGGAATGAAGCATTATAACATGTGCATCATTTTTTGAAACTGGGCACAACTCCATTCACAAAAGTTATGGAGGGGTGCCTCAAATCTAGCAAGGGGTGCCTCGAGCCCAGTGAGGCATGCCTTGAGTCCAAAAAGGTTGAGAACCACTGCCGTACATGCATGCCTAAATGTAGGTGTATGATGTCCCATTAACTTGAATAGCAGTTAAGTGTATATTTAAGTGCTCTGAACAGAGAATCTTTTCTGAATAAGGGCCAGCCATAAATCAGACTGGGGAAAAATATAATTAAATAAAACTGGCAGTGTAGAAATTAGGAAGTGAACAGGAATTGACATGGAAGGGCAGTTTAAGAGACCCTGTATAATGAAAAGAAATCATACTTACTTGTTAATATGTATTAGTTGCCTGAGGCACCTGTAATGTTTAGCTTCTCTATAAAATGCAGACATGAAGGTGAAACCATGAGGCTGATTTTAATTGTTTTTCTCTGTCTCATTTCTGTGGTTTTATTAAATCTCTGAATAAAGCAATTTACTTCTGCAAAACCTTCTGGTGTTTTAGAATTAGAAAAGACATTGCAGTTAGTGTAATGGTGATGTAGGATCTTCATTTGATTGCTGTTTCTTTCACAAGGTAGCCGCCGTCCTGATTTCGGCTGTATAGCCCTACAGGTCTGGCTGAGAGCTTAATTCAGGTCCTTACCTACCTGTTTTTATCTTGGGAAGATCATCCAAGAAGCTGGTATTGATTTGTACTGACTGTTCATTGGCGACCAACATGATTAGAGGCCTGGGAAACATGACTCAGGAGGAAAGGCTGAAAGAACGTGGGTTATTTATTCTGGAGAAGGGAAGACTGTGAGCAGAAGTTGATAATAGTCTTCAAATACTTGAAGGGTAGTTATAGAGAGGATGGAGATTAGATTAATCTCTGTGGTTGTAGGGGTCAAATTAGGAGCAGTGGTCTTAAACTCCCGCAGAGGAAATGTAGGTTGGAGATTAGGAAGAGGCTTCTGACTGTGAGGGTGGTTAAGGCTTGGAAAAAGCTACCTAGAGAGAATGTGGAATCTCCTTTCTCAGAAATTTTCAAGACTAGGTTATACAGACACTTTACTGGAAGGTTTAGTCAGGGCTGATTATGCCTGGAGCAGGGGACTGGACTAGATGATCTCCTGAGGTCCCTTCTGGCTCTGCTTTTCTATGATTCTGTGTGATTGGATTCATTACTATACACATCTCCACTAAATGATGTCCAATTTCTTGTAAAGCCTGTTGCAAGGATTTCCTTCCCTTGAAATTAAATTGCATCCTAAAGTAATGTGACTGCATTATGTTTCCATAAAACTTAACCATGTAGGTCCCAGTTGTGCAAAGGCTTTCCCTTAGAAATACTCATGAATGGAAAATTAAACACACAAGTACGTTGTTTCAGGCTTGGAGCCTGAGAATGTAAGGAAATATTTGCATTCAGCATACTGGAACATTTCTTCTGGCCATCGGTGCATGAAGTGCAATTCCAGAAGACGATTCGGTATATAACTGCCAGGGTTATTATTGTTCTGACTGAGGTTAGTTAGCAGTCAGTGAACCCAGTGTGCCTAGAAACTATCCATACATGAATCTGATAGACTTAGTAGCTACCAGTAGCCTAGATACTGTTTCATTAAACAATGAGCAAAGGTCTATTATATCATCTATTCTGTTCCACAGCCTGATTCCCCACGCTCCGCTGCTCAAAACCGCAGTGTTTGCTGACCCCAGCCATTCCTGTCTTGTAAATTTATGTCTTATTGTCTTAATTACGACTAAGTGACATCGCATATCTACAGCGAGCTGGTATTTAAGCAAAAGATATCATGGAAGCGTTGTCATTCATGACACAGTAATAATAAGTGGTTGAAAAATGCTGTGGAAATGTGTTGACCTTTGGACAAGTAGCCTACAGGACTCTATGGAAATGACCTGTTAATATGCAGCTGGCGAATGCAAAAGAAAGGACTGCAACAGTTTCTTGATCTGTGTGTCTGTGTGGTGGGGCCCTACTGCTGCTCACTTGAGGGTCATGTTGAACTTGCCCAAAGAGTAAGGGCCACAATTCAATTGTATAAGATGGAGTGAGTTGCAAATGTCTTTAACTTGTAAAGAAATAAAGCAAGCAAACCTGGACAGGCGAAAGAAAGGAAAACACAAATTAAAGTTACAAAACTTCAATGCATCAAGCGTAGTGGAACTTACCTTTCCAGGCTTATGAAATATTGATTGATCCTTGTGGTATGAAAGTGGAGTTATAAGTACAGTACACACAGACTGGAGCTGTGAAACCAATGTGTGTGTGTGTGTGTGTGTGTGTGTGTGTGTGTGTGTGTGTGTGTGTGTGTAGATCTGTCTATCTATCTATGTATCTATCTATCTATGAATTAGAAAATATGCTGTAGAGGAGATTACAGAGCTGAATTTACAGCTTCTGTGGAAACTTTGTGTATCAACTGACCCCAAAGTGATAGCTGGCACCTCTTTGGTAAATAACATTTGGATTTAGCAGCTAAAAATAGCAAATTAAGTTGCTGGAAAAATTAAGCAAATTCCCACATTGAAGAATGGGCATCATCCTAAGCTTGCACAATAGTGTGCAAAAAGATATCTTAATAATCAAACAGGCTCTTTGAGGAAATAAGAGCTTCTTATGTCACTCCTGACATAGAGCGCAACCATAAATAGAAAAAATTTGATTTATTTCTGCGAGAAACTGTGGAGAACTGTGCACAAATGTGGTAGGTAGCTCGTATTTTTATCCACTTTCCATTTTGTTTTGGTCAGCTCAATTTTTAATAGAGAGCTGCTGGGTATGAAGATCTCGGCCGGCAGCTTTGTAGCTTGGCTTGGCCTGAGCAAGCAATTGCTTGGATCTTAGCAGAGCATTGTGTGATGGGACCAGCAGTGTCTGCAGACTGCCCCTTTGTGCCAGGGGTTAGGAAGCCACGGTGTGAAGTCCAGACCATCGTGGGCTATATTAGACCCATCGGCCAGAGCTTGGACAGCAGACTCTAGCAGACCTACAAATGTGCCTCCTAGAACATTTCAAAACACACCAAGGTGACAGGTTTTAGTGTTGTGGTTGCCACTGGCTCTCGTGTTCCGCTTCGCCTGCCATACCACGTATCGCAGTTGTGTGTATTGGCCATTGCATGTCATTTCTTGAATTTTGATCCCTGGCTCTGCAGTAACATTGCTGTATGTGATACGGAGCAAATTCACTCCCCATCTCTATGGTGCTGTTCTGTTCAGGCGCTCAGCATGGGAGCCCCTGTCGGTTGCATATTAAGCAACATGACTAACGTGTCGTGCTTGATTCATTGTCTCATTTTCTCCCCGCTGGGTGTAGAGTGCTCTGTGGTGGTGGGATTAAAAAAAAAAAAAATGCTCATGCCACTCTTTGTTAGGAAAGGCAGGCTGAAAAAGCATCTTGGCTTGGAAAGGGAAGATGGAGATGTTTTGTGGAGGCCCTTAGTCCCTGCTTTAGTTTCCTTCTCTGTAAAGCAGAGATATCATCATCTTGCCTCCCTCAGAGGGGAGCTGAAAGGATTAATTACTGTTCATAAAGTGTTTTGAAACTGTAAACTGCTGTATTAGCGCAACAGTTTTTATTGATTATAATAGGCTGGGAAGCAATTGGAACATGGTGTCTGTGTATTAAAAAGCTTCACAAAAATAAATTGCACTTTGTTGCTAGGGTGAGATTTTGCTTCTGTCTCTCCCAAGGCAGCAACAGCATGAAATGTATTTTGCCCATATTTTAAATTGGGAAAATGATATACTCAGGAGCAGTTCCTCAGTGAATGTCAAGTTATCTTCCACTGATGACCTTCCTCTTGAATGTCTGCTACCAATGATACAGACTCCAGACCTGCTAGTTGTGCTTTGTGTCCACGTAAAGTCCCATTTGAAGCCACTAGGGCTAAGCTCTACAGCTTCCAACAACTTATTTTAATTTACATGGATGCAGAGGTACTCTGCGGGTGAGCAAGGTGTGAAACCCTTGTAGGAGAGGCAGAACAAATGGGCTTTTACATGCATCATCTTTTAGAATTAGTGGGTCAGATCAAATCCCCATGTAACTTTATTAAATCTGAGGGACTAGTGCCAGAGATGAGGTTGAATCATTGCATTTTAAACTGTTTACAAGCTAAAGTTAAAAATAAAAATAAGAACTGGGCTTCCAGTATTTACACTCAAGTGTTTCGTAAGGGACGATTGGCAGCAAAGGATGAATTGCTTCTGGTAGGATTGTCATTTTACACTGCTCATCAGAGTGGTCTGAGTTGGTGGTGAATATATGAAGACGTGGTGCTTTTCTCTCTCCCTCTGCAGGGCAGAAGCTGGATTGTAAAGCGGAGTTATGAAGATTTCAGAGTACTCGACAAACATCTTCACCTGTGTATTTATGACCGGCGCTTCTCCCAGCTCTCAGAGCTACCCCGCTCCGATGCCCTGAAGGACAGTCCAGAGGTAAAATGCAAACACTGTCAGCAGCTAAAGTAGTGATCAGACTCAGAACTACCTGCAAATGCTCAGAAGGTTTTTCACAGCATTAAAAAGCAGAGTTTTTATAGACTCTGAATTAGACTTTGGGAGTTGATTAGGAGTAATAGAAGCTGCATATTCCTCCTACCCTTAACTTGAAGGGCTCAAAGGAAAGTGCTGAGCAAATCAGTAGAAACTGCAGCACTGCTAAATACAAAATGGTTGTTGAGAAATCAGAGAAACAGGAAAATCCATGCTGTACTGTCAGCTATGTAGATCCAAATGTTATTGTATCACTGGAAACATTTTCAGTGACGTGGATATTTGCTGACTGGGCTTGAACAATGACAGCTCTCTCTGAATGCTCTGTGGTTGAAAGGACTAGAGTAATTTAAAGGAGAGAAAATTGTAAGCGTAAGCATAAAATGTATATGCTTAAAATAGTTCCAAAATTTGTAAAGAAAAAAGGGGAAGAAAAGAAACAAAAAAATAAAGCATTTGTGTTCAAGTGAGCTTAATTATACATTTAAATGCGTGTTAGAGCTAGTGTTTGTTCACGCGTTCTTAAAAGGAGCTTCAGAAAACGTATTTAAAAAGACAAGGTCCTTATGTGTCAGTGTGTAAAGATATTTTTCATTACTTGTTGAACTGCCTGTACCTGAAATCTGGATGGTTAAAAGAATACTTTCAGCTTGGCTGCTTATGAAAGCAGTAACATTCCTCTTGCTTTATTTCAAACTTCCTGGCTTATTTATAATTTGAAGGCTTTATTATATCCCAGATAATCTGTTTGGACAAAGCAGGTGCATCTTTCCTGCATCACTTCAGAAGACTGTAAGGGGAAAGTAACATAATGTGTAATTGCAGAAGGCTATTTGAACCGAGAGAGAGAACGTAACAAAGCATCCTCTGTTAAAACTCACTGCGTCTGTGGGAGGAGCATGCATTACCATGATGGACAATACCCGTGGCTTCATTCAACAGGTCACTTCCCAGTGGGTCCGGTGGTCGCACACATGTCCCTCACTGCAGTAGCATGGGTGTCAAAAAATCCTGAATCATTGTGCCTGGAGGTCAGTGGTCACCTGCCTACAAGATGTGTGACTGAAAATATATTAATCTCCTAAATTTAACAAGGACACGGAGGAATTAAAAGAGCGGTAGGATTACATGCTCCAGGGTTAATTTTGTGGCAATCTCATCCTGCAGCATTGGCTCTGCTGGCCTGTGGAGGCTCATTATTTTTGACAGTCATTGCTAGCAGTGGAATTTGTGCAGTTTTTGAAGTAGCTCGTAGCATTGAAGGGCTGCTGTGGGATAGTGAGCGGGCGAGGAGAGTAGGTTAAACTGCATCTGTTGCAAACTGAACTGTCATAAAATACTGTGGAATCTACTTGAGTTGTGTTGCATTATGTGCCTTTCTCTAAAATATCAGACTATCAAAACTATACCTTTGACGGTTCAAACTGGAGTCAGGTGGAGTTTGCTCTGAGAAACAGCCACAGGATCTAGTCTTGGCATGAGGGCACCTGTCCACGCGAATTAGATGCCTCCTTTCCCCCAGAACCCTAGCAACTTCACTAAAACTCCACATGGTCTTGGATACCCAGAGGGCTCAGCTTCCAACATCAAGGGCTTTCATCTTGAAGATGATACAGGACCAAGCTAAATTGCAGTTCTGTTGATCCTAATGGAGCATTGACTTTGGCTTCATTGTAAGAAGTTTTTTGAGATCTGCATTTTGGAGCATAGTTAGGGCTGTGCAACGCTTCAGGTGCTGATTTGATTTGGAGGAGGTTCGGCCCGATTTGGTGGCCGAATCTCCAAATCCAAATCGAATCGGGGACCAATAAAAAGGTCCAAATAGATTCAAAGCTCTCTCAATCTTTTCCAAAGATTGAGAGAGCTTTGATGATTTGGGCAGTCCCTGGTGGCTGCAGCTGGGCGCTGGAGCCAACTCCGAGCTGGTAAGTAGGAGGCAGGGAAGGGGGTGGTGGGGAAGGGGACCATGGGGGGACCCCTGCCAGCCCCCATTCTCTGCCCACTCCCCCAGCCCCCCCAATGGCTGCCCTGCACACCACAGCTCCTGCTACTTTAAAAAAAAAAAAAAAAAAAAAAAGCCCCCACTCACCAGGTGCTGCTGGGTGAGGGGTGGGGCCCACTGTCCCATGATGCATGGGGGGATTTGCCACGAGCCGCCCAACCTGACCTCCGCTCCCCCAGTCCACCCCCCACCCCCCATGGCTGCCCTGCCCACCCCAGCTCTGGCCCTTTAAAAAAAACAAAAAACTGCGGGCTCACCAGCTCCTGCAGCAGCCTTGGGGCTTTGGGGGGCTCGTGGAAGAGCCCCCCATGCACCATGGGGCAGTGGGGGGCAGCAGGGATCACACCCAGCCAGGTAGGAACCTGCAAGCACGGGTTTTTTTGGTTATTTCTTTTCTTAAAGGGCCAGAGCTAGGGTGGGTGGAGGAACCTAGGGATGGGGGGGCTCAGGGAGTGGGGTGGGGGTTGGGCAGCTTGTGCAGAACCACCCATGCTGCATGGGACAGTGGGGGGCAGCAGGGATCGCCCCTGCCACCCCACCTGGCAGCACCTGCTGAGTCGGGGCTTTTTTTAATCCAAGTGCCAGGAGCTAGCGGGGGGTGGAGCAGCCATTGCCAGGCTGGGAGAGCTGGCGGGGAATGGGCCTGCATGATGCGGTGTTTTGGAGATTCGGCAGCAACCAAGTCTCTGAATCAGATTCAGCCGGGTCAATCGGGACAGTGATTCAAATCACCGAATCGATTCACTGTCCCCCAAATCAGCTGAATCCGCAGTGAATACTAGCTGCTTCACACAGGCCTAAGCATTGTTTTCCTAGCGCACCTACTGTCCTTTGTATAGGGTTGAATGTAGAGGATCCAGATGCATACGCGATGCGATGAAACTAAATGTCACTGCTGCTCCTTGGAATGTGGTTTTGCAGCTGTGTGGTATCCTGCAGCTTTTGGATTTGTTTTTATTTTAGATTAAACAAACTAGAACAGATGCTTGGGAGAACAGCATTTTTTGCTCCTGCAGGCTCTAACCTGCACTGATATTTCACATTACTATCACCGCAACTTAGAATCAGTGTCCGAACTCACTTTCCTTTTGTGAAAGTGGTTTTACCACTGCAAACAGGGCGCTCAGAAGGATATTTTTAAACTCGTCTTTTGTTGTTTGAGAAAAATGGATGTTTCACGAAGTGACCGATCTGACTTGCCACATTCCAAAGTGTTTACAACTGTGTGGAAATGGCAGCCTCTGTTATGTTTTACTAAATGATTCTCAGATGTGTTTGATTGTCATAATTGAAATAATCTGTCTGAATATGAAATTCACGGTGAAAGGACTTTAACATTTAAGGCCTTCATCATTTAAGGTACTTGGATATTGGCAAGAGACAGGACCCATGTTCCTTAAAAGACAAATGTTTGTTGCGGAAAGGGTAATTCCTGTAACAACATTTCCACCGATTTTCTCTCCTCCTTCAAACAACAGAATCCAACTTTGTCCAGGAACAAAATGGAATTGATGCAGAATGCCCCTATATTCCTCATGCATTAACCTCATGCACAGCTAAAAGGTCTCTGGTATGGTCTAAAACAGAAGATACACGCTCATGCTCTTTCTTCTTTTGCTTCCTCAGCTGGTCACCCAGATGCTGATGGCTTATCTGTCACGGCTCTCGGCCATTGCAGGCAACAAGATCAACTGTGGGCCTGCTCTCACATGGATGGAGGTACTGTGTAATCTATGGACTGCTTTTCATTTCCTGAGTCTCCTTCTCTATGGAAGTTGTTAAATAATTTTATGTCCAAATTTGCGCCATTGGTAACATTTGCTACCTATGCAGCTGTACCCAGTAGGAGAGAATCAAAACCTACTTTGTGAAGGTTTTTTTTCCGCTCTCCCATTTGAATTTTTGTCATCCTTCATTTTTGATTGCAAGTGATACAATGGGCAATGTGCTACTTGGTAAAATAGGATGCAGGAACAGGATAAGACAAGTCACATTCAGAGGGAGATGCACATATCTGTTCCTGCATTCCCTATCAGCAGCTAGATATTGCTAATGTAGCAAGCCTTCTGAAAGTTGTTGATATCTTTCTCGTACTTTATTTGTAATGGCATCGGCAGAGAAACAGCAAATATTGTGCCTGTTTGCCATCACTGTTAAGTGGCTCAACAGAGCCTGTGCTGTGCTTTCGGTGGCACTGTTTACATCTAATGGATTGCAGCTGTAGCACTGATTTATCCGTTAATGGTCTTCCTCCAGCTCAAACAATAGACCGTATTGGGCAGAGGGTGAAGGAAAGCATGGTGGGAGTAAGTGCTCAAGACCACCTGTGTTTCTTAGTCAACAATGCCAACCGTAATCCGGCCGGGTAGAGATGCATGAGAGTCTTCCTATTGCCTACTGATGTAAGGGCTCCTTCTATCCTTTGTAAGACAGTAATTAGACCACAAAACCTTTGAGAAATTTGCTAGCTTTCTTCTGTAGCTATTTTTTAAATGCTTATCATTTGGGTCAGTGCATTCTCCTCTAATTTACCAAAACAAGAAAAACCCTTTGGATTGAGACATGGAAAATTTTTGGCCCGAAAAGAGAACTGAACAGGAATTTTGAGAGGCAAATGATAGTGGAGAATTTACAGAAGCACAGTGAAAGTAAAGGTTACAGCAAAGCCATTGCACATGCTAGTGAAATAGCTGCAATAAAATGTAACTTCTTCCAAACGACATTTCTGGATTAAGTGAGAATCTTACAAAATTATCTCTTACCTAGTGCTTTAGAGAGGCAAACTGATCAGAATTTTAAAACCAAACAGGGAAGCCAGGCAAGGGGGAAAGAGCCAGCAGAGCCGTCATTTCTCACTGGAATTTAAAAATCATGTTCCCTTCCTATCCATACCAGTCCTCCCCTGAGTGATGCGCTCCTTGTCAGTCATTTTTGTAGTTGCATAACTGTGTTTAAGTATATAAAGAAAATCAGGATAATTCTGTGAGAACAGGAGGTGTTAACTTTCATCCCCATGTTAAAATGATGTAAAGGGATGCAGAAAGGGACCATTCTCATTGTCTGCCACATGGATGGAAAGGAGATTTGACCTTCTGAAATGTTCTTTATTAACTCTTCTTCCTCTTCGGTTCTACGTATGCTCTGTCCTACATTGTTCCTCCATGCTGTTCTCTTCAGGGGGAGCCCAAGCTGTGCTGTCTTTGTGAATCAGCTTGAAATCTCTGCCATGCATGAGCGCCAGCCAGTAAAATAAGCACACATCTTCAGCTTTTTCACAGTCCACCATTTTCTCTCTTTCAGATTGACAACAAGGGGAATCATCTCCTAGTCCATGAAGAATCGTCCATTAACGTTCCTGCCATCGCTGCTGCCCATGTTATTAAGAGATACATTGCTCAAGCAGCAGATGAACTGTCCTTTGAGGTAAATAATTAGAAGAACTTGCATTCCTCATAGTTGACATAAAAGAAGTAACCCGCGTGCGCACGTGTGTGAAAATACATTTGTGCACTTTGAGGCTCTAATGTGAAATGTAGCCTAAAATTCTGATTCAGTCAACTTACTTGCACAAAGTAGGGTAAAGGAGTTGAGTTATCTGTAAAACACAAATTTGCTAGGCAGTAGACCAGGGGTTGGCAACCCCTGACACGGGTGCCGGAGCATGGGGTTGAAGGCGTGGAAGGGGATGGGGTTGCACTGCCACAACAAGGATGGCACACCTTGCGGGTCATCCACTGTCCACCTGTCACGCCAACATCTTACAAGTCGAGGTTGTGGGTGTTTTTGGCACTCTACCCAAAACCATCGCCAAACCCGGCAGTAGGATCTTTAGGTGAAATAGATGCTGTTTAGTGTTTTAGCTTAGCTTCTGAATAGCTCATTCTGCACCACCTTAAAAATTGTCTAGAGATAATTTTAGAAGAACCTTCTGGGTATGCATGTGTATGTGGGCATGTGTGCATGTTTAATTGGAGTGAGGAGTATTACTCAGAGAACAGTCTTCCACTTAGAGCAGTAGTTCCCAAACTGTGAGTCGCGACCTGCGGGCAGCAGCGGGGGCTCAGGCGCTGCAGGGGTGGAGGGGCAAGGGGCTGTAGGCCCCTGTGTGCACCTGGGGAGAGTGTAGGGAGTATGTGGATTGGGAGTGAAGGGCACCAGCAGGGCCAGGGGTCTGTGGGTTGGGAGTGAGGGGCATCTGGAGGGGATGAGGGCCTGCGAGTTGGGAGTGAGGTGTCATGCTGAGGAAAGGGGGTCATAAATGGGTCATGTTGAGGAAATGTTTGGGAAGCGCTGACTTAGAGCCACAGTTGCAAAAGCATGCACCTCTCATATAGCATGAGAAGTATGCACCTCTCATATGCACCCCCACCAAAAGAAGGGGCCATCATTTCAAAGCAGCTCAGCTCATCGTGTATGCAGGGCTGTGAACTGAAAATTTGGCCTCAAGTATCACCAATGCTGGATATTCTGCACTTGAAAATCTGGTCTTGGGCTCTGTTGAAATGTGGTTCTGGTTCTGGTCCCTCTGGGCTATTAAGCCGTCCTGTGCAGTGTGCATACACTGTTACTGTTTATGGGGCTTGCAAAGCATTGCACGCAAATGTTTAGGAACATGCAGTCACTGCCTCTGGGGGTTTCTACCATCACAGTTTTAACAATGGGCAAATAATACAGATAGTTTGGTGCTCTGGAGGTTTTGTCCAGATTCTGAGTTGAAGCAATTATTGGAAACGTGCACTGAGTTAATCAGAAAGACATAAGTAAATAGACTGTGTGCCACCTTTCAAGTTACATTATGTACAGTTTGGGGCACAAGCTATTTGGGAGTATCCCAACACTAATAATAACAATAAAATAGTTTGCACCAATGGAGTATTCCATAAGCTATCACAAAGCTCTGTGCAAACCATTGGTTTACTTTTGCAACAAGCTAAGTAAGGTGTTGTTACTAGCCTTACATAGGTTTTACAGACAGGGCAACCACAGCATGGAGATTACTGCTTGAATGAATTCACAGAGTTGATACGGTTTTGGTATAAAATTATAGGTCTCCACTATCTCTGCATATGGACATCAGTACATCTGGAGCCATTTCAGGAAGGGAATGATTCAAAAGGGCTGCAGCTGTTACATTTTAATATATAGGTACAATTGGGAAATGATACAAATGTAGCAAAAGTGCTCCCACTTTCACTGCTTCATCTAAGATTAAAATTGGAGCTGTTTTGCCATAGTTGTATCACTCCTGTCTTGTCTTTTGGTAGCAATTACAACGTAACAGCTGTTGCTCTTTTGAAACTGCTACAGTTATGTATGTGTCCATGCCCTTTCTGCTGTGTCCTAACCACTATTCCATCCTCCCCTTGCTGTGTCCCAAACACTGTGCAGAAGCTATCTCTACAACCATCCTCTTAGACCGAATACTCAGGAGATCTGGCTGATTTCTGCTTTCCTAATCACAAGGAGTGGTGTGCTTCGGTTTCCTGGTCTCTGAAATCCTGGTGATGATCTCTCTTTTGCACAGCTCTGAAATCTACTGATGAAAAGCGCTGTAGAAAAGCTGGTTATTGCTGTTGTAAATTATTATAGTACTTAGCACAATATTGTGTCAGATCAGAAGAACGGTATTACCGTTCTGCTTCACAGTTGGCAAAATCTGCACGTGCATGTACACACATACCTGCTTCCACAAAAACCTCCGGCCATACCATTTTTGCAAGTGAAGTAGTCTTAGAGGAAAATGCAAAGCTTCACTAATCTTTCTAGGCCACTCTGTCAAGTTTGATATTGCTGTCTTCCTAGCCTGCTCTCGTAACATCCTGCAGCTTCACTGCTGCGTTAGCCTCCTAATTCAGGGGAACATGGACCTGTCAGTTCAGGAGCACCACATACATTTCTTCTGTTCCTGGGCACGACAGGGAGGGAGCAGAGAGAGAGGCAGGCATACACGGTGCACAAGGCAAACATGAATTCAGCTTCTAGAGGACATTTCCCAAGAGGATTTGTGCTTTATTTCCGCAACACGTACTGCACAGTTTAATCAGAACATTTCTGTTCCCTGTGGCTCCTTTTAAACACCTTCTCCTTATGAATACATTAAAAGGTGCATCCTGGAGGTTTTACAGTGCATTAAGTCTCTTGCTCCACTGGTAGCTTATACAAGGCATGATGCCTCGGGGCACTTGTTTGTGCAGTTACTCATGTGGGTGTTGGACTGCACACAAAGCAGAAGAACGTGTGTTCAGTCTAGCAGTGCTTTCTCTGTAACCATGTTAATGGGTGGCTATCTTATTTTCTAGGTGGGAGACATTGTGTCTGTTATTGACATGCCTCCAAAGGAGTTGACCACGTGGTGGAGAGGCAAACATGGATTTCAGGTATGCACCGGTATTACAGCCGAGGACCCGACATGAATAGAGAGGCAGGGTTCGCTGAACTGCCGTTGCTGCTGATATCTCTGTGGTGCATGATTTTCTACACCAAGGCTAGGCCAAGTGACCCTGCATTTGCTTTCTGAGTAGGGAAGGTACAAGTGCAAGGAGATTTCCCCATTCCTTTGCGAGCTTGAGCAGGGCCTGAAACAGTCCAGCTGGGAGGGCAGAAATTGTTCCATGCTGGCAGTGATAACAAATTTGCCAAGGAGTCGAGAAAGATGGGACCACACGCCCCATTTTTTCCCCTCCCCACAGACTTGCAGAGTTGGGCTGAAACTCATGGGAGGCCTCGCAGTTAGCTGGAACTATTGTACTCTATTGCAATACTGGAGGACACTGGAAAAAATTCGGACTCGCTCCGTGAACATTTGCCTCATTGTTCCATCCCTTGAAACATTTAAAGCTGGGGGGGGGGGGGGCGGGGGCGCGAAGCAGTGGTGAACCAAGGAGAACGATTGCTCTAGTGAGCAGACACCTCATTGCACTCAGAGTCAGGAGACCTGGGTTCTGGTTCACTGTGTTGCCTCAGAAAAGCAGCCTGCATAATGTGTGCTTTGATTCCTGCATTTGGTAGAAGGGGATTAGGCTGACTTGACTTCATAAAGCACTAGGTGATCAGTGAATTAAATGTGCTGTCAGAGGTGTTTGGCATGTTAATTGGAGGATTAGTCATTTCCAGGTGGATGGGCTTGGCGGTCCATAGGTATTTTCTGTTCTATATCGTAATGAGAACTATACGTGTGGAGTCGTCCTCCCTGTTGACTGTAGCAGAGATTTAGGTTAATTTTCCAGAGACTTTTATTGGAGTTGGCCACCAATTAGGCACTATTAAACTGAAAGGAAGTTGGGGTCCTCACCCCCTTAGGTGCCTTTTAGAGTTTCAGCTTGACAGCTGCTCTCACCCCTTTGTTTTCCTAGTGCTGGCGATGTGCAGTAAAGAAAGCTACATTTCTGAGAAAGCAGAGGCTTTGATGGGTGAGAGCTGATAGTCTACCCCTTTGTGCTCTGTGTGTTTCCCCACAAAGGCTGCATTTCGAACAGGAGAGAGAGAGTCTTTCATCCTGTAGCGTTGCCTGTTGTAAACTGATGGAATTTCCACTTTGCTCTGAATAGCGGAGTCCATTGAATAGATTCAAAACCTACCTGAAATTGGTGCTTCTTGTTAACAGGAAACACAAATGCTGACCTGTGTTCTCTCTCCAAATTTGGAAGATCCTAGGATTTCGCTGACAAACTTTTATGTCGCTCTCTCTGTGGCTTGCTCTTTCCCAAGGAGATATTTGGAACCCTCTTCTTGGAATAGGGTGCGTTTCATTTAACCTCAGCAAAAGACGCCGTCTTAGCTCAAGACGGGCAGCTAAGGACAAGCTGACTCATCAGAACTGCACTGCATCCCTATTGTGTGGCCCTAGAATTTGCCACTTTGTTTTATGTCACTTCTCCCCACCCGTTCCAGTTGTGACAATATGCACCCTATTGGTGAAAAAAGGCTCGAACTAATCAGGGAAATGTTTGCTGCTCAGAGCTACCTTGTACTCCCCTCTGTCGCCAAATTGCAAAACAAATTATATGGACGTATATGCATCACACAAGTGAACAGAAACTCTGATAGGCAACTGTGAGCACGGATTCATCTGTATCCATGGGCAGTTACTTATAACACATCCCAGCAGCTGCTAAAATAAAGCACTGTCATTAAGGTAAATAAAAAACCTGGAATTTTAATTGCACTTTCCATCCCCCACATGTCCCAGAGGTCTTCATAAAGCAATAAATTAGATACTGACAGTCACATATTGGAAATGCAGCAGCTGTTTTACACATTCAGAAGCTCTCATACAGCTATGACTCTGGTTTGCCGGGGGGATGTAGCTCTCTCGAGGACCTCCAGTGTTTAACCCATAATCGCTCTGAAATGTTTCCATCACACCCCATCAGAAATCAGAAGCCACAAATTCCATAGCTGTACAAAGAAAAAGATACGTTTAATCCTGCGTTTTAGGTGCAGAGCCCGTTGGAATGTTTGTGTGGGGGGAAAAATCCTGTTTCCCAATTTAGCACAACTTTTTGAGAGTGCTGCCCACTGCAGGGAAGGGAGAGGATGGAAAAAAAATCTTAGTATCTTGCCACTGCAAGCAACCCTAGAAATACATTACAATCTGCGAAGAGCCTGGTTGTAAAATGCTTCAAACAGTCATATGGCAAGAGTAGTAATGCCTGTGGAAACAATTGAAAGTATGGCAACTTTCCAGCATTGGTGGGTGGGCAACCACTTGCTGTTGCCATTTGAAAACAGTAACTGTTGCAAAAGTAATACTAATTGATGTCCAAATAACTTTAATTATTCAAATGAATCAGCAGAAACCCAATGACTGAGTAGATCTTTATGCTTTTGTTCCCTTTGGGGAAGTCACTCTTTTTAGAAAACTTGTCTCTAATCCTATACGCTGTGTGAAATCCTTTTTCAAACTAAGATGTCAAACTGGGTTTCTCATCAAGTCCTTTCTCATCTTCAAGGCACAGACGCTAGTGGCAAAAGGATAGTGACTGAGTCTAAGTCGCAAGCCACCTTCGGCCTCCCGCTGAGATAAATTTTATGGCTTCATGTTTTTGAAATATCTAAGCTTTGTTACCTGTTCCAGGGACAGGGAATGGTCACTCTGGACAGACTATGGAAAGGGTCCAGCTCTTAACACAAACTTAGGTGCACTTCTCTAGGATGGGAAGCAGCAGGAACCTAGTCCTGCCCAATGAATAGGTTGGGCCTTTGTATTAACAGATCAGGTTGTTGTCTCCTTGTATAGAGTTGTATCTGAGGGCGAGTTCTTGCTTAGTATTCTCATCTCTAAGCTGCTGCTGGTGTAAATGAGCTTTCTGCCTTCACTGGCTTGGTCAAATGATTGAATGTTTCTTTTGACTGTTCTTTACCTTTCCCTGTAGGTTAAAAAGAAAGTTTGTTTTTGTTTTTAATTGCAATTCCTTCCATTTTGCTTCCAGTAGCCCGGGGGTGGGCAAATTATGGTCCGTGGGCTAGATCTAGCCTGTGGCAGGTCTTTGTCTGGCCTGTGGTGGGTACCTGCCTGGCCTGGGCACCGTCCAGCTGTAGCATGTCCTGCTGCTCCCTGGACATGCAGTGGGGCTGGGGCAGCTCCATAGCTGGACTGCCTTTCTAGGCAGCCCAGGTGGCATGCGCAGCCCTGACGCTGCACGCCCTGCACAAGCTCCAGGCTTGCCCACCCAGGCTCAGGAGCAGCGCAGGACAAAAGCTCCTGCTCAGCTTGGGGTAAAAGCAGCCACTGCCGGTGCTTCGTGGTGTTGCTGCCTGAGGCCCACACAGGGCTGCCCTATGCCTATGCTGTGTCACCACTGCCTCTGGGCTGCCCAGCGGATCAGCGGTAGCAGTGCAGAGCAGATGCAGGGCAGCCTGGCATGGCCCGGATTCCAGGAGGCTACACCAGGAAGCTCTGGCAGTGGCAAAGGAGAGGGACTGCTTTTCCTCCTGTGCTGAGCAACAGATTCTGTCCCACGCCACGCTGCTGAGCCTGAGCAGGCAAGCCTAGAGCCAGGCGCAGGGCATGTGCGATCGGGGCTGTGCTGTACAGGTCCCCAGCAGTACCACGGGCTGGCAGTGGCAGCAGCCATTTAGTCCCTGCCACTACCTGGGCTGCCTAGAAAGACAGTCCAGCTGCAGAGCCGCCCCAGCCCCGCTGCGTGCCCAGGGGATGGCAGGACGCACCGCGGGCAGGCAGTGGGGAGCGTGCCGGGTCAGGGTTGTGCCTGGATTCCAGCTGATCTGCTTTGATGGGAGTGAGTCCGGTGCAGGCACAGGGCATTCTGGGGCTATTCTCTGTTGGCGGTGGCAGGGTGCATGGGCTCTGGGCTGTTGTGGAGCATGGACTGAACGGCTCAGGGAGCATGTGCAAGGGGCTTCTGTGTACACCCAAATATACCCTCAAACACCACAGCGACACCCCTCCCCCCACACAGACACCCCACAAACACTGTACATACCCACACCCTCCCCCCACACACACCTGTGCACCTGTAGGGGGAGCCCCACACACAGCTGCTACACGCACACACCCCAGCAAACACACATGCACCAACACTCCCCCATGCACACCCCACAGCCGCCAATGCACACCCTACAGCCCCCCATAAACCCCATACCCACCCACATACACCCCCACACCCCACATACACACACATTCTGCCACACACCTACGTCCCCCACAAACCCCGTTAAGATGAGGGATAAGATCTAGGAAAGATAGACTGAAGCAAAGAAATAAATAAGGGGAGGTATTTGAAAAGAAAACTGGCTGTATCAGAGATCAGCCCGATGGGATCAACAATTTGGGCGATAAACGCCCCTGCTGCATGCAGCCACAGCGCAGCACTCGGGCAGTGAGGAGAGCTGCCTCCAGCTGGTAAATCCAGTGTGATGGAAGGGCAGGGGAAAGGGAAGGGGCGTGGGGGGTACTCAGTGCCCCCTGCAGTGAGGGAGGGGGCAGGGGCAGCAGCTTCTGCCACTGCTTGCACCCCAGGAGGGCATGGGGAGGGGGTGCATGCACCCACCCCTTATTTCACCGCTAATCCGGTCCCAGTGCCACTGCCACCAGCTGCCCGGCATAGCCCTGGCTTAATGCTTCGCATCCACCCACATGCCAGGAAAAGCTGGGGTTGTGGCTGGTGGCAGCACCACTGGGAGCGGAGTGGCTGTAAAATTTGGTGTGGATGCAGCATCTTCCCAGTGCTGCTGGCATCCTCTCTGAGCCCAGCGCCCACAAGAAGAGCCCTGTGCAGCCCTGGCTGCAGCACGCCCTGCCCCACGCAGATCCGGGGGGCATACTCCCCCCTCTCTCCCCACTTTGCCCTCCCAGTGTGCAAGCAGCGATGGTAGCCACCTCCACCCAGCATGCCCCGCCCCCCCAGGCAGCGCCTGCCCCTTCTCCCTCCCTCACTGCAGGGGGCATTGATCTGCCAGGCTGGAGGCAGCTGTATTGGAAATCAGATCAGTATTGGCTGATAAGCCTCCTTAAATATTGGCTATTGGTATCGGCCCCAAAAACCTCTATCGGTGCACCCCTAATTTTTGTAGTCAAAAAATGACTGAAAGCTAAAAACTGGTATTTTCCAAGGGGTACCTTGAATCTAATGAGTGGTTTCTTGAATCTAAAAAGGTTGAGAACCACTGACTCGCACAATGAATAGTATTAGACAGACACCTCTCTCTCCCTCTCTCTTGCTCACTCACTCTTTTGCTCTCTTTATCTCTTTCTTTTTTTTTTGATTTTTACTGAAACTTTCTCTTTGCCTCTCCTAACCACTGCATCTTTTCAGGTTACATTTGACCCATTGGTTATTGAATTAAGACTTATTCTATCATATGAAGGAATTTGGATAAAACTAAGTCATCGTTCATGTGCGCACAAAACATACACATCTCCAAGTGCACAACACAGAACAATGCCATTTTCTCAGAAATGTTTGAGTGGAAAGTCCAGCTTTATGATACATGCATTCAGGTGCAGATAACATCTGAGAAATTGCGTCATGTCTGGGGAAAAGTGTCCGCAGTCCCAGGCTGAAGATAAGATCAAGAATAAGGTAACAGGCAGTTGGTAGTCATTTCAGGAGAAAGGAAGCTGATTCACATGTCCTCCCTGCCTGTCATAAGGCAAGCGTCACGTTTATATTGCTTCTTTTTGTGGGAGCTAATCCTTTCCTCACTCTGGTTCCCACTGTGAGAGCCAAGACTGTGGATGAATGTTTCTGTTTGATATGGCACGTCTTGTTTTCTTAAGCCTAAGGTATCTCCCTGCAATGGCAATTAAGTGGAACGTCGTATAAATTCCAAACAGAGCTGTCCCACATTGATTGTGGAGAGAAGTTGTCTAGGCTCAGCTAGCATGACATCTCCATCTAGCAAATGGACCTTCACTCTTCGTGACTGGGAATAACTGGGTAGGGAGGGGTGGAGCAGAGGAGAACAGCCAGAGGCTGAGCTGGTTGGATTATTTGTTGCAAGATATGTGTCTGCTTTTGGTCGTTTGAGTGCGTGATGGGAGCAGAGTGATTCCCATATGGTTCACAATCTATGCCGAGTACATCTATAAATACTTACGTTGAGTTAATCAATGATTAAGTTAGTCCTTGCTAGAGTCCAACAGTTCAGTAAGTTGCTTATAACCAGGGATCCTAAAAACTCCAAAATCCATTATTAAAATGAAAAGCCCCTCACTCTACCTTCCCCCCCACAACCCCCTAGCCCTGCTCATGCTCTTCACTCCCCCTCCACAGCTCCCCCAGCCCTGCTAGTGCCCCTGAACTCCCACCCGTAGGCCCCTGCCCCCCCCCCCCCACCCCGCATACAGATCTGGGGGCATAGGTCCCCCCTGCCTTGTGGGAGTGTGCATAGCGGTGTGGAGCTGGCCCCACTCCCCCTAGCCCCTGGACAAGCCACCTGCCACCCTGTCTTGCTCTCTGCCGGGGCCGTGCAGCTGTGCATTGCAGCCCTGGGCCCCAAGCCCCACACACTGCTCAGCTGGGCAGCAGTCCCAGCCTCAGCCCCAACCCCAGCCCTGCCCCACTGACTTCCTTCCTTCCTTCCTCCCTCCCTCCCTCCCTATGAGGGGCCTCAATCCCCCCTCCCACACACAGTTACCTGTGGGAGCTGCTCTCCAGGCTGCCAGGCGGCCGTGTGCATGTGCATGCACATGGTGCCCCCTGCCTGCTGCTCCTCCTCCCGCTCCCTCCCAGCCCCTTGCAGGCTGAAACTCTGCCAGCCCACAGAGAGCTCTTTGCAAAACTGCGAAATCTGCGGGTTTCTCCTTTAACATTTTTCTCTGTTTTTCCATGGGAAACAGAAAATCCAGATCCTTGCTTATAACCGTCTTGTCTGGTGATATCCTTAGACCTATCAATAGGATCTACTACTCAGATCTAGAACAGGCTGGTAGCATCTCTTAATTTATTAACCTTTTATACACTGTAATATGCTAAATAGAAAAATGGTATCTTGATTTTGTGTGCGTTGTGCATAATTGTTCAATAGCCACAAATACATTTGGGCTGCTGTGATTTCCTAAACCGCTCGCCGCAAGCCCTCCTTGGAGATGTGTGTGCTGATTCAGCCTGCATGAGTGGGCTCCAGAAACGCATGGTTTAGTATCTGGTTCCTGCCTGGATGACCTAATGGTTTTAAACAGGAACGGTGCCTGAGGGAATCATTGGGGTGCTGAATCTGGGGGATGGAGGAGATGTAGACTTAAGCACAATAAGAAAGACCCTGTTTGGTTTCATCCAAGAAGGGGCATCAACAAAATCAGAAGAGTCATTATTATTTCTTTATTGAATTTTTGCTTGAATGTATTTATCAGGAGCAGGCGATAATGCTCCCAGTGTGTGAGGCACTTTCCATACACAAGGGGCATCCCAATTCTTGTCTTCAAGAACACGCTGTTTCCTTCTGCCTGAACCACGTGGGTTGGCTTTTTAACAGGATTCATCCTAAATGTTCTCCTGTTATGTCCCTACCAAAGGACCACATACAGGACACAGGATGACCCTCTGGCTCAAAAATATTAATGCACGCACACACCCTCATGCTCCTTCACACAGTTGAAGGGTTTCCCTTTCTAATTCCTGTAGGCAGAGCCGGTCCTACAGGTGTTCAGCGAAAAGCACATATGAAAAGATGTTGACAGCCGTGGATTGGGCTACGGCGCAGATGCAGGGGAGCTGTATGGGAGCAGGTTCTCCTGTTCTTTGCCTCTTCAGGCAGAATCATCTTACTTCAAACCCCCGTCTCCCCCCCCCAACTAACAAAAAATCAAACAAAAAACCCATACCCCCCCCCCCCCCCCCCCCCAAAAAGAGGTTTCCTAATGCTTGCCCCTCTGCTATAGCAGCAGTCTCTCCTGATGAGAGGGGTCTGGTGGATGTGCCACCACACACCTACACCTATGCAGAACAAAGCAGCCAAGTAGCGTTCAGATTGCTTTCCATAATAAAAGTAATGCTGAGTTTCTCATGGCATTTTCACTGAGCTTTTTTCATTCAAATGTCCCAAATGAATCACTGCCTTAATGCATCCTCCTCCACATTAACAGGCTGTCATCCTTCTCATTCTCTTCCCTGTTATTTTCCCTCCTTCCTTCACTTTCCTCCACCTGTCCTGACAGTCTCCCACTCCATCCCCACAGCGCTCAACAGCTGAATCACCGGGAACAATTTCTGTTTGCCACTTCTTCGATGCACTGCCCCTTTTTTCCTAATCACTTTTGATGGCTGTCAACAGATACGAGGGCAACCAGGGCTACGAGCCTTTGGCCTTTCAAACTGCCCTTTTAACTTTGATTCTTCACTGAGCACAGTTAAGATTTGTTAACTTGAACCATAGCTCTGCCTGGTATTTAAAAAATCATAACGTTCCCCGACAGGCCTGGAGCTCCATCTTTTATTCTTCAGCAGAGCGAAACAGACGGTGAATTGAAAGTATATTTTTCTTAGCGAGTTATTTTGCAATAGATACCTTTGCAGGGTAAAATCAAATGGATACAAAAACAACAGAGGCCCCCAGTTGGCCAACATCAGCCAAGGAAAAACGAGCAAATTTATGTGAATTTAGTACTAGTTTGCAAACTCACTTTTACATAAAAAAAAAAAAAAATGGCGAGCCAAAGCTAGAACTCCAGTTGGTGTCTATTGATTTGAGAGCTCAGTGCCCCGTCTGGCCAGAGAGTGACGTCACTCGTGACATAGGCATTGTGAAAGAGCCCAGTGGACGTGTCACTGATGACATCATTTCTTGGCCAGCTCCATCTGCAGGCTCAGGAGTGCCAGTTGCAATAACTGGTTTGACAAAATTATATCTGATTTGATTTATGGTGACTCAGAGAGCCCTACTCTGCGAGTGTCCATGCTGCTGGGCTGAGCAGAAGGGCAGCATTTTTCCTGTAAGTAGGTGACAGAAATGCATGCTTTTGATGTGTCTGTGTGTATATATGCAAATGTAGTATCACCACATTCGTGCATTCAAACATGTCCCATATATGTAAGTCGCTGTACACAGTAGGGTTAGTGTGCAATGCAGCACAATGCTTACAGCTAATGCTGCAGTCCTGCATGAGATAACCTGACGTAATGGGCATGGCATCTGGAAAGACAATGTGAGCATGTGTAAGTGAGAGGGAGGTGACTCGTGGCCCTTCCCTAGATCCGTGCATTTTTCTTGTACTACCGCAGGCACTCAAGTCCCTCAGTCCTTGCACATCAACAGGACTGGGGCTAACATGGTGCCTTGTCCTTGAAGAAAGGCTCTGTGGCACTGCTTAATGTTCTTGTTGTTGGCGTGCAGGGCTGAACCCTGCCTAGCTTCAGGCGCATTTTGCAAAGGCGAACAAATTATACGTAGGCTGCAAATCTGAGCCTTTGTGTGCTACTAACCAGCTAGTTTGGGGGTCCCATGTTTGGCATGACCACTTTCCTTCAATATGGCTCCTGTTCTGGCCTCGTATTGGGGTGCAAAATAAAAACCTGCAACTGCCTTTCAGACACAGAAGGTATCTGTGGTGCTGATCAGTACACCAGTGAAGGGTTTACTTTTGTGATTTGGTGGTTGACACATGCTGGTAAGGGGAGATGGCTTTGCATTAGATCAAGGATTATGGAGCGCTTGAAAACAGAGGGTTGGATTTATGAGGTTGTCAGACTTGACATCCCTGTCTGACACAGTTCAAAGTATTATCATTATCTCCCATTCTGCTACCAGAAAGGGTTATCTTTTTATATGGATTTATCAGTGGCTTAAATAAAACAAAAGTGCTGGAGAACTGAGAGAGCAAGAAAGAGGGAGAGAGAAGGAAATGTTCTCTCGTCTTCTAGCAAGCAGCAAATGAAATTCTGACAGGCGATGGCAGTGAGATCAAAGTAAGTAAATTAAATTTTTCCTTGATTTACTCATGTTATATTAGTGAGGGGTCTTCTTTCTCTGCCACCTCAGTCACAGTGTTAACTACCTGGCAAACAGCATATGTGGAAATAAAGATGGTACGATGTCAATAAAGCAGGAAATCATGATAATGGAAACCAAAGTAGCAATGGAAAGGCGAGGTTTTAGAATCAGGGCTTGTTGGTCTATCACTGTTTAAAATTTAAAGGGACACGAATCCGCAGCAGGGGAATTTAACCCATAGAGTCCAGGAAAAGGAAAAGCGTTTTCCTTTTGCCCTGGAGTGCTTGACAAAACAGGAATAACGACTGTTGGCTACATTCACTCCCTGCTTACTGGAAGTGGCTACTGTTAATTTGTTTCTCATTTCTGATCATTTCTGATCATAACGTTTGAAAGCATCGTGCATCTTCCAGTGCTGGTATCAGAAGATACCTTGGGGCTGGCATAAAAACTAAGACTCCGGTATAATTACTGTGGTAACAGAAACCTTAAGTGTGTGTCATAGTAACCCCGGCTCTTCTCCCTTTTAAGGTGTGAAGGGATTTTTACCTTTAGATGACCTTATATTTTAGATAAATATTTATCATCCTCCCCTACCCCCGTTCATTTTAGGGTGTTGCCAAATCCTTTAATCTTGGATCAAGCTCTCAGAAAGCTCTGCTGCATCTGTTGAGATTAACTTTTGGACTAACTCGTTTATGTAAAACCATGAAAACTTTGTACGGAAGGAAAAGAAGCAGATGGAAACTGGGTGGGAACAAGGCTGGCTGTGCCCCCAGTAATGATCTTTGGGGCAGCTGGGGAAAAAATCAGTCACAAAGCTTCAGCCATAGTACTAGTATATACATTCAGGAATTTGCTGGGACGAGTGCAGGTGAATCTCTCCTGTAGTTGGCGTTTACTATTTGTTGTTAACCTGGCAGGGTGGATGTATCCTGAATATGTACCATGGCTTGCTTGGAGAACCACAGTTGTTTGAAATGGTTTCCAAGATGTCTAGAAATAATGCCACAGATGCATATCTTGGAGTTTGCTGTCAAGACTTCTGACTGAAAGTGAACGGCGTGTTGCATTCTGTAATGTGTTAAGCACTGAAATAGTAAATCAGCACTTGATTATGCTTGGGATCGTGGATCTTGATTTCAACATACACCAAACGAGAAGTGAAGAAAGACCCCTGACTTCCATTAACATTAATGGAATCTCTGGCATTTCCCTGCATTTCTTTGAAAATTGCAACGACGGGCTTTGCCGATGGTCCTAGGCGTGCACGTTAAAAATCATCTCGTAAAACAATGAGGAGAAGGGAAGAGAGGTTAGTGTTCTCTAGATCCCAGACCATGCCATGGGTTTATGGCTGTTACGACCCCAGAAGGGCTGAGCAGCATGCTACAGTTCACACACTAACAGTTTTGCAAGTCACCATCCTTCCTCTGTTAAAAGTCTGAGAGCATTCATGTGTCTAAATTAAAGCACGAGCTGTACAGCAAACTGGCTGAAATCAGGACTTCCATCTCTTCGTTAGGTTGGCACACTTGGTTGAGTGCCTGTTGCTAGTTGTCCCAGAAGCCATGTGTCACTGCACTCAGATAAGTTCTCCTGCCTGATGCGTCAGTTGTTCAGAAAGGCAGTTCCCGAGCCAGTCTTTCATTAATCAGGAGACTGAGCCAGATCAGCCAAACGGATCTCATTGATCTAAAATGCTTCTTTAACAAACAATATGGCTTTATTGGACTAACCTAATGAAGAACATACTGCTGATCTTGGATATACTCCCTGATATATCCAAGACCATGCTCTCACTTGGTTGCAATTTTGGAACTTCTTATTGCTTTGATTAAATCTTCATCCTCCCTTTCAGGTTGTTTACAAATTTAAGTTTATAGCTTCAAAGTTTGGGATTAGCCAAAGTGCTTAGGGGCTACAGGGACCAATAAACTGCTGTGCTTCAGCTAGACCAGGTGCTGCTGCAAGGAAGCTAGACTCTTGAGTCCCCGTGCCTTGGCAGATCAGTACTATTCTGCTGGTGCCCATGCCCCCAGATCAGAGGAGCTTAATTATCTGCAACCCAGAAATATAAAATGTTAGGTTTCTTTACATCTTTAAGGTGTAGAGAAGAACAACCAGTCCTGCAGAGAGAGAATCCTGCAAGTAGCCAAGCTCAGGAGGAATTTCAGACTAAGTTTTGTATTTGTTACTATTTAAGTATCAAGGACAGAGGTTAGAAGAGGTTGTACTGTGCATGTGCATGCACTATGTTGAGTAGAGTAGCTTTAATAGTACTATATGATAGAGTGAGATTACATACTTTCCCATTGCTACAGGAATATAATGCAATGAAGGAAAGAGTAAGCTTATTGTAATTCTTGCGTTAGTCTAGGACAGCCGAAGGAGCCAAATGGGACATTTTCTTGCTTTGTGCTTGGGAGATGCACTGTCTTGATGATGATATACTGGGTGTGCATTTAAAGATTAAAATGAAGCTGGAGTTGAGGAAAACATCCTCATTTGAGAGAGAGCAGAACTGGAGACACCAAATAAGTAAAAGGGCACAATTTGCAAAATTTACTTTGAGCGCCTGTCTGCGTTTATCGTTCTTCCAAACTTTGTAGATCAGCTAAAAGGTGCCTTAAAATCTGCCAGGAGTCCAGTTAACCAAAAAGCTGGTCTCATGTGGCCCTTTGTAGTAGGCATCTTTCAGTTCTTCTGGATCATGGCGTATGCAGAAGAGGTCCCCAGGACCTTTCACACATACAGGCGTATGTATAGGCAGGAGTATGGAGGAGTGGAGGCTGCCCAGACCTTCCATCCCCCTCTAGACCACTGAGACAGTTATACTGATGTAGGAAATTGCTAATGCCTTCCTGACCTAGGTGGGATTCAAAAAAATGCAGTCTTAAAGGTCAGTGTGAGAATGCTGCCAATTAGCATTTGAAGTTTATCACTTGGAGAATCTCATTATAAATCAAGCTGATGACAACAGCTCCATTTTCAGTGATGATTTGTCAGAGAGAGCGAGCGAGCACATTCTGCAGGCTGTAAGGTTTTGGCAGTCATGTCCCTGCGGGGCAATCCAGGGAAGATCACAACTATTGCAATGTTTGTAAATATAGGCCAGGAAGGATTTGGTCTCTGGGATTTGTTTCTGGAATAGTGTTTCTGCTTCAGCTTGATTAATGAGCCCAAGAATAATAGCACTCCTTTAAAAACGGATACTTGTATCAAGATGTCAGCCATAGACCCCAAACCACTTTCTAAGGGTAGCTGCGTGGTATTGTCCCTGTTTTATAGAAGGGGGAAACCGAGACACAAAGGTGACGTGATTTGTCAAATCCTGAAAGCAGAGTTGGGAGTTGAATCCAGGTGTCCTGGGTCTGGTGGTGCCCATTCCCCTGGATCCTGCCTTCCACCTCGCTCGTTTTCCCTTCCAGCATTTGTTTATTTTTAGACAAGCTATGACTCACAAGTTGGGAATGACAATCCCATTTTCTCTATGTATATTTAATTAAGCCTATTCTCAGTGTTTTGTTGAGGTTGGATTTAATCTGTTTTAAGCATGTCCATATTGGGCTTTATCAGGTTCTTTCAACACATGCCTTACTTAAGTACCTGAGTAGTGTCATTGAGTGCTCATCTGCTTCAAGCCAGCTGCATGCATAAGGGCTTGTATTTAGTATGTCATTTATTTGTGAACTGTGCTCTGTGGACTCCTGGGGTTCTGCCATGGATCACCAGGGGTCTGCAAAGAGACGGGGGTGATGGTAGAGCAGGCCAGGAGACTGAGCCCCCTTGCTTGGTTGGGTCGCTTGGCCCTTTGTCAGCTGTTTAGGATAGGAATAGGGTCCCACAGCAGAAGTGACTTGAGGAAATTTGAAAACCGCTGCAGTATGTTGAGGTTGTGTATTCAGATAGGTTTTGTTTGCTTACAACAGCAGAAGCTGCAGGTTTTTAAAAGAGAGGATTGTAAAAGCAACTGCAACAGAAAATGCACAAACAGATGAATCAGTATGTCACTTCATTTTTAAAGCAATTAAAAATGGAATGGATGTATAACCTTCATATTGATTGTAGAAAATATATGTACTAACATATTGGGCTCAACGGAGTGACATATATTAGGAGCTGCATGGGTACTGCCTCTTCCCTGGTATGTACAGTGGGGGAAATTCAGCCCTGCACAGATGTCCGACACCACTAACTTAAACTCTGCTCTGTGTGGACATATGCATAGTTCATTGCAAGCTTAAGTATTTGTGTCCTATGTAAAGGTAACAGCCAGGCTTTGGAAGTGGTTCAGTAGCAAAGTTCAGCATACATTACAGAGTGAAATATTTGACTCGTGGACTCTGGGTGCTTCACTTTAGGAAAGCTACATTTTTATACCAATTCCTAGTATGTTGAATAATGTCATATGCAGAGATTGGCAATGTATGGCATATGGGCTGAATCTAGGGGATTTTCTGCAGCATGTTGGCTGTAGGAAGGTGGGGTGGGGGGGCTTTAGTGTTGTTCCATCAGTAAAGGGATTCACCTGTGCCTGTGCTGGGACCAGGCAGCTGGGAGCTGCACCCACACTGCAACAGGGGTTGGGTGGGAAGAAGCAATGGCAGGAAAAGCTGCAGCAGTGACCAGGTCAGGATGCTGACCCCCCTCAGCCCTAAGCTGGGTTGTTCCAGCCTGCAGCCTTGAAAAATTGCCGACCACTGCTTAATAGCAATATACAAATGCTCTTAAAAGAGGAAAGCTAACACCTGGCTTCACAGGCACAATGATGGGCTGTGTTTGCAACCTGAACCATACCCTCCTTACTACCTTGCACTCATGCCCTGCCTCTGCTTTTCTTTTTATTGCAGGTGGGATTCTTTCCTAGCGAGTGTGTTGAATTAATTAACGACAAAGTTCCTCAATCTGTGACTAACTCAGTGCCAAAACCAGGTATGTGCATACGTCTTTATTCAGAACACTTTTTGGTGCTCCAAAAATATAGTCAAGTCCTCTCTCCCACACTTCATATTTTATCATTTCTTTTCCACTTCTCTTAACATGTGTTTCTCTTCATTAATTACCCATACATTCTGTCTCGCTCCCGTTCTCATTGTTGAGCGTCTTGCTGCATTCTCAGTGTTTCCTTAGTTCATGTCAGTGGTCTTCTCATCTATAATGTTTTAGACCTCCAAAGCATTGGAGTCCCTTCAGTGACTGCTAATACTCCCATCAACATGTCTGATTTTGGTGTCTTTGTCAGAGTATAGTCTAGTATGTAGTTTCTTTCTTTGCCTGGAGCGTAGAGATGGGCCAAAAACTAACATATCAACTTGGATACAGGGAGGGACTTTGGTCGAGTAGAATCCTGTGGGGATGGAAGAGTTGAATATAATTGAACCTGGAGAGCCTAATCACATCAGGTTCTTGTTTTGCAACGCAGGGCCCAAATCCACCCATTGTCTACTACTTTGCGACAGCTAAGAATTACACATAGAATTCATATAGCATTATATTTAGTGTTATGTAGCATTCAGGGCCATTAATATTGGGATGAACTGATTAAAGAAAAAGTAAGTGGAGGAAGAGAGCTTGAGCTTCCTCTCATTTAGACTGTTGCATACAGGAGTTTCTCCAAAGAGAGGGGCAAGTCCTGCAACATCAGGTGCTTGAGTTTCTTAGCACTATTAGGTCCTATAGATTGTTACGTGCCCTACTTTAAAAGGTCACCCTAACTTCAGTCTGAATATCAGGAGAAACATCTTGGAAGCACTGGTCTGATTTTAGCAAGTAAGTTGGTGAATGAGAGGGGGCGAAGGGTTGGAGGGGAGTGGATGGGAGCTCTCCCAGCTTAAAAACTTTTTCTTTAATCTGCCAAGAATGCTGATTTTAAAACAGAAATAAAAAGGGTTGGGAAGAGCTTCTAGAGTTTGGTCTTAATAAGTAAAATGCATTTGGGCAAATTCTGTTCTGTTACTCGGGACTTTTGCCTTACTGGTTAAAAGTCCTGAGCACAGGAAGGTGCTTTAGTACTTGCTACAGCAAAGTAGTGGTGCAGTGCATTAAACTGCATCCTTTAAAGAGCTTAGGAGTTTGAAGGAATATTTTTCTCGGCACCATGATCTCACTCCTCCATCCTTTCCAGAAATATGGGGTATGTAGATTACTGTCTTTGTTGCACAGCTCATTAGTGAGTCAAATCACTGCAGCAGGTTTGTACTTAGTAAGTCCAATACGTGCCTCTTATTGTTCAGACTTGATCCCCAAATACTGCTGTAATTCACTTCTCTGATGATGGTTTATCAGCCTGAGTGTGTAAACAAAGGCAACTTTAGACCTAGGTCAAAGCTGTGTTGATGAGGACCATCGTAAGCAAGTGTTTATCATCAAATACACTCAGGCAATTAAATTAAATGTCATGAATTGCTATGAGTAGTTTCTCACTAAGCCGTAATGAAGCAGCATAGATTAATAGATTCTATTTGGTTTTAACAGCACACTGGGGGGAGGGGCGATTTCCTTTTGCAATCGTAGGAAAATGCTTGTTTTAAATCCAGTGTAAATATCTCAAGCTCTTTTATAATTAAAACATTAATGGATGCTGCAGGTCATTAGGTCTCACTGTTAACGTTCTTTAATGGTTGTTCCATACAAATTATTAGATGCAACAGTCTACATTAAAAGATCATAAAACATCATTACTAAGGTTGCAATGCCAGAATTAAGGTTACCATGAAACCTAAATTCAGCCCTTGTGTGTCTGTCTTAGAATTCAGTCTTTAATTACAGCCTCACATGCTATATTTTTCACTTCAGTTTGGGGATGTGTCGGTGCTTGGTTGCAGAGGGGGGCTGTTTTCCATAGGACCCCTGTCTTATTTATTACTGAGGTTAGAAGGGGTGGGGAGTGAGTGAGGATTGCAAGAAAAGGATAGTGCCACCTTTAAGGCAATTGAATGTCACCATGCAGAATTGGATTCTGTCTCAGTTTCTGCCACGGAGTTCCTGTGTGTTGCCAGAACAGTTATTTAACTAAATGATTCATATGTGGTTACTAACTGTCTTTTCCTCATCTTCTGAGAGTCCCATTTGAGAACTGGGGGCTGGGTTTGGATGCTGAGGAGCCCACACAGCTGCACATAAAGCCAATTGTGTTCATTTTGAACACAGACATTCCTATATCATTTGAAGTTCTCTGAAATATCAGCACCCAAAATTAGTAGATACATTTTAACTTAATCTTGCTCCCTGTAAAATTGGGTCACCCCTACTCATTTCATGCCCACCTTTACTTCTAAAATCCGTTGAAGCTTGTGGGGCATTTGGGTAGTACAAGTAGCATGGAAAAGACCACTCCAAAATTAATCTTCTGTCTTCATAGCAGCGTTTGTATGGTATGGTCTGGGCCATACAGACACTGAGCTGTAAAGAGAAATGAAATCCTGAATAGTGTCTTATTAAATGAAGACCATCCGTTCTTTCTAGTGTAGAAGACAGATTTCTTGTGGAAAACAGTAGTAGCAGTTAATAGTAATTAAAGACTACCTTAACACCTGTAGTATTTTGGCACGTTTTTAAGTGTCTTGGCAAGCAGAGGTGGATTTTAATCAGTTTAAAGTTCAGAAGATGTTTAGGCAGCTTGTTATTTAGGATTCGGATGAGAACCAATGCAGCATGTTATTGGCTCAGCTGAAGAAACACGGCATGTAGAGTGCAGTCTGTTTTAGACTTAGCAGCAGTTCCTCCCGACGCCGGTTAAGGTCCAGTTGAGAAGACAGTTGTGGAAAAACCTGTCTTTTCCCTGCTCGGGTTTTATCCATGCTATTATAATACACAGCTCAAGCTTCTAGGCCTTTTCCCTGCAAACGCATTCAAATTTTGATATGACTTTTTGCTATTTTTATTGATCTGTATTTTCAATATTGGCATTCACTGTTCCATGGGGAAAAAGAGACCCTTTCAAATGTCTTTGTCCCTACTTGACCTCAACGGAGTCTTACATCACTAATCAACCCAAGATTTTAGATCTGGCCTTTATAAAGTATCAGTATTAGCATGTGAAACTTTTCCCCCTGAGACTATTATGTGCAAAACAACAAGGACATTTTGTATCTACACTATAAAGCTATAAACTTTAAAGTTTGCCATGAAGGAATTTCCAAACATAGGACTGATTGTGTTTTGTAATTGTCCATAGATTTGGTTGGATTAAGTGATATAATGAAAAGCAGATGTAAAGCAAAGAACTTCCTGCCCTGCTTTTTTATTATTATTCATCATTATGTCTTGATTTTCAGTGTTTTAATAGAACCATACCATGTTATATTATATTTAAATAAAGTACAAGTAGTGAGCAAGATTCAGCTGAAAAAGAGGTGTAGAAGGTTCAAGAGAAGTGGGTCTGGGTCCAATCTCTGCATTTAGGAATAGTGTTTCTGTCATATCCGAGGAAGTACGCTTGAACACCAGAAAAAAATACATCCGTGGTGTGAGATGAATAAGAATGAAACTGGATTTGCATTAATACTTGACCTATTTTATTCAATTATTCTGGATTTCTGAAGGATGATCGCTTCTGGCCATAAGTAGGTTTAAAATATATTTGACATTAAAGTTGGTAATTAAAACTAGCATTTCTGAATGGGCTGCTGGCATCATTCATGATCCAAGCACCATAAAAACCCAGTGTAACCTTTTAAACCAGTTTCAATCCCAATACAGTGATGATGGTGATAGGTGTAGATACATATGTAAATATAGACTTTTTTTTAACTACAGCAGTAAAAATTCATCTTCTGATAGCTGGCATGGGGTTTTGTATTGTTTAAAATCATTTAGCTTTTTCTTTTTAAATAAAGCCAGGGTGTTTATCACAATCATCGAGCTTACAAATGCCAAGTTTCAATTTCAAATAAGTTTCAAAATTTGTTCTGCAAGTATGCCATCTCAGGCCATGGTGCAGTGAGATTCCACAAACTTCTCTGGAGAAGGCTCGATTGTTACATACTTGGAAGACACAAATGTCGGACGGGTGTTTCAGGAGTTGTTGAAAGTTGTGAACTGAGTATCGTTTTTCCCTTCAAATTGGTATCAAACTCATGCCTCAAATTATTTTCAGCAAGCTGTACACCATTGGCCATATTCTTCAAGTAAACATCTAACCAATGTCCTTAACCAGCTCTGTGTGTTACAAACCATGTAACACACAGGTAATTATAGTTTTCCTTTCTAAATTTCCCAGTAAATGTCCTTTGGTTTTCTTGTCTTCGCTTCCTGTCCTGACTTATTACGTAGTGTTGGCGTGTGCCATGTGTGCGCCCCCATCCCAGAGGTAGCAGCACACGGTGGAAGCAGTTTTGTCTGCGTAGCCTTTTAAAGAGCTTTGAGACCCTTTGGGATGCAAGATTATATGTGGATTCCAGACGATGATATTCTGCGTGGTGAGAAGCAGACTTTATAAACCTTCAGTCTGCTGCTTTGCTGAGTATGATTATTGGTATTTTTCCCTAGTTGGACCATTTGGAAGTACCTTTTATTTATAGTTGAATTGATTCTTCTCCTTTAGCACTGTCCGTCTCGGTAGGTGTGGTTTTGGACAGAATGTGCATTTGCTTGTATCATCCCAGTGTGTCTGTTTTGCATCATGATGATTATAGGCATCATCTCTATTTATATGTTGTCTGTGGTCACTTTTTTGTCATAACCTTGATATCAGCTGTGGCGGTTAAATGTCATTTAAAAATGTGTACTGTGCTTAACTTCATCCATATATCTTGTTGTATATCTCTCCTGTTAACATTTAACTTGTAACTGTGTGTAACTCATCTCTCACAAGTCTGCTTCCTAAATCTTGTCTCTGGAGTATTTTGGCTTGACAGTTTGTTGGAAGGTCTTTGAACATTGTCACCTCTTAAACTGTGGGATCCTAAAGTGAATATGGGAAATAGGAATAAATATGAGCAGCCTGCAGCATGCGGTTTTGAGCTAACCGAGGGAAGAGAAACCGGAATGGAACATCTCTCCTTTTTTTCAAAGCTGTGAAGTGTTTTAAAAAATGGCAGGCTGTATTATCACTGCCTCCAGTAGCAGTTTTTCTTATGACAAAAGAATAGATGTCCCCATCAGCTCAGTTTAATGGGACAGACTTGATAAAAGTACTTAAAGTGTCCCATGCATTCATTTCATTTAGATTTAACAGGTAAATGTACTTTTATTATAAGCAAACTGGCAGTAAGCCTTAAGGACTGTTTGATAGTCATGAACACATATTTATTGCATACTGATGAATAAATAGCACAGTGGTCATCTAGTTTCGTGCAAACCTTCTGACCTTTGAAATTGGTGAAAACCTGTTAACTACCGTAGCAGATACCCAAGAGATTGAGCTGTTGTGAAGTGGAACTGTCAGTAAGTTGACAAATGGCAATATTTTGTTTATAATGTAGTTGAATGCGAATGCAAAGAGGGCAAGTAACACAGTTTCTATAATGGTGATGCCCTCTTCAAAATGGCTATTCATACTGGTCAGACCCACTGGAACTAGCTTCTACCTGGCAGTCTTTTTAGAAAAAATATGGATTGCTTGTAAAATATGTGCAATGAAATTACTGGTTTGGTGACTCTTTAACCATGATTTTAAAAATCATTAATTATTCAATATTTAATGCACAGCATTCCTGTTAAATCTAAATTGAGTATTTTAAGCGAGTCATCTAGGAGGCAAATTTTCAGTGTGAGCTGTATGTACATCCATATGGGGGGAGAACAGGGGCACGTGTAGCACTGTGCAGTAGCCTGAAGATGTGCTGCTTGTATTGGCAAACAGAGTGACCCTCCAAGATGCCATGCCCCCTCAGGTCATATGGAATTCAGGTGGAGCTGCAAGTGGTCAGCAGCTTGCAGGACCAAAGGACCCTCTCCTACACCTGCATCCTGTTATTAAATGAATGATCATGGGGTTATTTTATTTTATTTGTCTGTCTTTATTGCACACCGTACTTGCAACACTGCACCTGCATTTCTTAGCTGTTCTGGGCACCACTTGTGAGCGAGCCCAGCGGGCTTTGTGGTTGTAATAAGACTTTAGCAGGACAATGTCAACTTGGTTTAGGCTCCAGATTTGAACTGATCTAATCTAGTGGGAAGTTGTTTCTGGGTCCTTATTGGCTTTGGATTTTTAAAATTCATCATCCAAAAAAACAAATCAGCCCTTGGAGCTAATGCATTGAAAGGAATGGCTGTGCTCCTCTGCAGCGAGCTCATGGAGAAACCCTCTCATCAGACAGAGCTTAGCATTTTCCTCCAGACATGCTGATTGGCTTTAATACACAGACTCAGCAGTAAGTTAAAGCAGCTGTTTGCTATAGCACCATTAGCAATGAAGCAAAATAACATTTAACAAGCAACCTAGTTGGGTTCAGAAAGAAATGTATTCATAAATATGATATTGCAATTTCTGGAGAGATCTTTGTAATGGTTGGCATTGTCCTTCTTTATACAGAGATGTTAACACTCCTGAACCTGGCTGTCATTCAGCAAAGCACTTAAGTATATGCTTAACCTTAAAAGACATGATTAAATCCCATTGAAAATTATTCCTGAAATGATGGGCTTCAGCGTGCTGCTTGGTAAGGATGGGATTACCCACATAATAAAAGTTAAAACATGCTTAAGTGTTTTTCCAAATCAAGACCCATGTCATGTGCTGACCCCTTTGAACTCCCACTGATTTCAGTAGGGAAGTAAGCATACTCAGAGGGTTTCCAGCACCTTGCAGGGATTGGATCCATACTAATTGAATCCATAAATAAATGGGTTTGCACTGCATGTCGCCTAGCCAAGCTTTAATTGCAATTGACCCATTTTAATGGGTGCATGCTTTAACCATTTCTTTTTTTTTAATTGTACCTCCCCAGTCTCCCCTGTCCATGGAGTCCGTCCAGCGTCTTGGAGCTACTTCCCCCCTTGTACGTTTTCATTTATTTCTTTTTTCTCTTTCTCTCTCTCTCTCTTTTCCTTTTTACCCTTGTGCAAGTCTGTAGCTGTGATGCTTTGAGGGATGTTCAAGGTAGCCAAAGTGAAATTTGCCTTTAAGATCTTTTGAACAAAAAAACACACTCTGGAAGACAAAGGCATTGCTTATTCTAACTGTTGTGTGCCACAGAGCCTAGGCATAAAAACTGCAATCAGAGAAAATGCCATCTTTAATAATGAGCAAGCAAAATTGGTGTCACTGAGAGGAAAGAAAGATTAAAGACAGGGAGATGGAAAGGAATTAAATGTGGGCCTGGTAATTTTATTACAATTTAAACAAATCTACATGATGAAAAAAATGGTTTAAAAAAGTGGGAAGGGAGAGGAGGGGATTAGAGAGTAGTGCTGATCCTGGACACCCACAGCCCCACAGAAAGCCTGCGAGGTGTCCTGATCTAGACCCTAGTACCATCGCAGCACCACCTGGGTCCTGATCCCAGCTGAGGCCTTAAAGCACTATTATAGCACAAATTAAATAATAATCTGATGTCAGTACAATTCTTCCTCCTCTCCAGAGAGTTGAGATCTTCAAGGTCTTATACATGTTGCGGCTCCTTGTACATCCCGTGATGTATTTTTTTTTCCTTGGGTTTCATAATTCTAGAAATAAACTAGACCTTTTCAAAACAGCATTGGTTTTAAACTGGTTTACCCCCTGCGTCCACTCTGCTGCTCTCTGAGAGCTGTGCTTTCCAGCACTGGAGTGCAAATGATAGATATGTAGTTCTTCTTCCCAGTATCTGCTCACATCAACATCCTTCTGGGGTCCAGACCCTTTTGAGAGGTGAGGAGAGGATGGGTGAGTGCTGTGTCCCTTTGCCAGCTATGGCCCTGCTATGCTGAGCTGTACCATTGAGCAAATGGAGGGTAGTGAACTTTGTCGGAAGAAGGAATAACACCAAGGCCTCAGAAGTGAAACAACAGGTCGAAAGCCCCTGCCTCTGCTAGGGCCATGGAGAACAGGAATGCTTTTCCTGTCTCAGTTTCAGTATCTTTGACAGACTAGTTTCCTTAAATAGTCTCAATTTTTAGTAGCAAATCCTGAGGACCCAAAGGATGCTTAAACTGGGCCACAGACTGCAGGGACGAGAACAAAATGGATTAACGAAGGGATTTCCCCAGTAACACACAGCATGAAACAAAATCTGGAAGTTAAAGGGTGCTGACTGCTCAAAAGATCCAAGACTTTCCTTTGGACGTATAGTTGGAGAAAACAGAGGAAGAACCTTTTCAGTTTCTTTATGGGAAAGAAGCATACCCTGAGCCCTCCAAAGATGCCTTTTTTTACTAAGGTTCAACAGCAGTTAACCTCAGATAATTGCCCCTTTTCCCAGCAATTTGTAACATGAAAACAAGCAACGGCTTCGTTTCTGGTTATTTCATGCAATCTGAAAGCTCGGCATTCAGAATCTCTCTGCTTTTAAAACTGTTTCACTACAGGGAAGAGTTCAAATTAATCAATTATAATATTTTGCTCAAAGGTATAAAGCCTGTTAATGGCTTTGCTTGGTTTTCATGTGAAATTAATTTCTTTTGGCAGCCCTTTTCCTTTGTGAGTCATAGGTTTGCAGCAAATAGATTATAAACTTGGCTGCCACAGTACATGGGATGCCAATATATAAGCTTCATTGATGTGCTTAAGTGTTCATCTGTGGTGTGCATTGGTCGTTCTTATTTTTAATGTTTTTATACATCAAAGGTCCTAATTGCACCTCTCTTGTTTCCAATGCTTTAGGAAGATTATGCATGTGTTTTATTTGTAATGGAAGCTTCCCCCCCCCGACCATGGCCAGTTCTAAAGAGGGATGTCTTTGCTCCTATAATTTCCTTTTGCTTGAAAGAGAGATCTATGTGCATCTAGAAGGAAGAATGTCAACCTAATCTTAAAATTTGCTGATCACCAAAGGCTCCCATTGTTTTCATGAGTCCCTCTGAAAATCTTTAGGCTCCTGACTGCTGCAGACCAGGTATAACCCTGTTTAAACACTAGTGAAAGCTATAACTCTGTTTAAACGCCACTGCTTTTAGCAGAGTTTCTGCACTGCCACCATTCACTGTATTTCTTATTTGCACATGCTTAGATCCCTGTTTATAAAATTCTGTAAATTCCCGAGACAGCTACAAGCACTTTTTTTTTCAATGGACAAAATAAATCTTTGTTTAGACCAGTCAAGATACAGTGCCAGCTGGGTATCAGTAGCAGTGCAGACAGGCTGACATGGACTATCCAAGTCCAACTGGGAACCGGGATGCACTAACATGGATGGCCGCTCTACATTGAAGCCTGTGCTACCGTATTTTCACTGTCATTGATACACGAGCCCTTTAGATAAGAGGTAGCTTGGATATGTGAGTATGTGTTGCAATCATATTGCCAATTAGCTATGTCTGCATAGTCCTGTAAGGGCTTCCTACAGAGTCTGTGCCTCTCAGCACAGAAGAGCAGAATCTAGACTTCAGAAGAGCTGTTTCTTTTAATGTCTCAGCAATTGAAATTGTTGGTCTCCAGCTGTCTATTCCATGAGCTTTTTTTAATTAAATGTGTTTGTCCTTTCTCTTGCCTTGTGTTTCCCTTCCCACTCTTAATTGTGTGCAGATTTGGAGATGGATAGTGTAAAGCCAGGTTCTGCATGTGTTACAGAGACTCTGAACCAGTCCCAGCTGAGCTCAGGTAGAGGCTGTTATGGACAATTGGTCTCTAAATGTCCTAATCCAAAGTCTAACACTGTATGTGATAGCAGTAACTCTGTACTAACATCCTAGGTTTGGTCACAGAAGCTAGATATAGAGGAAATAGATTATACTATTTTTCTTTTTCTTTCTGACAGCTGCAAAAGCAAGCGTTATACCCTAAAAATCCTCTTTCATGCAGGCATGAGTAATCTTATAGAAGTCAGTGGAATGACATGAGAGAATATGGTTCCTATCGCATAGTCTGCAGCGTTGACGGTTTTCACTTGCATCCCGGGTTAGCTCAGAAATCTCTTCAGCTGCACGAGCCCTGAATGTCAAACACGCTTCCTTTTTCAGCGTGTTCACTTGTGTGTGAAAAACACAAGCTTGGATTGGTACAAACACTGGCTTATTCATGTACTGTGGAGAGAGCTTGCTTAGACAGGAGAGAGAAGAAATGTGGTTCAAATACTGTAGTCTGGTAACAGCTTAAATGACCATGATGTGTACCCAGTGGCGTAGTGCTAGTTGAGAACAATTGTACTGTACCGATGTTGTCATGACAACACTGCAACAGTTTCTCAGGAGAAATATACGGTAAAATTAAAGCAGCCCAAGGAAGCTAAGGAACCAGAGAACAGATCTGGTTTTCTCTAGCAGTCCCCGCACCAGTCATTATGAATCGCTCACGTTTTCATTTCTCTCTTTTGCGTATGAAATCTGGACTCTGGTCTGTTTTTGGAGGTAAGCACAACAGCAGAAGAAAGGAGAGCTGTATTTGGATATATTGTAGTCCACGGGTCCTCAACCCCTGGCCCGTGGAGCCATGCCAAGTGGCCTGCAGGGGTCTGAAAATTTGGTGGCAGAGAAGCAGTGGCAGCAATTGGTGTTCCCCTATTTCCAAATTTCTGGACCCATGGGGTGCCCTGCAGGTCAGAAGGCCTGCTTGGATCTGTGTGGGGAGGCAGCCCAGGGCCTAATCCAGACCTATAGAGGCCCGGTGGAGCCAGTGCTGCATCCCAGAAGGCAGCACAGGCTCTGGGAGGTGGTGTGGGGCTCCATGGGCCCCCAATCTGTTCAAGTCAGCTCATTTTGCTGATGCCTGGTCAATCATCTTCAGTCTAGCTTCCACTAGAGAAAAGCCCACCCCATAACTGATGGCAATTGTTGACCCCATTGGCAGCCTCTGCAAACAAAGACCAAGGATTGATTGAATGAATGCAAGAAGTGAGCACCCCATCACCTGCTGCTGACCGTTCAAGGTAGGGCCGAGGTCCGCTGGACCAGTGCAGTGGAAGCTTGTATAAAACGAGACAATCTGGTCCCATTCTTTGGAGCTGTCACAATGGCAGTTTGTTTACCAGCACTTAATTCAATTCCAGTCGTTAAAAGAGGCAGAATTAAGGGTTGTTTGGGGAGTGGGACGGTAAGGAAGGAAAGTGCAAAAGATACTAGGGGTGACATTTTTGCAAAAGGCCTGAAGGATTTAGGAGCGTCAGTCCCACTGAAAGTCAAGGGAAGGTTGTATCTGAATCCCTTAATTTCATTGAATAAAATCTAAATTGATTTTAACAAATGAATAAAAGAGCAAGCATTTAGTCCTTGCTGTGCTAGTTCAGTGCTGTGCAGTGATGGTGGGTTAATGTCATATCCCTTGCAAAGTCTCACAGTGGGTACCACAGAGCTCAGAGCTATACATAACCTGCCGTCAGCATTGCATTGAGATTCACATTGATTCAGGTCACTGCTACACAGTATTTATATGCCATCCATAATTATTATAGTTACTGCATTTCCCCAGGTGTAATTAATATGGTAATGGAATTTCCCATAGATATTGAAGTTAGTTATTTAATGAATGGCCACCACTTCACTTCTAAATACCTATGCCACCCTTTTTGCCCCATTATCTACAGTGTTGCCATTATACTTCTATTCCTCCTCCATCTGAAAGCTAATTAAGACCGGTAATGTTTCTATAGGGCTTTGATGTAGGGGGCTGAATATGGACACATCCTGTTTCTCATCATTTCTCACCCAGTTGCATCTTTTTCTGTTGTGGTGTCCTCAATATTGCCTGTGCTTAACACTGCCTCAGTTGAACCTCTGCTGAAATTCTTGTCTTTGCTTTCATCTCATCGCCTTTCAGGTCATCAGCAAAATATTATCCTTTTCTGCCCTTTAAAATGGGTAAAAAAAGTCTGGAATAAAGATTTTGTTTTGGGCTTTTTTTCCCCTCTTGGTCTTCCTCTTCATTATATTGCTGCTGTTTATTACTTCTGAAATACCAATCATGCCAAGTCTCATCTTCCTTAATTTTGCTGGAGGACTTTTGTGAAGATCCATGATGCTTATTCCAAATGCCAAGCCTAATTCTTACTATTGTGACAAGTTCCAATGACTTCCTGTCATGAACAGGGTAGGATTTCTTGGGGGACAGCAACAGTGTCTTGATTGCTTAGGCCCATAACATGATCATGAGATCTGGTATCTCATCAGAAACAATGACTGTCTTTTTGTTCTCCTTGAATTCATGGCTCGTGAAAGTCTTGCTCAAAAACAGCAGCAACATTCGCCATCAAATTTCATTTCCCCGGGCCCTTCCTTCTCTCACTTTCTGCTGCTTATTTGACTTGCCGTTTTCTGCAGCAACAAACAGGGGCCAGGGCTGATCTATTCTGGTGCTGTTGTATATTGTTGTCATCTACTCTTTATTCACTTACATCTGTGATCCTAGCAGAAAGAGTGAGCTTGCAAGGCCAGCTTCTCAGACCTTGTATTCTGGGAAGAAATATTAGCAAACTGTATATTGTAGGTTTCCTTGTAGAAAAGTATGGAAAAAATCTAAAGCATGATCTGCAGTCTCTGGTGTGTGTTGCGATAATGCATTAAAAGTGTTACTGATTGGGCCTGGGAAACATTGAGTGTCTGTTCTTTGAAAACGCTATCAAAAGGACATCTTCACATGCCACAATGTCTCTAGAAACTGCAATCACTCACTGGGCAGTGCACATGCAGTTCATCAAATTCCAACAAGGATTTACAAGAGCAGTAAATCTACTCAGCAAGCTGTCCTCCCTCTATTTATCAGCCGCAATCAGATTGGAAATCTCAAGCTCTTTGCTTGCTGATATGGAGCCAGTGAGAAGGGCAGTTTTTAAGGACAAATGTCCCAAAGTTTATGATGACTGGTGAACACAACAAAACAAAGAAAAGGCTGCCCTGGAGACGGTCTGAAGGAGGAATATCTCCCTCTTCGGCCTTCAGAAAAAACCTGTGATTCAGTGCGATTGTCACATTATGTGTATGGTTTCCATTGTGACCTCCCCTCCAGCCTTGCCATCAACTTCATAACATAGTAAATCAAGGAACGCGGGCAGTCGAAAGGCCATAGTCTCCTTCTCCACCAATGAGATTTTCCACTAAGGGAAGGAGGAAGAGAGAACCAGGGCCAGGACTGCCTGTTCCTGTGTCCTCATGCAGTCTATTCCAGATAACCCCACCAGACACCATGGGATTTGTTCCTCACCCTCATGAAATAAGTAGGATTTGGGGGTGAGGCAATTTTGTGCCCAGAAAAAGTACACCTATGTGTGGGTCACGGACTGTCAGCTGGAGTAGAGGACAATTTCCAGAGAATACCTTGGACATTTATGCCGGCTCCAGCTCCACCATCCGCCCTTCTGGCTTCATGGTGTCAATGGCCTGTTGGAGTCCAGAAAGGGACACTTCACAGCACAGAAGGAGCTTCAGGCTGCATCATTTTCACTGTGAATAGTGGGGGGAGACATTTAACCTTCTTCCTGCTCTTAGCCTTAGTCTCAGCCCGTCGCTTTCCTGCAGTGCTGACCAAGAAACAGTGATATGGAGACTCCTACTCAGCACCCAACAGAGGCAGAGGTGTCTGTCCACGCTACCCATGCAAGTGATTTGTTCCACATTCACAGTGTAGATAAGGTCTGTGGCAGTGCTGTCTGGCTTTATGGAGAGCTCAAGCCAGCTCGTTTCTAGGCAGGTCTGCCAATATAATAATTAGTTACACTGCAAACAAAGAAACCTATCTCACATCTGCATCAGAAGAATGTTATTAAAATTGCTAAGTCAAAAGTTAAGGGATGTCAGAATTAAAGTTTGCTTATTTGAACCTTAATTCAGCACAGTGTATGCACGTGCATTACTATACAGTCTTTAATATACATGATCATGTGCTGGGCTTTTTTCCCAGTAGATTCCCGTTTCATTCAGCGCAGACGATGGACCTTCGGTGGGGTTGAATCATCATGGTGTAATAAAGAGGGGGGGTGTTCTCTGTAGGACCCTTATCTTGCTGGCTGTGGAGGACACTTAACCTAGGAACAGACATTCAGAAAGGCCTGAGGTGGAATCAGTCAAACCTACATGAGTTTCTGTAAGTGGTACAGGTGACTTTGGGAGCGAACAGAACGTACATTTGCCCTTTGGTGTAGGGGTTGGGGGGAGTCAACACAGGCTGCCTGCAGTGGCCAAAGGCAGCAGGTTGGGGGCGCTCCTCCACACCTGCCAGCAGGCCCTGCACACTGCCTGGGCTGCCGGAAGTGGCCACGTGACTGGGCCACCCCTGACTGGCTGCTGGGTCCATGTGGTAGAGGCCTCCGTTTTCTCTCCCTCTCCCCTGCTGCCTGGCTGCAGCTGACAACTGGCTGCAGGCAGGAGGCGGGGCTGGGGAGACAGCCTGTGCCAAGTATAGGCTGAGTACTAGCATGCCTCTGCAAGGGGGGCTAGCAGGGGGTCGCAAAGGCACCTGGGATGCCAGTGGACGGTGATGTAATATGAATCAATAGGCTATCTAGTACAAAAGTTCAATGCACTGGTCTAACCTAAATCAATTACGTGTGCATGAATGTCAGTCCAGATCTATCTTCGATCGGGTTCCACCATTTTTAAACCAGTGTATTTACACCAGTCTCACTGAACTTCTGTTCTGTTATGGGTATAGACTGATTTCTGGGCACTTATACTGGTTTAGGTGTAATATCTGTACTTGGCCATAGATGAGACATAGGAAGAGGAAGCATGACCTCATGATTAAGGCAGATGAATGCCACTATAGAGAACTGAATTCCATCCCTGCTCCTGGTACTAGAAACAGGATAGCTGCCTTAGCACAGTGTACCATCCTGCTTCTTAGTAGAGCTCGTGATCCTGGGTGGGGTGACAGGTTAACATGGCTCTGCTGCTTCCAGTACACAAGCTAGTTGGGTCAAAGCTAGCCTTAGACTCTCCACATGGCACTGGGTTATGTGAACATACCCCAAGTTGCTCCGTGATAACACTTCGAAAGAAGGTTTGTGCGTTCTTCAGTGTACTTTAGTGCCATACTGGAGATCCTGGGGCTTGATTTACAGAAGTGCTCAGTGGTTCCCCCTGCACCTGAAGCCAGTAAGAACCATGATGTGTATATTGTGTGTGTATTTAATTACATACCCATTCATACACAAAGTACCATGAAACATTAAGTCCTCACAAAAGCTGTAATGGTCCCAAAGTGGATACCTGAAATTAGCAGATACTATTCAGCTTTGTCCACACCTCAGTTCCCTATCTGTGTAATGGAGATGATGAAAACCACCCCTCAAGTGTAGCAAAGGTGAATCTACGCTCTTGTAATTCAGAAATGTGTGTTGACCAGGTTATTGGGATGGTACAGCTATTTGAGGATGCTTACTGCATAAGTATGTTGGTTTGCCTAAATAGCAGGCCATTGGGAAAGCAAGCAAAAAATGGAATTACCAACAATAAGGTGAAATGCCAGAGTCATTTATTTTGACATTACATTTGACCAGTCAGTTTTCTCAAATCCAAGTCTTCAGTACGAGTCAGAGACCCCTAAGGTACTAAGCCATTGGTATAGAGTTTTGCAGTTAACCTTACAATTGTCATATGGGTGCTTAGTGCAAATAAATGTTGTGAATGTTTATGAATCGCCCAGCTATTATGCTGATCAGTGCCAGAGAAAAACACTGGAGAAGATTAATAATTCTTTCTTCAAAGCAGTGCTTAAATAATTTGCAATAACCAGGACTTGGGCACGCACATGGAACAATGAAGAGAAAATAAAATATTAAATGGCTGCTTAAGTGAGCCCTGTGTTCTGTGTAGTGAATGGGGTGGGGGTCCAATGATATGTAAGGTTGAACAAAGTGGCATTCCCTATTGCTGCGTTCCAGGTGCTAATATGAGAGTTAAGAGTTAATGACATCTCTAATATGAGAGTTAAGAGTTAATGACATCTCCAGAATAATGTTATTGCATCCCACACTTAAGTATCTTACTCTGCCCACAGTCAGAGGCAGGATGCTAGACTTGGAGCATAACTAACCTGATCCAGTATGGCAGTTGCTGTGTTGCCCCATTCAGATAGCACAGAGATGAGGAGTCACGTGGAACTAGCACATGAACAGGAGGTCAGAAATAGCACTATGTCCCTTTAGCCCTCTGAAAGATGCTGAATGTGGCAATATGAAGACCGTATTTAACAACACTTCCTTTGACATCAGTGAGAGAACCCCTGTAAGTCAAGGATGTCATTAGTGCTAGGCCCTCAGACCATAATTACATTTGTAATTTGCCCCTTGAACGGGATGAGTGTGACACCTCTTTTGTGTACTGACTCTAGTTGCATGTGGCAATTGTATAAATATAATAACATCATGGATTTACTATGCACCAAAGTTCATGCCAGTGCCGGCACACAATATAACATTCTTTGCACTCATTTGGAACGTAGATTTTTTTTTTTTCAAGCAAACATTGAAAGAATTGCTTCCCCCTCAAATGCAGCTTTCATGAAACCTTGTAGCAGTACTGACAAAGACATCCTCTTGAAATGTCATCCTCAGTTCCTTGGACACGGGCACCGTTGTTTCGAGTCTTCGAGGTTCTCTTCATGTTTGAAATAACTAGGGCGAGAAGCATGATTTTTTTTTCTCTGGACTTAATTGCAAAGATCTCCTGAATGAATCAGTCCTAGATGCTTGGGTTTTCTCCGTAGTACAAGTGCAATGAAACCTCCTCTTTATATCAACACTATATAATTTGCTGCTGAGTCTTAAATAGACTCTGTCAAGTAGCTTGAGCCCAGAAATGGAAGTTTTTAAAGTTGTTTAGAGCCTTAATAGGAGGGGAGGAAGAAACCCCACTTTATGCTGAATAAAAAGTGATTTTTAGTTTGTCCTTCAGCTTTACTTGGCAATCAAGTGATGAATTTAATGTTGAGGAAAATCCATGGTTTGTATAGGACTTGTGTTTAATCTTGTGCATTGATAATCACGGGAGGGGTGGAAACTTTGAGCTTTAACTTCCAGAGAGTTTGTGCGGTTCTCCTGCAATTTTTACAATTGTTTAGGCCCACATAAGGATAGAGGATGGGGGCAGGAAGAAGGCTATTCTCCAAACTTTGGTCAAACGTCCAGAGATGCAGTGAAGACGGTGGCTGTCAGAATGACTGCCTACTTAAGTCTCAGACGTCCATTTAGCTATGCATCCAAAGGAGTCTCCCAATTTCAGTTTGACATTCAAGTAAGGCTTCCAGAATTAAGGCTGCTCCATAATGTAACTTTTTGGGAAGTCAGAGATAGCAAGAGTCAAGCGGTTATCAGAAGACTTCTGGTGTCCATGCATGACTGTTACTGTCAGCTTTCTAAAAGGCAAGGGTTTCCAATGAGCGTTAAAAAGTAGCTTATCAAGATAAGTTAAAATGCAAGTGTTGAATGCTTCCTCTCCTCACGGCTAAGACATTGGGGTGCTGAGCACAGAGTCCTGGATTTATCTCTGTTTTGAATTTAGCATTTAGTGACAGCTCTGGAAATACTCTGTCCGGGCACATAAAAAAAAAAGCCATAACTAACTACTTGGTTTGGCAAGTGAAAGACAAGCAAGAATTTAAAGTATTTCACATAAATTCCTACGAATACATCACCTAGAGGGTCAGTGCATTTTTTTTTCTTGTTTCCTAATCCTTTAATCCTTTAGTAATGCGGATGTTTTCTGGCAGTAGTAAAAAAGAAGAAACCCTACATTTGCCAATGGTGAGAAACAATGGGCTGCAAGTGTTCATGGGGGTGTTCCCACGGTTTTGCAGCTCCAGTGACTGGGGTTCTGAAAAATATAAATATTCTAGTTGTATACTTGCCTGCACCAAACAGTGAGGCCAGTGTTAGCAACAAAGCCACAGAAATATAGTTATGCTGGTGTATACCCATCCCACTGGAACCTGCGTTCAAGTATAAGAGGTTTTTTCCCAGCATAACTTAAAACCCTGCACAAATGACACACAGTATACGCATTTCTATGAAAAAGGTATAATTTTATAATATCTTAGAAGAATGTCTACAGAGCAGGTTATATTAATATAGCTACATTTGTTTATATTCACACTGCGGTCATTTGTGGATTTTCTCCATGTACAGTTTATGGGTTCCACTTTGATATAACGCATTATTTGTATCCTTATGTATTATGGCCATCTCTTACTGTGTACTGCTTCTTGCGCTTAAGAGATCAGAGTGGGCTGGACTTGTCTACCCAGGAAAAGGTTGATGGGTAGACTATCGGAACGTGAACAGCGAGCAAAAAAAATAACTGCGCCTAAGATAAGGCCAGTGTTTTCGGACTTCTTTGCCACAGGCTGAGGGCTTGAGTCTAGGCTTGAAGGACCAGAAGGAGAACAAAGAGATCTGGAATTAGCTTGGTTCTTAAACTGGAAGGCTTGAGAGACTCAGATGCAGGAATCACAGGAATAAAGGAAGCTTGGAGTGGGGAGACTCCATGGTTTAGAGGAGAAGCCATATGCTGGAGCAGGATGCTGGATACATTGGAGAACTCTGAGCTATGCCAACAAAACATCTAAAAGCGTTGGGGGAGACTAAGGCAGAGAACTGTGTACAAGCACTTGCTGTGTTTTCCCAAGTCTGAATATTTCTTATTCTAGGGAAAGAATGATTGGTTTTGGAATCGGCCTTTGTGGCTGTTCGCTGCTCCCGTTTTATATTCTTGAAGAGGTGAATGATAATATAGATTATATGCAGAAGGTGGAAGTCTGGAAATAAGTGTACTCAAGCAAGTGGGATGTCTGAACAGTGGTTCTGAGAAGCCTTAGGTCGGACAACTGGACTAGGTCCAGTTTCCACAAAGGGTTAACAGTCAGCCAGCCTGGCTAGGTACAGACGTTCAAAAATGCCTGAGGCAGAATCCGTCTACACTAAGCAGTTTTCTGTAAGGAGCAGATCACACATTAGCCCTTTTTGCAGGAGGGGAGGTGCAAATCTTATTTCCACCGTTTTAAAACAAGCCTATGCGTGCCCAACTTCTGTTTTGTTATGGGCATAGAGAGGTTTCTGATCACTTATACTGGTAAAAGTGTAGTTATCTGTACCTGGCCCCTGTGTCTAGTAGGTGTGCTAGTGAGAAAAGTCAGTGATGTGGCCTGCTCAAAGCTCATGGGTTGTGTGTGTGATGCCAGCACAGGAAGGTGTAAGTGTGCAGTAGGGAAAGCTCTACAAGGCTTGCAGTATATCCCTTATATTATATGGGAAAAACTTTCCCATGTAAGCATGGCCTAACTAGCAGAGAAGTTCCAGGCATTAGGGTTTGGTTTGTGAACACTGCCTTGCACCTGAATAGGACAGCACTTCCCACCTAGTTTGGACAGGTCCCAATGATTATACAAGTGAAGGGCAACAGGGACCCAGGCATTAAGTCTTTAAGTCTACACTATAAAGTTTTGTTGGTGTAGCTGTCAGGGAGGAGTGTTGGACAAATACATACCCCCAGCCAGCATAGACCTCTGGTGTAAAGACAGCAGTGCCAACAGGAGAGAGGTTTTGATGGCTGTTTTGCCATGTGGGGAAGCAGTGTGTCTGCCCGAACAGAGAACACCTTACGTCTGCATGCACCGTGTCACCACTGGAGGGCTCTGGCATCCATAAGTGCAGCCGCAGCGGCTCATCTAATGTAGATGAGACCTGAGAGCCTGTGTCAGCATCAAGACAGGGTTTGCTGAAGAAGGTAGAGGTGGAAAAGTGGGAGGGGGTTAGTGTTGTGCACGTTTCCCCCCACTCATGCCATCCCTGCCTTGTGCTTGGTTTATAGCAGCCCCAGGGAGCTTGAAACCTGGAGGTGTTTCTGGGAAGCTGAGCCTTTCTGACAGCAGTTTGGGCTTTTCCAAGTTGGATGCAGTGTTTTGTGGCAACTCTTGACTATGTTTTCTGGAAAATTTTAACCAGGAAAGAAACGCAGGCAAATATAGTCTATTTTGGTCTAAGCATAATCTGTGTGCATCAGCCCAAAAGTAAATACATTGGTAGAGATTGTATAAATGGAGTCCAGTTGAAGTCAGTGCAATTACTTTCAAAGTAACATGAGCAAAGATGGTAGAATTGGGTCCCAGGCAGCATTTCTGCAAGCGCTGAAGTGCTGTTAATATAACATGGCTCCTTTTCATGTCCTCTGCCTTTGTTTCTCACTCCACCTGCCCTCTCCTCCATTTTTCAAGGCTTTTTCAAACTGTGTTTTTTCTTTGCTTACATCTGGGACGCATCTTCAGATTGTCACGCAGGAAGGCCTATCTTCACAAGATTTGGAGGCAGGTGTTTCTGGTCTTTCATAGTTCATTTTCTGCTCTTCAGGACTTGGGAATCAGCCGTTGCCTGATCTGAAGTCACTTGCTGATCTGAAGCCTTATTTGCAGAATTTTTTAAGGTCTATGAGCTCTTTCTTCCTCCTTTTCAGTATTTGATCCTGTAACAACAGGATGAAGTGTTTCATCTTCGAATCACTCTCTCAGGAACTTTCTTTCTTCAGAAGGCAGATGTGAGTCCTCAGCTGTCTGCTTGTTCCACCCCGGGCCATATATCTTCCCCAGCTGCCTTTTACCTTGGTCATAGAAATGCACAGGCCCCTATTCATTTCTTATAAACCCAAGCACTAAGGGCAAAGCATTCCACTTTATGGCTTCCACCACAAAAAGAGAATATAAGAGCAAAGTGCCCCTATCAATCCCCAGATGCTATATACCACAGAGACATCTTTATAGCAGCTTGCTCTGTAGGGGCTATGTGATCTAAAACTGCTCCCACACCTGACTGTTGCTTAGTGGTGTGAGGTTTGCTCTTCTGCCCTAAGGCTGGCTTTCAACTGAATTGGTCTCTTCTAAAAGATCTGGTAAGCAGGATTTTTCAGACAACTTGGTTACAGGCTAACTGTGGCAGAATATGAAATAGTATTGAAAAATATTGACTACCTCCCTTCTAATAGGAGGAGATTCTGTCTTCTGAATTCAAGTTCTTGGCTGTATTCTCCAAGATGGAGATCTGTGGGAACTTTTTGCAGTTTTGTAGGAAAAGCTTGCGGGTTTTTAGTCGTGTGTTATGACTTGGGCATCAGACTGAAGATGAACCATGTACAGGGTAATTAAGGTGCCTGTGCAGGTAGCTGAAAAGTAGAGCCAGGAAAACCAAGGTCAGCATTCAGACCAAACAGCATAAGCTGCCTGATCAGAGTCCATTAAAATCTGCTGAAAACTCCCTTTGACTTGGAACATGCATTGGATTCAGCCCTCTATCCTTTCAGAAAATTGCCGTTTTTAGTTACGTGCTTGCATTGCAATAGTATTTGCAGGTCCTAGTCAAGGTCAAGGCACTGTTGTGCAAAGCATAACACCTGTGTGCATGTACTGAAGTTGAGTCTACACTGCAGCTGAGAGATGTGATTGTAGGTGAGATAGATGCATCCAAACTAACTCTATACTTGGTAGCGTGCACACTAATACCAGTTGAGCCCCCAGCACAGGGTTCAGTGTGGCTGAACCCCAGCTGGGAATGTGGGTAAATACTTAATTGGGTAACCTGAGCTGAGCTCTGTGGTTTCTACCGCTGCATTGGCAATTGGTACCCCAGCTAGGTAGTGAAGCTAGGTCAGTATGTGCGTATGAGCTATCGTCACACTTTTTGCATTGCAGTGTAGACCTATGCTAAGAGACCATCCCTGCCTGGAAGAGTTTACAGTCAAATGAGATAAGATGGACTAAAGATTGCAAGGGAAAATGGCAGCACAGGTCACATGGGAGACCAGTTACGATAAACAGGCTACATCCAAGGATCTAGCACTGGCCCTGTTGAAGTCAATATGAGGTTGGCCTTTGGACTCTGTAGGGTCAGGATTCAAACCTAGCTCCCAGCTCTAACCCTGTTGAGTAGACCACACTGGCTCACCAGAACTTCACTTTCTCTGTGAGATATTAGGTGTGTCTGCATGTTCATTAGTAGGCCATAATTGCGGTGCGTTAAGTTTTGTACTTGTAATTACAGGTACTACCTTAATGCACCATATTTGGCGCTACTGCGCATTAGCCCCAACACTTTTTTTGGTGATGCGAATGTACAATAGACTAATTCATTAGTGCATTAGCACTAGTTTTGCCTGCTCCTCTAATGTGCAATAGAATTAGACTGTTGCGCTTGAAGATGCACCCACTGTAACTGAAAAATAGGCTTAGGTCTTGCAATGTTTTTAATCCATGATTTTTTTTTTTTTCTGAAAAGGGTCTGACTGCAGCCACCTATGGATAGTATTGTTATATTTGTTTATTCTCCACCTATTTGGCTGTCTTTCTTGGTGATAAATACATAATTATCATAGAATGCATCTCATTCACTTGTTTTATGTCTTAAAATTACCAGGGGAAAAAATAGAAACAAAAAAATGAGAGTCACATGTCAGGAGGATTTATTTCCAAATGAGACTCACTGAAAGATACAGGATCTACTTCTTCCCTAGTTCATGTCTTTTATACTCTTGTGATATCCATAGGCCTCAGTTGGGGCTATTTCCAGTTTATCTTGCTTATCTTGCTGGGATCCTGTGACCCCAGCTGGCTTCTTGCCCTTTGGGAGGGGAGCTGGACTTGATGATCTTCCGAGGCCCCTTCCAGCCCTAATGTGTATGAAATCTATACAGGAGAAGGTGAGAGCAGACTCAAATCCTTAATTTCTGAAGGTTTCATTTTATGCAAACAAGTCATTTGTTACCCAGCATTAAGATATTTTACATGATGCACAGAGAACCATAAGGGGGAAACCATAATATTTGGAATGCATCGAAAATTTAAAGCAGCACACCAATTGTGCCTATGTTAAAACATAATAAAAACGTCCGTAGTGCCATGATGTGGCTGACTTACAAAAACTGCCATCTTCCATGCAGTGTGAACGTTGCTGTAGGTTCTTGCACTGCATTGTCTGTGGCGCAGAGCCATGCTCTTCACGTGACTCCATGCTTCCTCAGAGCAGATTGCTCCACCTCTAAACCACACATCATAAAATGTGCAGTAAAGTCTTTCTTCAAGCTTTATGATCATCGTTGGTGTGAATAATCTCCCTGAGTAACGCACCAAGCCACCGTCACAACTAAGAGAAGGAGCTCCGTGTGATTCGTGGCAAAAGACCTTTCCTTCTCATTTCAGTGAGAGAGAGCATAAGAGCTGCAACCCACAGCCTTGGTTTTAAGCCACTTCCCTGCAGCAGCAAACTGAGAAAACTTGAGTCTTTTGTCACACACCCAATTAACTCAGCCTTACAGAATTATGCATGACCAAAGCAAGCCAGAAGTATTTATTTTCCCCAGTGTATCAGAGCAATATGGAGGGAAGAGGGGGATTTTGGGCCCACCTAATATATTTACTCAGCTGCTTCACATGGCTGATATAATTAACCTGTGCTTCTCTGTTTTCTGCTTCAGCTTCACTAATTTGAATATTTAATTGATTTTGCTTTTGTTGCATTCATACCTCTTGTCTTTACTTTTCCTTAACATTTAGCAAATTAATTTGAGGGCTAGAATGCCTGAGGAAGCAATTTTAAGTTGATATTGGAAAGTATTGAAGGAAAGTGTGTGTTACATTCAGAACGGCAAAGACACATGGGAAACCTGATTATAGGAGTCATGCTCATACAATAAGGGGAAAGAATGTGCTTTCTTTTCAAGTCTCTGTCCAACCAAAATAACTCAAATGTTAAGAATCAAATACTTGCTACAAACTCTTTGGGAGCAAGCTGGCTTTGCAGGCAGGACTTGGTGCATAATTTTGAACTAAACCGTTCAAGAAAACTGTGATTTGCTTGAAGACAGTTTATAAACAGCAGATTAAATGAATTATGTATTGAGAATTGCTTATCTATTCCATTTGATTACCAAAGTGCTCTGTACACAGAAGAAGGTTCTGCTTTAACCCCTCCGACCTCGCATTTGCCCAAGCAATTCCACATTTGCAAGTTTGTGACATCAGTTACCATTATGTTAGACGCTGCGCTGCCTTCAGCTGTGAGCTGGGTAAACTCAGGGACAGACTGATTTACATAAATTGGTTGTAATGCTTAGGCTTCGGTCCCTGCCACACCTCCTCCCCATTGATGTCTTTGGGTTAAAGTGCCAAGACTTCATCCACAGGGACTAAATGTCATTCTGTGTTAAACATCCTCCCCTTTATACTGCTATTTTGTATCTTCAGAGGGGTTGGGGTCTGTTCTATAAGAGGAAGAACTCTTTTCCTAGCAGAAGGCTGTGTGTGTGTGCGCACGTGCGCACGCATGCACACCTGATCACATGCATGTGCATGCACCAGCACTGTGCCTAGACTCCTGGTGGGCCTGGGTTTAACTTTTAGTATCAGGCCTCCCTTTGCCAGAGATATTGATAATAATAATCATTATTTTCATCATTTGGGTGGCTGCCCGGTTCGCCCATGCCTCTGTCTGGCCCTGACCAGCACCCTCCACCAGAAGCAAAATGAGCCGGTGGCAAGTAGAGAACTCCATCTAGAGATTCATCTGCTGAGCCATAGCCAGATATCTGAGTTGAAGACTCATTGAGATTAATGCAGCAGTTCACACTCTTTAAAAAAACCGTGGCTTTAGGCTGTTTTTGAAACTCAATTCTTAGGCTGCTTGTACATACCATGGGAGTTTAATTTGGTTTAGTTCTCCCTAAATTGAAACAGTGGGTTTTTAAAAATACTGCTTCCATTTAGGGGGAACTAAACCAAACCAACTCCCAGTGGCATGTACACAAGAATGGGGTCCCGATCCTTACCTGCCTCTTGGGGGTGGGGAGTGAGCTGCTGGTGGGCTGAGCAGTCCCTAAATTGCATGGGGGCCCCCCAGCTGGCATCCACCTGCTGGTATCTAGCCCAGGTGGTCCTGGGAGGTGCTGCAGCCAAGGAGGGAAGCACCGGGCCCCCACAGCTCAGGCAAGCAGGCTCCGGTGAGAAAAAAGAAATCAGGCCTGCCGTTTTTTTTTTTTTCAGTGGAGCCTGTCTGCACGGGCTGCTCCTGAGCTGCGCGGGGCCCGCCAAGCACATTGGCTTCCAGTGCCCCGTGCACTGTTGCACTTTAAGTAGCTAAGTAAAACACTTCAGAGGTGTTTTATCTTCCTATGTACCAAAGTCATTTAAAGGGGAATACGCTGTCGAGCGTGCAAACAGTGACACCATTAAAGTAGCGCAAAAGGGCATTTAAGCTGCTTTAAAGGCCAATTTTGTGACGTGTACAAAGGCTAAGAGTCTCAGAAAGGTTTGAAAACTGAACTGAGCACCTTACAGCTTCATGTGACTTGAGAAGTGGGGACCCTAGGCTACATCTCTACCTACCTGCCTCCGGGGGCCGATAGTACCCACAACTCCCAAGCCTCCAGTGCTACTAGTGTGTACCTTGCACTCTGGCAAAGCACCCGCTGCTAAATGGACAGCAGCAGGCACGAGAGCATCTGCGCAGGCCTTCAGCTGGCTGCCAGGTGTCAACAGAAGCCTGGCTCCGCTTATCGGGGTGGGATGTTCCAGACACGCTGGGAGCTGGTATTCCTGAGCTGTCCACGCTATTGGCTCCATTGTTGGCAGCTAGTAAGGAGGCGGTGGTCCCAAATTTTGCCTGTGTAGATTACAGGCCTTATGTGCCATCCTGCAATGAAAGTGTTCTTGTTTCTGTTTGCTGATGAGACCTGATACAGAGACTGATACAGTGTGAATCTCAATTTCCAAGGGGTCAAAAGTTAGCGAGTTCAAGTACTATAACTGTCTTCTGCTGTTATAACCCTGTTTTATCCCGGGGGATGTTATAGGTAAATACTTAGGCCAGTGAAAAACTTTGAGAGCTGCTAAGTTAAATAGGAGGCTGTGGATCAGATGCTCACATCCTGCTGGTGTAAATCAGGAGTATCTTCAGTCTGAATCAAACTTTGGGAGGTGCCCTGCAGAGACTTGTGCAAAACAGATTTACTTGGCAATCCCTGGCAACAGCAGCTTCAGTCCCTTCCCCACTGCCCTGCATTGCTGCTGCAGAGCTAAACAGACAGACATTGTGAAGGCAGGCTGGATTTTAGCTGGCCCAAAAGGATGGAGGGGGAACTGTGCGGATATCTTTGCTTAGTGTCTTACTTAAAATTTCCAGCCTTTAACCTCTAAGCTAAATGGTGTTTTAGGGGTTTAGAAGTAGTAGTACCGAGATAAGAGAAGCGCCCTTTATTTCGATCTCCTGCCCAGCAGATCCAAACAACTGAGTAACCATTGAACAAAAAACCTTTGCTTCCCAGCAAACTGCATTAACAAAACCTCTTGGCTGTGTTGGAAGCAGTGCCATTAAACTGATTACATTCAGTCCAGCTATATTAGTGCTCAGTCTTGATGTAGACATACTTAAACAAGTTTAAACCTTGCTTAAATCTGGTTTGCTAAATTAATAGCCCAGTTAAGCTTGTCAGAGGTGTGCATTGACCCTGGCCCTTGCCATCTTTTGTGACTGGTTCTCTAGCTTTTTTGGGAGGGGGTGGGGAGGGTTGTTAATGGCAATGTTCTTTTCCCCCAGTACAAAGTGTTTCTTTAAATGCATCTTTTCTACCCCTCATCTCTTCAGGAGGTGCATCAGGAAGAGGTATTCAGGGGTGGAAAGAAAACTCTCAGAGCTGGTTGCTCTATAGGTGCTTATTGAGGAAGGATTCTGCACTGGGTTCTAATCCAGTGCAACAGTTTCTACTCTCCAGTGGATGTGATTACTGGAGCAGCAGCAGATCTGACACTAGCACGTAGTAATATGTGCATGTGCGTGTGCACACATGTCAGTGAGAAAAGTGTGGTGGATTTCTTTTTCCTAACCTCCCCATTACAGATGTAGTTATTTTTACAGTGACCTAAGAGTACAAAGCCCTTCACAGGCTGTGATCTTTGCCCTGAATAGCTTGGAGTCTAGGGAAGGAGCCAGGGTTCACTTAAAGCTTCCACCTGAGACCCTGCGGCATAAAAAAGTGAATGGGTTGAGTTAAACAGAAATAAGGTACTTCCTCTGGAATAGGAGTATCTGCGTGTGGGGTTAGTTTGGAATAGCTGTTGCACCTCAAATTCACACCTTCTTGTAATCCAGATTAAGAGTGGATGTGCCCTAACATGCTGCAGAAGGAGAATTCTTCTATGTGAACAGTCAGTGTCTTGCTGTTTTTCCTGTTGATGCAATCTCTTTTCTTATCTCCTGGGCTGGGGTGTTGTATTGTCCTGTTAACAGGTCATTCCTTGTGCTTTCCCAGGAAAAAGCTATAAAAGCATCAAAGGGAATGAAACCAGATCCCCGAACCTAGCAAATCTAACTGATGTCTAAGCAGTCACCTGAGTGCAGGGGTGGCTCTGCGGGGTGGAGCTAGACTCGTGTAGCCTGTTTCACAAGTGCAGGCTCTGGGAGGGGCCTCCTCTGGAATTGCACAGCACGGCGTGTGCTGGAGCAGCCCACCTCCAGATGGTTCCCTGCCCAGGAAACAAAAGGCAGAGCACGAAAGGTTGAGCTAAGGGAAGAGGCACGGGAAAGCTGCGCCGTGCACGATACAAGTGCTATATGGATATCTGAACCGGTGGCCTGTCACCGTCTGGATCTAACCCTCTGCGGCTGGGGAGCGGAGCTGATTAAACTCCATTGCTTTGGTGCTGTGCTCTCTGGAGTTAGTGGGACAGTGCCAAGGTAGTGATTCTCTGGCCTGTAGCGAGGAGGGCAAGGTAAGAGGTGCTTTTGCCTTGCTTTGGCGTCTGCCTTACGTAAGACTTCTAGAGTATTTTTAGGTTTCTTTCACCCACTTGTTGCTCAGTGGCTTTCTAGCTGGTATTGTCAGTAGCATTAGCAGTATTTTAAGCAGCAAACTGTTTTAAGGAAGTATCAGGAATGAGCGTCAGATGGGCATAGACGCACATTAAGATACCCTGAATGTGGACACAATGTACTCGAGTTACTTGGTAAATTCCTGGTTGCTTTGTACTGTCATCAGGCACAGGGTTGTACAGTACAGAGCACTGGGCCTGGTACAGTAGCAGGAAGCATCATCCTTCCAGACTTCCAGGGGTAGAGCCTTGTATCGTGAGCAGCAGCTGTGTGACCTCTATGGCTAGGTACAGAATACTTCTTACTCCCAAATTACCAGTGACACGCTGTTTCTGGAGCCGTAACTGCTGTATGTGGACCAACCTGTTTTTGTTTGAGAAAAAATAGGCTGCTCTGGGATCCATGCCCTTGGGCAAGTTGCTTTGGCTCTGGAGTTTGCTCCTTGTGCCAGCCAAACCTTGATTTACATGCACGCCCCCCTCCCTTGGTAATTGTTGTCACTGTTTGCCCTTCCTCAGATATCTGCCATTAGGTTAGTATCAAACATTTATACTTATTGGGTCCCCAGTGGTAAACAGCATTTTAGCAGAGAAACGCATGGGGTAAGAGATGCATTGCAAGCCGTTTTTACCATGCACATGTGAAAGCTGCTTGAAGGCACTCACTAAAACCCCAGCAGAGAAGGAATTTCAGAGCTTAAAACTCCCACGCCATCCTCCTTCACCCCGTGTGTTTGGATTGCAGAGAGCTGAGCGCTTCCTGCGCTCATCAAATGTGCAGGGCAGCTAGTCACTAAAGAGCCATCCGATAGCTGGGGTGCCCAACATCTGAATGTTTGTTGTTTCGGGCATGTGAGTTTAATCTTGTTTTAATTGCAGCTTCCGATTTATAAAATTGCCACCCAAGGAGACATTTCTGTGTTATTACCCAGCCTGCCCTTCCCAAAGGGGATATTCCATATTTAAAAAGGCTGGTCCATCGTGTGCGCTGCACCTCATGGGCAGTGAATGTACACTCTAAAATCTTACATAGCAGATGGTTTACAAATAGCCATAGCTTGTCTGGCTCATTTATTTCCCTCAACTCTTGAAAAGTGCAGTCCATTTTAAGAACTAAGTGGCCTGCAGAAGCTTCTTATTTCAGTCAAGAGCACAGATGTGTCCCAATCAAGTCAGAGTTCAGTTGCCCTGGGCACTATGCAAACGTAGTAAAACCAGTCCCATTTGAAATAAAAGCTTTGTACTGGTATGACGGGGGGAAAAAAATCCACATGAAACGACGGTGTACAGTATGATGCTTATAGAACAAATCTGGCATATTGGGCCTGCTTTTCATTTAGGCCTTTACACCAACTTCAGGGCAACTTTACACAGTCAGAGTGATGTAAAGGAGCCTTTATGCAAATGGGAATTGGGTCCATTGTCTTTGAACCTTGCCTCTTTTGAGTTCAATGGGAATTTTGCCACCAATGCAAGTGGGAGCAGGATCAGGCCAAACCCCTCTGGGCTTGCAGTCAGGACTGCCTGTGTGAATGCCGTGTTTATTCTGAAATTACAAGCATCTTGGAAAACAGGGAACAGAAAGGGAAAAAACCCACTATTTTTTAACTTTGCTGTTCTGAAAAGCTCCTCTGTAATTCAAAGGCAGTTGCTGGGAGCCTGAGACCAGGAAAATAGCAGCTCTCTTGCTATTGATGATGATGATGATGTGTGAATCCCCTGAGGAGAGGTCAGCAGACCAGTATTAATTCCTCTTGGCTCATCGCTGTGGAAGAACGCAGAGTCTTGTGGAGAGTATCACATCCTTCAGCTGAGTCACTGAGAAGCTGCTCAAGATAGTGGCTTTGCCTCGTGGTTTCAGAGAGCCTGTGCTGGGTTCTGACCTGAGTCGTCTCCTGATTCCAGGTGCATTGCTCATATCCCTTCCTGCTGATGTAATGAGGATTTCTCCCCAGTCTGTTCTCTAGGCCTTGCACAACTGTAGATGTCCAAATGCCTTATACAGGGGAAGGTAGAGGTCTTGGACAACTACCACCGCTCCATACTCTTCGTAGGCGTACACATTGATGGTCATGTTGTGATGGTCACAGGACTCCATACAAGCAGATTCATCACTCGGGCACCTGACTTAGACCTCTTATGTGTACACCGTGATCCAGAGGATCAAAGGTTGCACTGGACACTTGGGCCCTTCAAGCATTATTCTCTGCTTTGCTCTGGGCTTCCATTTACCCTGAAAGATGTGCTCAAACTCTTCCTTCTCTCTTGGTCTTCTTCCCCTCTAAAGCATGCCCCTTTCCTTCCCTTGGCAAGACCAAGAGAGTTTAAACTCCATATTGGGCATTTATTTTTCTCTCTCTGGTACAGGCACAAACTATATTTTCCCCAGTGTAGTTACCCAGGTATTTAGTGTGTGTATTCCCTTCACTTCCTGGTTTCAAGTGAAGAACTGCTTAAATGTGCTCTAGTTGTTGTTTGTGTGTCCAAAACATTTCAGCTGTGCTGCTACTCTGTTCCTCCGCTCAGGCTATTTTCTTAGTTCATGGGAGATTTGCCAAACAGGAGTTGTTTTGACAGCATCCAGTGGAGCATCTTTTGTGTTGTCCCAAACTACGTACCAATAATTATAAAAACTCTTCAAGTACTTTGGGATCCCTGTAATGATTAGAGACAAGTTCCAGGATTTCACCTGCTCCAATACAGAGGACTTCATGGTTACACCACACACGTTTATTTGATGAGTTTATGTGCTGATGGAGTAGATGTCAAGGCATATTAAATGACGTGTTAATGCCTCTCCCAAGGTGAACACTGGGGATAGACCAGCACTGTTTTCCTGATGGATACATGGATTTACCATTCAGCTATGCTGATAATTACAGACACTGCAGATGACTCATTGATCTCCAGGCTAGTAGATAAAAGCAAAAAAGGCACGTTTAACCCTACAGCCATGGAATACAACAGTGCAGCAGGACAAACCGAAATACGGCTTTGGCAGAACCGCCCCCCGCCGGTCTTATTCCCCTACTTCTCTCACCCCTTGCGCTCTGCTGTTCCCCCATCTTCTCCTCTTGCCTCTACCGTCAGCCTGAATGCCCTCCACCCCGCTCCCTCAATCCCTGCTCCTCTGGAAAATCTCCCATATGTCCTTTTTGCCTTTGAACTGTGGTCCCCTGGTTTGCCTGACTGGGATGGCAAGTTCTGCCAGGTAGAGACAGTGTGAAGAGCCACAAGGCTGCTGCATAATGAAGAAAGCCCCATTTGTCAGCACCAGCTTATATTTTTCTAATTCTTCAAAGATGTGCAGGCATTTGAGCCTGACCACCGCTGCCCTGAGGGCAGAAGGGGCACATTCACTGCTTTCCCTTTCTTCCCTTACTCTTGTACCCTGGTTTGGGGCTCCTAGCGGTCGCCTGGCTCCCTCAGGGGACAAGGTCTACTTCCAACAAGAGCTAATGCAGGGAAGTCCTGCGTCCTGTGCTACCCAGGAGGTCAAACCAGATGACAGTTATGCTTCCTTCTGGTAACTGTGATGCTGAGAAGCTGGACTTTTTTCTCTGGCAAGGCAGATTTTGCAATTTCCTCTTCTCAGTGCAAATTCACCTTCTCTGTGTGACCTGTTTCTCCAATTTGCTATTCCTGCCCTGTTATGCATCCTCAACCAGTTTGGTAACATGTTTGTGTACAAAGCAAACAGGGAAACCTCTAAACTTTGCTCAGCTGGCTAGAGCAGTGGTTTTCAACCTTTTTCATTTGCAGACCCCTAAAAAATTTTAAGAGCACCAAAAAATCATGCGGGCTAGCAGAGTCTTCATGGAGACCAGCCTGGGACCCCCGTGGACAGAGCACATGAGATGGGGCTGTGGGCAGGTGGGGAACGGCTTCCAAGAGCAGGATGGGCAGGCGGGAGCCAGGGCCAGGATCATGGTGCAGTGACAGCTCTGGAGCCTGGGGCAGCGCCATGATTTACCCTGCACATCCCTGCCCATAGATCTGGCTCCCATCACAAGGATGTGTGGGCAGCAGATCGTGGCTCTGCCCTGGGCCCTGGCCCCATGCTGTCACTGCCCATTATCCCAGCCCTGTCCTGCTTCTGCCTGCCCACAGCCCCATCCCATCTACCCAGCTAAGCGTATCCTGCCTGTGGGGGTCTCAGCTGCTCTCCATGGAGACCCTGCCCACCAACCCACCTGCTCACACTGCTCCCAGCGGTGGGTGCAGGGCAAACAGCCCCGTGGCCAGATAGGATCGATTGTCCCCCTTTTCCCCCCCAGCTGGCAACAGCTCCCCAAAACTCCTTAAATGGCCCTCCAGCCCAAATAAATGCCCACCCCGGGTTAGAGCACAGTGCTAACAACACTAAGGTTGCAATTCAATTCTCCAGTTACACTAAATGATCTCTTGAGGTCCTTTCCAGCCTTACTTGTCTACGATAACTATGATAACTGGCCCAGTCATTGTGATTGAACACGTGTTTTGATTAAGATAATAATATGGGACTGATTTGCACAAGTACTGGGCACTGACACAGCAGTCGGGAGTTGAAGATGGACTGACAATGTGGCTCCTGTGCTTATGTTTAAAGGTGGGTGTGCGCGCGTGTGTGTGCACACCCAAAGACTGCTGAGAGAAGTGAATGTTGCTGGACAGATCTAATCATAGTTTGCTGATCCACCCTTTTGTCTCTGGTAGAGGACTGATGTGATCCAGATGCAGGCAAGTTGACCATGCGCTCTTCAAAATCTGAGTTGTGCCTCATTGGTAACTTAACCGCCGTTCTGATAGTTTTCTGTATTTGTGCTAGAGCTTTAAACACTAACCTTAAAATAATTGTCAGATGCTCACATCCCCGCCAGAAGTTGATGACGTATGTGCCTAAGGAGAGGTGTAGTTTTGCTGAGTTCGTTGCACGTAGACTCTGTACTTGAAGTTGACCTCTAGCAGCTAGGGCGGGAGCAAGCTTGTCCACTTCTACTTTATCATCTTATTGCTATAAGAAATACCTGGCATATGAGTCATATCTCTTATTTTTAACGACCCTCATTTACTCTTCTTCCACACAGTGCCCTTGTAACAGCTTGAAAAATAGCATATCCCCCCCACCCCAATATTTTTTCATCCATTTTACACTATTTTGTTTATTTTAATGAATTTTTAGTTAATGACACTGAAATTAATAACCTTGAAGCATATGTATTGACTTCTCCTGTCAAAAGGTCCTGCCTCAGCAGATGTCAGCGCTGCGCTGGAAAAGTGCTGTAGCAGCAAAAACCCCACAGTGTATTTTTACAGAGCAACAAATCAGAGTGTAGGTTAGGTGAAGGCTTTATTATTAGAGATGGGGGGATGTTTTTTAAAGCTCCTGTATCCAAGGAATTATGAAGAATATTTAGGGGCTGGATCTTGCACATAGTCTTTGTCATTGTAATTTGTGCCACTCTTATGTATTTTGAATTATAATAGTATTAAAACAATATAGTAAAGTCAGTGACCCTCCTCAGTCTTCCCTTGCAGGCTGTGGCTTTGCCGAGGGCAGGAAGCATTACGCACAGGGGCATGCGGTTGCAAATTCAGGTGCCCTGTAAATTTGTTAGGCTCCAAAGTTAAGACCCTTTCTGCTCAACTGTGGGAAGAGGAGAAGAGCAGTGTACCCCCTGGCTAGAGGGGCCTGAGCCAGGAGAGGTTAATCCGTTCCCAGTTCTGTGGGGTTTATACTTTAATACAATATGAGTTTGTTGCCTGATGCAGATTGTTAATTTTGTATGTCTTGAGGGAAGAAGGCACACCTCCCATTTCATAGATCAGGCAACTGATGCATAAACTCCTTAAGAACTTTATCCAGGATCTCAGGGAGCCTGACTCAGACCTCAGAAATCAAAGGGAGTTAGGTGAATTCAGTGGGCCAACTTGCAGTGTGTACAGTTAAGTATATGCATAAGTGTTTGCAGGTTTGGGAACAGTGAACGTGTGGTAGACCTGGGAAAAGACCCAAATCTCTTGACTCCCAGTCCTGTGTTTAGCTGCTGCTGCTTCTCTCACCGCAGAGTCTAGTTTTAGGGTGGAATAGCTCTTCTTCCTTTGAGGTCTGATAGCCTTGGCAAATGTCCCTGTAGCCTGATTGAATGTAAACAGCTCTCTCTTCAAGATGCTGGATCTCTTCCCTGGGCTGTGATATTTAGCTATGCTTCTATTAAAGAGATCCCCACACCTCTTCCTCCTTTGATAGCAGTCCTCGGTTGTTGGTTATGTATTTTAAACTGTGCAGCTACACATGCTCCAGCTTTTGACCTTAGCACAACGTTCTCGGCGCAGCAGGAGACACCTGGGCTTCGTAGCGTGTCAAATCACAGTTAATAATAGGAGAAACAAACGCATTGGCTGGTGTGCTGGAAATGTGGGTGAGCATATCCACTATAAGATTTTCTCTGAGTCAGGTTTCTAATCCTCTGTGAGAGATCATGCTGCCATCAGGAGCGTGAGCAAGACGATTGGCCTAAGGATGGATTGAACACAAAGCGGCAGACGTAGTTATAAGAGATGGCAACTCTTACAATGAGAGACATTTGTTTGTCTTAAGCTTTATTCTTGCTTTAACGCAATTAGATGGGACACGAGCAGAAAGCAAGTGAATGAGTACAAGCTCTCTGGCCCTGTCACTCTCCTGTTCACACGCCTTAAAGCGTGTGCCCAAATGTCTGCTTGTGCAAGCAGTTTTCCAGTCTTTACATGCAAATGCAAAAGCATGTGTGAGCCTAGGCCTGAAACAGACTGTGTTGGCTTGTGGCACACACTGCAGAGCTGATTTGTTTCACGTCATCTTGAATGCGGAGTCCTGAAGTATAAGCTATTAGGTCAGAGTCCGGCTGCCTGATCGATCATGTGCTGGTCATTGTATTGCTTTTTGTTTTTTTTTTTGCTTGAAATGCATTTTTGTTTCTTCCGTGGCAAAAGAAATCCATAACATAAAATCTGTTTTGTGGTACAGAGGCTGACTTCTGTGTCCTCTGCTTAGTCCCTGTAGTTCATAACCAAGATGCTAGAAGCCAGGAATATTTTAGGACTGGTTCTTTGGAGCTGGTTTCAGAGATCTCTTTCAGGACAAAGCTATTCTGCAGCTAGCCTTGATACTGGTTGGATTTTGTGCCAGACGCTTGATGCCCTTGTGCTGGATTTCGATCTCGTTCTGTGAACCTGCAAATCGAGAGTAACTCCACTGGAATCGACTTTCTACTGGTTTAAGAGATATGAATCTGTCCTTGTAGGTCTTGAATGTGTCTCAGTGAAATCGTGCTGCTGATAAGCCGAGTTCTCAGTGCATTAGTAAAGTATCCAAAGGGACATTAGCCCCATGCAGTAACTATAAAACCAACACTGGTTTGCATATTAAACACCATATCAGTTGCTTGCTGACACATTTGTTTATACGTTTCCAAAGGTCTCTTTAGTCTCTCACAGTAGTGAGTAAGCCCTGTGGTCATTGGCATGAACCAATAAATAATACATTATCACAAGAAAATAAAGCTTTACCTCTGTTAGGAAAGGTTTGCTGGTAGAGCAACCACAGCAAACCCTCCTAGGGAGGCATAACTTATCCCAGGTCCCCAAACAAAATAAGCCGCACAAACACTTTTTTTTGGCTTCTAGAACAGCATCTGCACTAAGCTTTTTCTGAGCACAGCTGTGCCATTGAGGGTTGTGATCTTGTTTCACCCTCCTAACTAATATAGCTCTGCCAGCCAACCTTTTTAGAAGTGGGCTTTAGTTTCTTCTTCACCTAGTCTCCCCATTCCAGGCGGTTGGCTCTGCATAGGTGTGTATATACACACCTGTTTCAGGGTGTAGGTTGTAGCCGTGTTGGTCTAAAGACATAGGTTCTTTTGGGTAAATCTGTTATCTTTTATTAGACCAACCCAAATAGATGGAAAAATTCTTCTTGGCAAGCTTTTGGGCACAAGCACCCTTCATACTGGCCTCTGGCTGCTTTACCACTCCATCCAAGAAGAGCACAGACCATCTGCAGACGCTTCCTCAGCCTGATGAAGGATGTTTGTGCCTGAAAGCTTGCTAAGAAGAGTTTTTTCCAACTATCTGAGTTGGTCTAATAAAAGATACCGGATTTACCTTGTCTGCCTATATACCCACCTGTCATTTTGGAGAAAGGCTTTGCTGCACTCCTTCCTGGGAAGCTCCAGTTTGTTGGCAAAGGTTTTGTTTCCTAGTGATGAAATCTCAAATTAGAAGTGATATGGAGAAGTAGCTGGCATGCTCTTCATCTGTGCATGCCAGCTGGTAACCTAGGTATAAGCATCTTTCCCTTTGTATGTACTGGCCACATATAACTTGGAAAAATGTTTGTTTCACACTGCACCCTTATTCCCTTAGCACTCGGCCACGTTCTGTCCAAGCATGTAACAAAGAGCAGTGGCTTATCATCCATAATATCCAGGAGTAGGACAGAAGGATTACTGTATTTACCTGAATCCAAGATGACCCTGAATTTAAGATACACCTCCCCCACCCCCCAAATAGAATCTATACATGGACAAATTATAAATGTGTTGTAACTTTCCATGTGTAGAATCTAATTATTGGAGAATCATCTTAAATTCATTCCCCCTATTTTGCAATGAGGGGTGCAGGGGGAGGGCAGGTGGTAGGAGAGGCAGAAGTAGGGCAGGCAGTGAGTGAGCAGGTGAGGGAGGGAGTCGAGCAGCTTGCCCTCTGTCGCCTGTACTCCATCACTTACCCCCTGCCCATAGGGAAATGGGGGGAAAAATCTTGTCTTGGAGTCAAGTAAGTATGGTCATATCCTCATTTTAAAGATGGGGAAACTGAGGCTTAGAGAGGCTCAGTTATTTGGTTAAGTCACAGTGGAGTAGCAAGGGTGGGGTTATGTTCAGGGTTCGATTTATGGGAGAGTCTGGGGGGGCTGAGACCTCCGATAAGAGATGAGAGCCCCCCTATAAGATTTGAAAATCATAACCTGGGGTGGGGGGTCTCTGATTTTATTAGGGCATTGTGATGGGCAACCCAATTCTTTTTGCAGACCTCTCCCCAGGAATAAAGTGTAATTCAAACCCTGATTATATTTAAGATGCATCCCTTTCTTTTATCATGCGACTGTCTTGCTCTTGCTTGTGCTGGGCATTTAGAAGCACCTGAGAGACTTAGCAGCAAGAGGTCCTTTGACTTTCACTGGTATTTGTACTTTCCCATAAGCAGGAACTTTGGAAAATTCTGTTAAGGTTCAGTTAGGGCAGGGTTGGCAAAATACTACCTGTGGGTCGGATCCAGCCCACAGCTGGCCGGCCACCAACTCATTGCATCTGGAGTGTGTGGAGGTGGCGGCTCCAGCCTCTGGGTGGGCAGCATCAGCTTTTGACACAGTGATATCAGCTGTGGACCTGGGCAGGGACTGCTGCCACAGCAGGTGGGCAGCGGCATCAGCTGTGGATGCTGCCAGCAGGTTCAGGAGCCCCGATGCAGGACCTGCTGGTGGCATCGCATCCACAGATGACACTGCTGCCTTCCCAATGTGGCAGAAGCTCCCACCCAGGGCCCTGACTCAGAACCTGCTGGTCCATCAGCTGTGGACCCAGGCAGGAGCTTCTGCCATGCCGAGCGGGTGGCCATGTCAGCTGCGCTACCGTCGGGTGCTACATTGGGGCTCCAGAACCTGCTGGCTGCAACCAGAGCCGACACTGCCACCTGACTGTGCCCTCTGGAGCGAAAGTCCCCATCTGGGTCTACAGCTGATGCCACCAGCTCCTGGCAAACTACACCTCTGGCTGGGTTCTGGAGCAAAGGAGGGGAGAGAAAAAGAAAGAGATGGATGTGGCCCTTGACATGTCACCAAAACTCCTTAAGTGGGCTTCCAGCTGAAATAATCCCCCCCCCCCAGCCCCAGACGGTTAAAGGAAAAGCTGAATAGGGGTTGAGAGCTCAGTTTACTATTTGCTTGCATTACTCCTTATTTATATTTTAACTGCCCTGATTCAGCAGAACACTGAAGCACAAGCTGGCCAACAAATGGCACAAGCAGCCTCTGCGTGTGACAACCTGCAGATCAGGATGGGGACAGGAATCACAGTTGCTCACAGGGGGTGGACTAGAATCACTAGGTGACCTCCTGAGGTCCCTTCCGACCCACATTTTCCATGATTCTGTGGTGGAGCAGGAAGCTGAAAGCAGATCAGGGAGAGTGGCACTTAGAAACAGCAAAGGGCTAATTTATGGCACAACTTTAGGGCATAAAAATTTGTTCTGCAAGACGCTTGGAACCGACTCTGCAACTGTGGCTGCTGGCCTGCTCTGCTGTATTTAAACATGCATGAGAGGATATTGCTGTTATTTTGAGAGTCAAAGGAGATACTGTCCCTTCTTCCCCCACTGGCACAATAAGACTTACCTGGTATCTTGTTGTTAAGCCCTGATGGCTCATCTGTATGCAAGTACCTGCTTTTCTGACTCTTAAATCATGGGATAGAGTCTTGCTTTTTCTCACTCCTTGTGTCCAGAGGAAAACCAGCTTCTGTGCAGTGAATCATCCTTATGTACACATAAGGGTTTTAATCTGAGAACTATTCTCAAGCTGTGGTAGGGGAAAATGGGTTTAACAAAAGAACCATGTAAATGTTACAGCAGACTGTCAATAACTGAACTTCCAGTTACCTTTATTTGTTCAGGCATTAGACTGGCAGCTCTTTGGACTGGCAGGCAGGTGTAATATGGGAGCTTATATGGAAGAGTCTATTTAATGGAGCAGAAAACAAGGCAATTATTTTAACCTAAACCAGTTGAGTGGCTTAAAATCACCTGAAATTGATCTTGATTTAAGACCCCAGGCTGATTTCTTGTTTGTTGGTTAAACAGGCATTGCTTAAATACCAAGAGTAAAATACTTCATTTCAATCGTGCATGCCGTCAGTACATCTAGAGCAGTGGCACCTAATCTTCTGGCTCCATGGGCTGGCTGAATGGTTGGTTCCTGGGTCTGACCCTGCACTGCCCCAGTCCAGCCCTGTGCTGCCTTCCACCCCAGTCTCCACAGGTATAGAAATCTGGTTCTGGGGGAGCAGCAGTTAATGCTGCCACTGCTCCCCAAGCACCAAATTTCCAGACCCTTGAGGAGCCCTGCAGGCCAGACAATATGACCCCACAGGCTGGGGTTTTAGCACCTCTGACTTAGAGCATTTTTATTAGTTGTGCCGAACCCTTAAAGGCACTTTTTCTAGTAGCCAGTGTTCTCTGTCCAGCTGATGGAGTTGCTTCTAATTTTTTTAATATTTTAAAATAATGTTTTTGTTAATCTAGTTGTTCATCCAGTTTGAATTTTCCAGGCTGGAAAATGCATTCACACGTTTATATACTGTGTTTTTTAATCTATTTAAATAAATATTCAGGATAGCTCGTTGAACTTGTTATTTTCTTAAGAGCCCTTGTAAGAGTTTTCCCTGTTTATTAACTAAGGCTTAATTTTGCGGGGTGTGACTTACCATATGGGGTGTTCAGGACATCTCAGGACCATGCACAGTCTGCTCCCATGGCAGTCGATAGAAGGCTGGGCACAACAGGAGCAGAGTTAGGCCCAAACAGAGAAGTACAGACATGCCTACCTGAGAGGTTTCACTACTTGTGAACGTGGGCAATTTGGTGCCTCCCAAGTCTGGGGGCACCCGCAGGCAGTGGCATGGCCAGATCTGGCAAGCTCCCACAGGCACTGCTGTTAGTGGCAGCCCAGGCAGGGGCGGGGGGGCACATGCCCCCCCCCCCCGATATCCCCCCTGCACATCGCCTATGCCTGTGAAGCTGAGTGAACAATAGAAAATGGGCCCTAAAGTTTTACCCACAAGTTTGCATCACATCTCTTCCTGTTCTGTACAGTGCTTAGGATACTAAAAAGGCTTAGTAAGTAACAGCTGGGAAGATGCTGTGAGACACAGCAAGATGGATAAGATATGCCTCAATCATCATCCTACTGTTTACAGTTTCACAGAAGTCTAGGGCTGGGAGGGACCTTGTGAGATCATTGGGTTCAGCCCCCCTGCTCTGGACAGGAAAGACCACTGGGGTCAAATAACCCCTGCAAGGTGTGCTTCCAATCTTCTTTTGAAGATCTCCAGGGTAGGTGCGTGCACCACCCCTGCTGGGAGTCTATTCCAGAGTCTGGACGCACAAACTGTGAAGAAGTTTTTCCTTGTGTTAACATAGCGTGTTTTCTTTTAAGTAAAAAAAAAATGATCTGGCACGAATCCAAGATCACAATGTGTTCTGCTTGGTGATTCATTCAGCAGTTCATATTGGACTGTGGCGAGTGAAGCTCTTGGGTTTTCTTGGATCCTTAAACCAGCTATTCAGATACACATGTCCTCTGCTGCCTAATAACCTTCTATGTAAACACTCGGGGAGGAGCAAACTGAATGGGCTTTGCATTTATAGTGTTTTATCATCCTGGCTTGGGTTTATAGCCAGTGTGAGGCTAGGCATCCTCTATCCAAGTCTAACAAGGGAGTGAAGTCCAATGTGGATTATTATTCCTGCCTGCTCTGTCCACTTCCTGCAGTTTACGTGTGACAGCTGGTGTTTCTCAAGCACTGCAGTTTTGCCAAGCAATCAGGGATTCAATTTTTTTTTGTTTTCTGCCCTGTTTTTCGCCCCTGAGACCTGAAAATGCAGGTCAGCTTGGGGGGTGTCATGTGTTACGCTGCAGGGACTGCGGCTGGCAGCTCTATGGTGAAAATGGAGAGTAGCCTTGCTGTCTGCTTCTTCCCTTCTCCTTTTGTGCCCTCATCCCACTCTGGCCAGGGATTATGGTTAATATGATAATCCTCATTACCGCTGCCTTCATTAACTTTATTACTGTCTGCTCTTGTTCTTAGTGTGCCATGCAAATGCTATAAACCACTCTCAGGTAAATGGGTGTTTCCATCCAATGAGACTTGGGAGGCTGTTGAGAGAGAAGGAAAGACAACTCCCTGCACTTGTTTCCTTGTAGTGGCTGCTTTACAGTGTAGTAAACACCTCAGGCCAGGTAATGGAAGAGTAGGAGGAGGGCAGTCCAGCTGTGGGGGGGCGGGGCAGGGGCAGGCATGTGCATATGCACGCACATGGACACCAGGCAGCCTGGGAAGCAGCTCCTGCATGTAAGTCTACGGGGGGGAGGGAGGATTGAGGCCCCCATAGGGAGAGAGGAGTTGGGCTAGGGCTGCTGCCCAGCTGGGATGGGGCTTGGGGCCCAGGGCCACAATGTGCGGCCACACGGCCCTGGTGGCGGGCAGGACAGAGCCACAGGTGGTTCTTCTGGGGGCAGGGGGCGCTGACTCCCTGCTGCTGCATGCACTACAAGGGGGAGCATGTGCCCCCCAGATCTGTGTATGGGATGGGCTGCCTGCCCTGCTGCCCTCCCCCACCAGGATTTCCATGGCCCAGCAGGCAGGACCCAGCACAGCAGGGCATTGCGGGCTGGGGAAGCTCCTTGCTGCCGCAAGCCCTGTAGTGTCCTGGCGAGGCACACCCTGCCCACCTGGCAGCAGCAGGGGTGCTGGCACAAAGTTGTGTCCCTTGTTGTTGCCAGATGGGCAGGGGGTGCCTCAACAGAGCCGTTTGGAGGTCCCAGCAGCAGCAACGAGCTTCCCTGCCTAGCCGTGCCAGATCCTGCCTGCGGGCCCATGGAGGACCCGGGGGGAGGGCAGCAGGGTGGGGAACCCAAGCCTGAACCTGCACTGAGCAGCCTGCACCTGCCTTTCCCCCCTGCCCCCAACGGGCTCCGCTTTGCCCATGCCATCCATAGGGGAGGGGGAGGGAGGCTCTGTTCTGCCGCAGCAGCCTCCACCTCCTGCAGGTGGCAGCTGGGGCTTGGGCACTGCTGGGGGGGGCAGGGGGCTGCAGACCTGGGTCCCTGGCTCTGTAGCCCTGGCCCCTGGGGGACCCCTGCAGAAGGGCTGGGGGGGTGGGGTACTAGCAGGGCCATGGGGGCTGTGGGTGGGGGGTGAGGGTCCTGGACCTATGTCCTGAAGAGCAAAGGGGGCAGAGGAAGCTCTGATTTTTCTATGCTAAAAAACCCAGAATCAAATACCAACATTTATAGGTACTTAGAATTAATTTCACTATAGTGATTGAGGCACTGGTAGGCTTCCAAATTGCTTTACAATTGTAAATATATCAATAAAATATCGTGTTCAATTGATACTTATATATATAGTGGTGTTTCATTTTAATCACAGATTTGGGGTTTTTAAACCAGAGAATTTGTGATTTTGTTTTTAAGCTAAGAAAACCAGGATCCCTGCTGATTTTTTTTTTTTTTTTTTTTTTTTTTTTTTCCTGGATGGAGGGGAAAGCACAATGATAGAAAACTAAGGTCCCAGCCTCTGCTTTGCAGTCACTAACGTACACCCAGTCTGACCTGCTGTGCTCTGGGGAGTGGAACAGGAAAAGAAATGAGAGGAAAAAATATTTTTTCTCCAATCTTTCAAATGCATTTAGTTGTAGAGGTAACTTTAGCTAGGAGATCCAAAAAAACCCCCAACAAACCACCTGACAAATGTGATGAAGTTGATACTTTAGTGCTTCGTAATAAAAAGACAGAACTTTCCCGATGATGGAGTACAACTAGAGGGAGGAAAGGGTCCTGGGGACAGTCCTACCCTTGAGAAATAAAACCTTCCACTGATTGCAGAGGGTTTTAGCTTTGGTCTGTGATGAGCAGAGGGAGTGTGTCAATATTCAGCAAGAGAAGGAAGGTCCATTGCTATTGCAGAGGGTAGGGTAGGCCGTATAAACCCTTACTTGATCTGGCTGTTAGCAGGTGAGGCTAAGTTTTGGGGTATTACTTGGAGAATTGTTTTATTATTTGTTTAATCTGCTTTTATGACTTTTATTACTTTTACTGTAAGCTGCCTGGAGCCTTTTGGGGGGGGGAAGGAAGGGGAGGGAAGCATAAAACTACTATAATTTTTTTCCTAAGTATAGTGGTGGCAGTTCTTTACTTCTGGGATAAGTTTTTTCGTGATAGCTAATTGACAAAGAGGAAGAAAAGTCACCTCCCCTTAAAGGTTTGCTGCAATCACCCTTCTGTTTGCAGAATCCCAAATTCCAAAGCAGCTCAAGAAATATAAAGTTTAAGTGCAATATTACAGAGCAGTAATGGCCCTCGGAGAAAAATATGCCTTTGTCCGTGGGTACCTGTGTTGCCTTTTTTCTGTTTAAGTTGACATCTCTCCTAAATTCTGATTACTGTAGTTAAGAGTTCAAAATCAGGTGAACTATAGGTTTCGCAGCTCTCTGGTGTTTGAGGAAGGTGGTTAATCTGATTGCTAGTATTGCAGCATACTGCTACAGGGACCATTATAACTTCATGGTACTATAAAGGCTCCTTGACAAAACAAGTCCTTTTATACCTGGTGATTCAGATTTTTTCTTCTTTTTAAAAAAAAAAATAGAACTCTTCTTGAAGCCAAATTGCTTTTAAATCACATGTACAATGGCACTTTTGTTAGGAAGAGCATTCTTTTGTGCTACCTTACTGCTTTTGGAGGGGTGTCTTGGGAAGAAAAGCTGATATTGAAGAACATTGTCTTGCTTTCTGATTCAAATATATGCTAGGTCTGCTACTCCTATTTACATGCAAGCTGTTTGTGTAGCTCTCGCTTCTCGTCTCCTCCAGAATGGCAGTTATCTGTGCAAATCTCCATTGAACTGATTGTAGATTGCATTCCTTAGTGGACTTGGAAGGTCTTTTCTCAGCTTGATAGCGAAATACAGAGAAACAGCTTTGTTGGCTTTGTCTAGGAACAGGAGGTTAGGAGTCCAGGACTCACTGGTTCTATTCTCGTCTTTGCCATTGATTCATTCTGTGGCCTTTTGGAGGGGGCAAACTCTTGTGCCAATTCTTATGTTCCAGTTTTCCATCCTTTGAATAAGGATAGCAATTCACCTACCTGACAAGCAGCTGAAAGGAACTGAGGACGTTAATAATGCTTAGAGCTCAGGCTCCAGGAGTGCCAAGCACCCACACTTGCACATGAAGTCCAGGGACACTGCAGGTGCTCTGAAAAGCAGGCCCTTCATCCGTATAAAGCTTTCCATCTTCTAGATGTTGTACAAACATTATTGAAGGCAGTCAAACATTATTAAGCCATAGGTTGCTGCCTGGGAGCCCTAATCCACACCCACAGAAATCGATAGCAAAGCATCTGAGACCCTTTATGGGATCATGCACTGTGTCATCTTGGGCGTGGGAGCAGATTATTTTGCTTTCTGCCAGGGGTAGCATACAATTTGCAGCTCTCGGGTGCTGCCTGTCAGTGTACTGAATGGCAGTGATTTCTGTACATTTCCTGCAATAGATGCATTGCAAATTTGTACCTCTTTAAATCTGGTTCTTCTGTTACAGCCTTTCGTACCTGCCTTGGCTCAAATACTGAAGAGTCTTCGTTTAATGTTGGGATTGAGAGCACTTGCTTGCATAAATAATCAATATTGGCCTCCTGCGCTCAGCTGCATCGTGTCCCCCAGTTACGCTGGATGTAACATATGGTGGTTTTGTTTTATTGTGCAGTGTCAAAAAAGCACGGCAAGCTCATCACCTTCCTGCGTACCTTCATGAAGTCTCGCCCAACAAAGCAGAAACTGAAACAGCGCGGGATCCTGAAGGAGAGAGTGTTTGGCTGTGACCTGGGAGAGCATCTCCTCAACTCGGGCCATGATGGTAAGAAAGAAACAACTAAGTGTTTGTGTTGATTCTTGAATCTTAGTTACCAGATGCATTGTTAAGTCACTATTTTCTTTGAAGCCTATAAATATCTCCCTACCCATTTTTTGTGTGATTCGGGCACAGTCTACAACCCAGATCTTTCCATCTGCCTTTTTTTTCCTTAAAATACCAAAGCTGAAGCAATTCATTGGATTTTACTTTTCATCTCAGAATGTTACTTTTCTCAAACCCATCTCAGCTGCCTGCCTGCTGTTCCTTTAGTCCCCATCCACCACTAAAATAAGAGTCAGGAAACAGGTGTGTGCTCCAAGGAGAATACATATCCATTGCTGGCTCTTCCCATACACAACATCTATTACTGGAGAGAGTGTGTCAGTGAACTAGAATTGCATCATGACTGCTGCGTACCACAACACGCAGGAAGAAGAGAGCAAGGGAAGCAACTCTCAATAGATTTCGTTCCAGCTGATCAGAAGTTACTGCCGTAAGCAGCATCTCCCTCCTGATGGCTTTGAGGAAAGCAGCAGGCAGAGCAGGGCCCCGGGTGGTTGGTCAGGGATACGGCCTTGCCTCCCAGCTTATGTCGGCTTTTTCTCCCGTTGTTTTTTGGTTAACAAAAAAGATCACGGATCGCGGGAAGTGGCCAGTATAACCTGGCAAAGTCCGTACCCTCGTGTTTTATGGCTTTTGTTTTGAGGGAGGAAAACAAGGTAGTGCAGGGGGCTTTCTCTACTTAGTTTCCTCCGGTTGTAATGTAGATTCTGTTCCTGCAGATGTCTTGGTGGGGAGGGGATGTGTTTATGCAGAGCTGCATGTGTTGAAAGCTAATTTTGCTGCTCGCATTAAGTATTTTACTACCAGTTTTGGAATCAGATTGTATTTACGACATCAGGACTATGGCAAGGTTCACTGCCTTGTTAATTTGAACCAGTGGAGGCCTCACAGGTTCACAGAAGTTTAGGGCTCATTTTTGCTGGGGCTAGAAAAGTACCTAAGAATTAGAGCGTGGCTGGTGTGGAAGCAGACACTGAGTCTGTGTCCCACCTAAGCAGTGGATCTGGAATGGCTGCTTTGTCATCGAGCCACTGTAAAACTATTCAATATTAACTTGCAGTGGGGGAAATCAAGAGGTTCAAAAAGCAGGCCAGCAGAATAAGCTTGTTATGCGGGAACAGAAAGTGCTTGTCCCTCCTCTTGTTCCCTTCAGCTACATAAGACTGAAGCTAATTCCAGCTCTTCTTAGTGTCCTGCCCTGTCATCATCCCTACTCATTAGGAGAGATGCAGATCCTCGACACTGTATTTTCCTGAGAGCCAAGCAGCTGAGGGCTAGTCCCAGGTTTCAACCCATCACACACACCTCCATGCGCATGGCTGTGCTGTGTTAATGAGGTCTCATCATTGAAGGAGTTTCCAGTTGCTTTCGATCTTGACTTAATAACTCTTTCCTAGCTCCCCAGAGAGTGAAGCAGATCCAATTTGGATGTTGCTAACAGGGGCCAGGTCTCCATTTCTCACAGCAGGGTTGGGTTTTTTTCAGTGCAGTTCAGCTCCTTGACCTGTATTCCAAGTGATGTAATCTGAGGAATTAGTTTTGTGGAGACATTTTTGTGTTCCAGTAAATCAAACCATGTGTACGTGCAGCATTTTAAGCATCTGTTACTGTGAAGCCTTAGATGCGTTAGTCTCAAAGCCAATTATAAAGCATAGCCTGGTGATCTGTTTAAAGGGGATTGAGATAACATGAGACCCTATGTGAGTTAGATGGAGATGGACACAATAATATCCTTTCATCTCAGAGATCATACAGGAGCTCAGAGAACATTTTCAGAGGAACTACTAGCACATAACACTAAAGATACAGACAACTTTGCATCCACAAAACATTGCATCAGGTTTCAATTCACAGAAATCCTTTTTATAGGTCAATAATAATTTTTGACGCATTGGTTCACAGTCCCCAAAGACTCTGTATGGTTCAAGAAAAAAACTTCTACACGGGATAGCTTTGAAACAGATGACAGCCCATTTATATGCTCTCCAGAAATGCAGAATGGAGCCATAGTTGAGTTCTGGATGTTGAGAATTATCAAGTGATCACTGGCAAAGCCCCCTGCTAAGGATTTATTCTAGTCCCATTTTTCTAAAGAGCTATAAAGAGCTTCATTAGTGACCTGGATGAGAGTGTGGAGAGCACCCTGTTCAAGTTAGCTGATGACACCAAGCTGTGGGGTAAAGTGAATACACCGGCAGGCAGGGACCGCATCCAGGCAGACCCGGATAGGTTAGGGAAATGGGTGGATCTGAACAGGATGCGGTTCAACAAGGACAAGTGCAGGGTGCTGCACCTGGGGAGAGGGAACCAGCATTATGGTTAGAGGTTAGGGGCTGACCCTCTTGGCAGCACACAGGCGGAGAGGGATCTTGGAGTCAGGACTGACTCCAGGATGAATGAGTCGCCAGTGCAACGAAGCAACGGGCAGAGCCAACCGCACCCTGTCCTGCATCAACAGGGGCATCACTACCAGGGCCCGAGAGGTCTTGCTCTCCCTCTGTGCAGCACTGGTCAGGCTGCAGCTGGAGTCCTGCGTCCAGTTCTGGGCTCTGCACTTCAGGAAGGACATGGAAAATCTGGAGAGGGTCCAGAGGAGGCCACTCGTATGGTTGGGGGCCTCCGTGGCTAGCCCTATGAGGAGAGGCTGAGGGACCTGAATCTCTTTAGTCCGCGCAAGAGGAGACCGAGGGGGGATCTTGTGGCTGCCTACAACCTTATCAGGGGCCACCAGCAGGGACTCGGAGAAAGTCTGGTCACCAGGGCCCCCTTGGAGTCACCAGGAACAGTGGCCACAGGCTGAGGGAGGAGAGGTTTAGGTTAGATATTAGGAAGAACTACTTCACGGTAAGGGTGGCCAGAGCCTGGAATAGGCTTCCCAGAGAGGTGGTGCTCTCACCTTCCCTGGAAATCTTCAAGAGGAGACTGGAGAGGCACCTGGCTGGGGTCTTATGACCCCTGCCACCCCCAGTGCTCCTTCCTGCCCATGGCGGGGGGTCGGACTCGATGATCTGTCCAGGTCCCTCCCGACTCAGTGATTCTATGATTCTTAAACTGGCTTTTCTCAGACATGGGTCCAATATTTATCATTACATTTCTTCTACCTGGAAGTATGCAAAATACTTTACAGCTCAGTTAAAACAAAGTCTAAGATTTGATCCCATGTTACAGTTGCATAAGTCGTTCCTCTGAATTCAACGCAACTGTTTACATGAGTAAGAAAGAATAAGTTTTTGCAGAAATGGTTCTTAGTTTTAGATCTGAGGTGATGAGTAAGAGTAACTGAGAGAAAAGGAGGAGAAAAGCCTCAAGGGAAAATAAAGACCATGGCAGGATTATGTGGTTACTTGGTTTGAAGAACAGGCACATCTCAGCAATGCATATATTTAATATTAAAACTTAAAATACTAACAGCTAAACCTTAGTAAACACTGAACGTTGACATCTGCTGGTGAATGCTTTGTTTTATTAGTGGAAGTTAGGCATATAAGAAGAATTGGGTTTATGTAGGCCTGCAAATCTACAAAGGAATTTATAAACACAGATGAAGTATAGTCTCTATTGGAGAGTTTAAATCTGAACTGACAGGATGGCGAAGTGGATAGGGCCCTGGACTGAGAGTGCCTGTGACGAGATGGGTGAGTACTTTGCTGCTGGTCTGGATTGTTTTTTACAGACATTACCCTGTTTGCTTTTGTCTCTATTATGCTAACACCCCAGCCTGTACCAGGCATGGGATTGTTCTGTGCTAAGCACAGGACTTTGCACTTGTCCTCGTTGAACCTGATGAGATTGCTTTTGGCCCAATCCTCCAATTTGTCTGGGTCACTCTGAATCCTAGCCCTACCCTCCAGTGTATCTATTACTCCCCCCAACTTGACGTCATCTGCAAACTTGCTGAGGGTGCGCTCTGCGCCATCTTCCAAGTTGTTGATGAAGACATTGAACAAAACTGGCACCAGGACTGACCCCTGGAGTGCATCACTTGATACCGGCTGCCATCTAGACATCAAGACATTGATTACTACCCTCTGAGCCTGATGATCCAGCCAGTTTTCTATCCACCTTACAGTCCATTCATCCAGCCCATACTTCATTAGCATGTTTGCGAGAATGTTGTGGGAGACCATATCAAAAGACTTGCTAAAATCAAGGTACACTATATCCACCGGTCTCCCTGCATTCACCTCATCATAGAAAGCAATCAGGCTGGGCAGGCATGACTTGCCCCTGGTGAATCCATGCTGACCGTTCCGAATCGCCGCCTTCTCCTCCAAGTGCTTAGAAATGGATTCCTTGAGGACCTGCTCCATGATTTTCCAGGGACTGAGGTGAAGCTGCCTGGTCTATAGTTCCGTGGATCCTCTTTCTTCCCTTTCCAAAATATGGGCAGTAATCCATGACCATTCCTGATCATCATGAGTTGTCAGAGCTGATGGCCAGTGGCTCTGCAATCTCGTCAGCGAACTCCCTCAGCATCCTCGGGTGCATCCCATCCAATCCATGGACTTGTACACATCCAGCTTTTCTAAATAGTCCCTACCTTGTTCTTTCACCACTAAGGGTTGCTCACCTCCTCCCCAAACTGTGCTGCCCGGTGCAGTCGTCTGGGAACTGACCTTGCCTGTGAAGACTGAGGTTAAGGAGGCATTGAGCACTTCAGCCTTTTCTGCATCCTCTGTCACAAGGCTGCCTCCCCCATTCAGTAAGGGACCTGCACTTCCCCTGATCTTTTTGCTACCGACGTACTTGTAGAAACCCTTCTTGTTCCCTTCATGTCCCTTGCTAGCTGTAACTCCAATTGCTCTTTGGTCCTGCTTATATTCCAAGTTTTGTCCAAGTTTCCACTTCTTATAGGCTTCCTTTTTGTGATTTGGTTTACTGAAGAGTTCCCTACTAAGCCAAGCTGGTCTTCTGCCACACTTGCCAGTCTTCCTGTGCATCAGGATGGTTTGTTTCTGCACTCTCAGTAAGGCTTCTTTGAAGTGCAGCGAGCTCTCCTGGACTCCTCTCCCCCTCAGCCTGGCTTCCCTGGGGATCCTGCCCATGAGTTCCCTGAGTAAGTCGAAGTCTGCTTTTCTGAAGTCCAGGGTCCTTACTCTGCTGCTCTCCATCCTTCCTTTCCTCAAGATCCTGAACTCAATCAACTTGCGGTTGCTGCTGCCCAAGTTGCTGTCTGTTATTACATTCCCCACCAATTCATCTCTGTTTGTGAGCAGCAGGTTGAGAAAAGCATGGCCCCTAGTTGGCTGCTCCAACACTTGCACCAGGGAGTTGTCCCCAGCACTGTCCAAAAGCTTCCTGGATTGCCTGTGCGCTGCTGTGTTGACCTCCCAGCAGATGTCTGGGTGACTGAAATCCCCCATGAGAACCAGGACTTGTGATCGGGAAACTTCTGCTAGCTCTTTGAAGAAAGCCTCATCCACCACTTTCTCTCGGTCTGGTGGTCTATAGCAGACCCCCACCACGCCATCACCCTTGTTGCTCTCCCCTCTGACCCTCATCCAGAGACTTTCAACAGCCCTGTCTCCAACGTCATACTGGAGGTCTGAGCAATCACACAGCTCTTTTACATACAGCACAACTCCTCCTCCTCTTCTCCCCTGCCTGTCCTTCCTGAACGGTTTGACCCCATCCACGACAGTGCTCCAGTCATGCGAGCTCCCACCCAGTCTCTGTTATCCCAGTCAAGTCATAGATCTGTGAGTGTGTGAAACCTGCTTGTTTCCCAGGCTCCGTGCATTCATGTACAGGCACCCAAGGTAACTAGTTGATTGCCCTGCTTTCTCGGCAAGTATGAGAACACCTCCCCTTTTGCCCCCTCCTGCTTGCTCTTCCTCCAGGTCTCCTGCTTCCCGCTTACCTCAGAGCTTTGGTCTCCATCCCCTGCCGATGAACAGAGTTCGCTTTTCAGATGATCTGAATCAGAGAGAGAGAGTAGCATTGCAAAAACACCTAAGTCCCATTTCAAAAGTGACTACTTTGAAAGTCCTGGACACTTAGGAGCTAAGTTAGTCTCGCTGAAAATCAAGGGTCTTGGATTCTTAAGTCAGTTGTGCTAGGAGGAAATTAAATCCCTGTCCCCCAAGTCTGGTGTTTTAGTCATGAAACCATCCTTCCCATGACTGTTAGAGATATGCCCTCTCCCTGTTTTCTAAGTAAAGGTTTCTGCCCTTTTAAAATAGGAAGCAAGGTCAGAAGTGTGAAGAAAAAAAATGCTTAGCATTTAGCAAGTGCTTTAGGTCCTCAGTGGCCTTTAACAAGCACAACATCCTGGTGATTCTTGTTCGCAGATGGGGAAACTGTCAGGGAGCTAAAGCAAATTTGTCCAGTAGATCGAGCAAAGATATTTGGAGATGGAATCGAGGCCTGCCAATGTAGTCCTGTGCTCCAGCCATTGGACTGTGCTGCCGCTCCCTGGATTCAGACTGCAGCATGCCATCCTCAGTGAAACTAATGCTCTCTACTTGTGACAGCTGAACAGCACATTTCATATGGATGCAGAGAGTGCCTCGTGTCTCTCATTTTCATCTGTCTTCCAGTTGAGCTGCAAATTGAACGATTGCCTTGAGCCGTAAAGTTTCCCTGCAGAATGAAAATCTTCATATATTTGGAGGCTGTTGAGCTCCATTGTTCTCTTTCAGGTCTCCCTCTACCAGTAAGGGTGACTGAATTAATCCCCCCTGGAGAGGTATTGATTTTCATTGTGCAGAACAGTTCTGTTAAGAGGTCTGGCATGGAAGGGACTTTAAGAGTTTTTTGCCTCCATTTATTTTTTAGTGCTTGTTGACTTCTTTAGCTTCTAAATACTTCTCCCAGTGGTGAGGAGTCATTTGAAAAACACCCTAGGCTTCCTACACAATACATGTTTCATCACCAGCTGGGAGAGAGGCATGTTCAGCATTGCTTTGACTAGGGAAATCTCTTTGTTCTTCCTTTTATGGCACAAGTAAGGATGGAAGCAAAGACCAGACTTTTTGTTAGGAAAACTAAGAAGTAATTCTTCAGCTTTTAACCCCAAATGGGAAGAATATTATTAATTAACTCTTAAGAGTCAAGACCTGGGTACTGGGTTGTTATAAACAAGGTGGGCAATGGGGAGAGGGGTGGTTCAGTGGTTTGGAAACTAAACTAGTAGTCTGGCTCCTGGTTTGGTCTTACCGGGTGTAGCAATGGACAAGGCTCTTCTCTCTCTGTACCTCAATTTTCCTATCTGTAAAATATGGACAGTAACACCCAGTGCAAGGAAAGTGTTGTAGCAGGTATTCTGATAGGCAGCTGATTAAAATAGTCATATGGATGTGTTTTTTACATTAGCGCATAGCATAACACACGTTCGAAAGGAGCAAGGTAAGCCGTATTTTATGTGCAGTCAGAACTGGTGCCATGGGTAACTTGGGGTAACTACTTGCATATCGAGGAACATTGGAGAGAACCGCCTGTGTGTAACGCATGTCCTGAAGCCTTTCTTGCTGCCTTCTTAGATACCTGATAAAATAATCTCTCTCTGTTATTAGGATGGCACACAGGATAATGGAGAAGGGCACCAATCCTGCTGGTGGTAAGCCCCCTCCATTCCCGTTTGCTTACAAAAGGGTTTTATTCCTATGTGCTTTTAAAATAATTCGTAAAGCAAGGCGCTTGTGCCACCTTGGGGTTTCCAGTTACGTCAACACCTATTCTGGTTCCTTTGGTGTTTAATAGCACCGGAGTCCTGGCATCTGTGATTTGCCACCTGCCCACTGTTTATTTAATTTTTTCAGTAGTAAGTTGTTACAGGCTTCGCTAAAGGACGAATGTGCTTAGAAAAGCAGGTTTGAACAAGAAAAGATGTGAGACGAAATTTCAGTTGGGAGGATCTATGTGGGCAGGGGGAAAACCAGCTCCATTCCTGTTAGGTTGTCTAGCTCAAGAAAGACTTCACAACTGCTCTGTCATCTCTCTGGTTCCTAACACTCATTTGAGTAGCCCCTTATTAATCATTAGTGATTTTAAATATAAATAATGTCTGTCTGGTTGCCCTTGACTCTTGGCCAAGTTATGAAGAAAACCACAGTTGTAGGTCTTGATTTAGTATTTAGACTTCATTTGGTCTTTCTTGATGCTGCAACACCGACATGTGCATTGGCCCTGTTTCCATCGCCATCTCTCACGTTTATTGGACAACAACAAACCAAAGGGAAAAATTATACCTAAGGAATGAATATTAATTAACAGTGGGGAAACTACCTAAATCCACAAATGTGTGTGGGCTTTTTTATTTCCTCTTTTTCTTTCATTAATTGTATCCGTAATGTGACATATAAGGGCAGTCTGTGAAATTATGGGGCCTTTGTGTAATTTGGAAGTGTTACCAAGGCCCAAATGGAATTCTTACTCAAAGTGGCCTCCATTGGTCATTTCTTTTCCTTCTAGAGATCCTCGAGGAGCAGCTATTTGAAAGAATGAAGTATATTCCCATTGCAAGATCTTTGCCCCAGAGCCTGTCTGTCTTTTAATGTTTTCTTAGCACCCAGTGCAACATGACCTCACTCCTGGTCAGGGCTTCTGGGTACTAATGCAGTACAGATAACACAAATAATCACATGAAACTAATAATCCCAGGGTTTAGGTCCCAAATTATTTTGGGAACAGTTAAGACTTGAATCTTAGCAACCGCATCAACAGCTTTGCTTAACCAATAACTTCTTGTGCCTACACATAGGTTTGTTAACTGCTGCATGCAGAGTTAGATTGTGTGAATGGAAAATTTGGAACTGAATGGCAAAGTTGGCCACTTTCTGATCCAGCCTTTAATTGATTATCTCTAGGACAGGTTCACTATCTATGAGTAATGGTGTTCATAGATAGTGAGTAATGGCGATCCCTAGTTTGGGAACTACTGCCTTTCATCCTGTTAGAAATGAATGCCCAGGGTCTGGATGCTCAAATGGGCTCTTAGGGACTTGGAAGAGACCTGGCCTAACTCACAAGTCTGTTGTACAGATAGATAAATACCTTGGGGCATTTTGATAAGTTTGATGGTGGCCGCTACCTTAATAAAATTGAGCTCCCATGTGCAAGATGTCGACCTGAGGCTTAGAAATTGGTAGCTGGGCCCTTTCTTATGTTCTCCAGGTTCAGTGCACTCTAATGTGAAAACAGAGAGCTCTCCCTTCTTCTGCCATCCTTAATAGTGCCTTATTCTGCCAAGAGCCATTAAAAGAAGTTCAGTTACTCAAAGTAAGCATCTAATTAGTATAAGAAGACAGAACCTAGTTTGCTGTGTATTTCCTTCAGCCAGACCTAATTAAAATTACATACAAAGGTATGTACATGTACAGGGAGAGTGTTTTAAAAGCTGTCTACTAGTTTTATAGGCACTGACTGTATTCCCTGGGATCTGCGAACAGAATGTCTCTCGCATCAGTCAAATCTTTGAAAGGACTTAAACATTTTAAAGCATGCCTGTGTGTCTGTGTTTCTATCTATAAAGACATGTTTTACCCATGATGGGTTTCAAGTGCATTTTTTTTCATTAGCTAGTGGAGAAGGCTGATTGGCACATTTATATGTTGTGTTTTTGTGCGATCTGTTTGTCATTCCAAACCTTCCAGCTGTTGCCTGTGGCCCCTTATTGCTTTCTGTTACCTTTATTTTACATAGCACAGAAGTACTGTCTTGTGCCTGTAGTTTCCCTTAAATCTGTTTCACACAGCATTTATCGCAGTTCCACACAATCACGTCGTAAACCGGAAGAAGCAACTTGTAAAGTTGCATTACGGGGCAGTAATTCAGGAAAGCTGCTCTGGATGACTTTATAGCCCATTTGAGTGTTTTGCCTTGCAAGTCCTAACATCATCCAGACCCCTTTTTTATATGGCTGTCCTGGCCAGCTGTTACTCTGGCCGGCTAGCTTGTTACTATTGAGTTTGATTGTTTGGTTAGTTTCTATCCTGAAGCCCACTACTTAACAGATGTATTTAAATCTAAGATTGCTTGTATTATTGTTGCTTTCAATCACTTTATAAAGGAATCTGTAACGAGTGACCTACATGGTCAAAGAGAGAGACAAGAGCTCAGTAAGAAACAGGTGCTCTAGCTGAGAACACAAGTCTCCTACAGCTTCCCTGTGATTGCAGGCAAATTACTTGACTCTTATCTCTGTTTCTTCATCTTCATAACGGGGTTACTAACCAATCCTCGTGTCCTAGCAGAGTCCTATGCCAACAAGAATCAGCTGATCCATACAGTTGATGCCAAGAGAACACCTCACCTACCACAGCCCCATATACCACCCTAGGAGTGCTATTAAAATGAGCATTGATACCTTTGAAGGTCAACTGTTTTGAGTTGTTTGGTAGGGCTGTGCAAAGCTTTGGTAGCCAATTGGATTTGGAGAAGATTCGGCCAGATTTGGTGGCCGAATCTCCGAATCCCAATCGAATCAGAAGATCAGTTAAAAGGTCGAATCAGAAGATCAGTTAAAAGGTCCAGATTGAATCGGACGCCTCTGAATCAATTCGGAAAAGATTTAGCGCCACTTTGGAGGTACGGCCATAGACTAAACAGGCAGCAGTCCTCACCATGCTGGGCACAGCTGCCTCCAGCTGGTAAGTCTGTTGTGGTGAGCAGGCAGGGAGGGAGGAACTGCGGGAGGGGGCAGATCAGTGCCCCCGCGGGGAGGGAGGGATTGGGGCTGGGGCTGGGACAAGCTGCTCAGCCGGGACCGGGGGGCGGCCACGGGACTTGGGGAGAGGGGCGGCGGGGGTGGGGTGGGGGATGTGCTGCCTGTTTAGTCTATGGCCAGATCTCCAAAGTGGCGCTGAATCTTTTCATCCAATTCAGCCAAATTGAATTGGAACAGTGATTTCAAATCTCCGAATTGAATCACTGTCCCTCTGAATCGGCCAAATCCAAATAGAATACTTGCCACTTCACATAGGCCTGTCATTTGGGACCAGTTTCCAAAGCTGATGGGTACTTGTTTTATTGCTCCAGTGTGCCCTCCACCAGGCTGATAGAAGCCAAGCTCCTATCACGTGGGTGAGCACAGTGAGGGAGAGCATTACAGATCTTGTGTAGAGACGCCATCTCTCTGATGAAATTGGAGTCCTCTGAGCTGTATGGAGCTGAGGGGAAAAGCACAAGCTGTTAAATTCCTAGAAGACATCATTTCTACCCTTTTCCAACCTGCTTCTGCAGCAACCGGAAGTATAGCCTTGATGAAAGACATTCTTTATGCCTCAGCCATGCAAAGAACAGCAGGGGGTTGGCAATTAATTTGCATTTTGAAATAGTACTGCTATAAGGAGGGAAGACATGGAAAGAAATCTTATGCATTGCACAGGGACAGCTCACATTTCTTTTCCTCACTTTAAAGAAGTAAAGATATATTTTTTTTCTCTTAAAATATTTAGGTGCAGTGAATTTTAGTGACCAATTCAGGGAAAACAAAGGCCTGGTCTGCTGGTAAAAGCCCTGATGAGGATACAGTTATATATATCGGTGTACAAGTACTGTAGAAGTATTCCCCTTTCTATAAAGAAGATATAAATAGCCAGTATAAAGCATTTTATATTAATATAATTGTATCCATGCTAAGGGGCTTGTACCATGTATTGTACTTATCAAAGTGGTACAACTTTCAGTACAGAGCATGCCCAAACTTCAGGAAAGTAGGGGTGCACCGATAGAGGTTTTTGGGGCTAATCCCGAGGAGATATTTAAGGAGGCATATCGGGGGATACCGATCTGATTTCCAATACAGCTGCCTCCAGCTGGTAAGTCCAGTGTGGTGGAAGGGGTGTGGTGGTGGCCAATCAATGCCCACCCCGGTGAGGGAGAGGGTAGGGGCAGGCACTGCCCAGGCAGGGTGGGGGGCTGGAGCGGCAGCTCATGGGGAGGGCAGGTCCCACCACTGCTTGCACCCTCAGAGGGCACGGCTCTTCCCGGCGCGTGGGTGGAGGTGAGGCATTGAGCTGGGCGGCGGCAGTGCTGGGAGTGGAGTGGCAGCGAAATTTGGGATGGATGCAGCATCCTCGCAGCACCACTAGTGCCCATTCCAAGTCCAGCCCCTACCAAGAAGAGTCGCATGCAGCCCGCCTTGCCCAGCGCATATCTGTGGGGGCACATGCCCCATCTGGGCAGTGCCTACTCCTGTCCCAGCCCCCTCCCTCACCGCAGGGGGTGTTGATCTGCCTCCCACCCCCCAAGTCCTCTTCCCTCCCCTTCCACCACACTGGACTGACCAGCTAGAGGCAGCTCTCCATGCTGCCAGCTGTGCTTCTTGCTGCCTGAGTGCTGTGATGCGGCCGTGCGCAGCACAGTCATTTATCAGCCAGATGATCAACCCCATAGGGCCACTGTCCAATACAACCAGGTTTTTTTATATTGGTACCGATCCGATATCAGACTGCTGTATTGGTGCACCTCTACAGGAAGGCACACAAATAGGGACCTAAGCATGTGGCTAAAGTTGGTGGACCTCTCATTGGTCTTAAGTGTCTGAAAGCTGGACACTGCTTTTGGCTGTAGCTAAACTATCAGAAGTAAATGACTATCAACTTTCTTAAAATCCAGATTCTGATGTAGGAGTAGATTAGCACCACTAGTTGTCTTATATTTTATAACCTTCTCTGAGATTTCTTTGAGAGCTATGGTCACTTGTTTAAATGCAAACAGTAGACAGTACCAGGAAGCAGTTCACCTTAAAAAGCTGGTTCAGACTTTATCACCGCTCTTCAGTAATACGTGCCCCTGTGAGAGAGTTTAAAGAAGCCAAGGCTGCTGAAAAGAAAGCCAAATAGCAGAAGGGGCTGCAAATGGTTAGCCCCTTTATGCCAGATGGTGACCATTTTTAATTATTCTCTAGTTTCCAAAAAAAAAAACCAAAGTTGACCAGCTCCAGTGAAAAGAAAGTAAGGTACCCAGAGTAAGATGCAGTTTGTGGTATGTATTTTGAACAATGTCTTTTAGCTGTCTTGGCAACAGGAACTAAAAAATGGGAGTGTTCTTAAATATCTAAAGTGTTTCTTCTTCCATAAAGGATGTTTCTCACTGGGCCCTTATAGTAGTCACCTATCCGCATGGTTAAATATTTAATAACCATTTAAATTAGCATTCTAATATATCTCTAGATAGATAGATAGATCTACACACACACACACACACACACACACACACACACACACACACACACACACACAATTAGAAACTTCCTAGTTCATTGCTTTATTGAACTGCTTAGAAACTTCCTAGTTCATTGCTTTATTGAACTGCTTTTTTGGTAAACCTCTTGGATAGTATGGGGACTAACAGGGCATCCAAGGTTATTACATTGTTTGGAAGGTTAGGTACTGGATATACAGCAGTTTATTTTATATGTGCTGTTCCTCTTCCAGTGATCGTTTAACTTTTTACAGCCCTTTGCTATGTGTGGAATTCAGCTGAGCAGGCTTCATTTCTGTGTGATGCGGTCCATTAACCAGCCAGAAAGGCCCTGGTTTATGTAGTAGTTCATCTTATTGCTGTAATATTATGAAAATGACACTGCTTCAGGGGAACTCGATGGGAGGCCACATTCCCCAGACTGAACAAATAATTGATTTAAATAATGTACCCCCCCCCCACCAAAAAAAAGGTTTGCTAACGTAATGAAAGATTAAAAGGAGAAAAGTCAAGATTGGAGGGCCTGTTTTTCAAGATGAAGTAACATGCTTTTCAGAATGAGAACAGTAAAATTTACACTACATCAGGATGGGAAGCATTAACCCCTTCATTCAATGAATAAACACAGGTCTATGAACAAGCTGTAGGAGGTGCTGTAAACATTTCAAGCCAGCTGGAAGATGTTGCAGAATGAGCTGAAAAATTCCTTTAGCTGCCATGGTGATTAAAAAAAAAAAAAAAAAAAGGCTGAAGTTTCCTTTATTAATTCTGCTACATTCCCAAGCTCCTGTACTTCGTCCCCTGAGGCAGCGAGGGGAGAGAGGGATGGGACTGATCCTGAGCTAGGAGCCGCACACGGTGCTCTGAGTCTCCCAAAGAGGTGACTGATTAAATCTAGCAATCTTCAATGAACTCTTGAAGCTGCTTTATCTGAGGTCAGCGGCTGAAGGTGATTGTCCTGAGGAAGAGAATAATGCCAACAATGCAAACTGTTACCCTTTTATTATTACTTTTGTTTTATGATACCACCTAGAAACCTCCAGCATGGACCAAACAGAACAAAAAGATCCCCCAAGAGCTCACGGTTGAAGCAGCAGGCAAAAGGCAGATGCTTACAACAGACGGAGGAGCCCAAGGAAGGCATCAGTCGTCATGATAGCCTGATAGCTGCCTAGCTGTTCTCAAGTGTTCTCTAGGCAATTTTGCTACAATTTCCTATATCTTGAGGGTACCAACAGCTTCCCTCTTCATATGTCCAGTTCCCAGGGGCTGAGAAAGCCCTGTGAATTAATGGAGGAATATTAAAAAGAAAGAAACAAAAAACCCCACCTGTACATATCTTGAATACCTTGCTTAGTAGCAACCTCAGGTCACCCTGCCAGCAAAGGACCTGTGTGCATAGCTGGGCTGGGGGGCCAGGTGATGAGGCAGCTGTCCCATATCTCCCAGGCGAATGCGTTCGAGTCACCAGCCCAGTTCAGCATGTTTTAATGTCCCACCTCCACTACAGACTGGATCAGAATAGCAGCCTGGGTAGGAAATTATTACATGACTGGACCCATTGGACGTATTGGTGTCAAAGGGGGGCATAGTGTGAGGCTTTGCCTCATCTTAATTGTAATATCACTGCCCATGGTGTGCCTAGGTTAATGAGCCAGCACAGTAAACGTATCACTATGACTACATCCTATTCTTTTTTCCCCTTTTTCCTTGACGTGATGCAAATAAAATAAAATTATGCAGATAAAATTATGACATAAATATCAAACTCACCACACTGTTTGTTTATACTGCTAAATAAGCCCAGAAACCTGAAGCCTTGGAAACATGTGGAGTTTAATCCCTCTGACATGGTACTTCAATTAGGCAGCCAAGGCAGGTGTTCTGGCCATTGTTTGCAGGAGAAGGAAGGAGCAGAGCTTGCAGAGGATGTTTTCCCCTTTCTCGAATGGTGCCAGCATCCCCTGGAGGAGAATGTGATGGCAGTGAAGCAAAGGAAAGCGTTTTTCATGATTTTATTTCCTTCACTACACAGTGCTAATCTCACCGGATCGTTAACTCGGGCTCTGGGGCCCTTCCTCAGAACCCATCTCCAGCCTCACCCCCTGCCCTGCTCCCCACTGCTTTTGCCAGACTTTTTCCCCCTTGGCATTGCCAATAACGCTTTGCTACCCTGCTTCTCACCATTGCAGTTATATTTATTTGTATGGTGTAGTGCTTCAAGGCCCCAGTTGGAGAGTAGCCCCACACTGCCCTAGACAGAGTACCAACAGAACAAAATGAGCCCTTGCCCCAAGGAGCTTCCAGTCTAACACAGCAGGATGTAGCAGAAGCTTCCTTTCCAGTCTTAGGATTTCTCTCCCTCCCTTCTGTCTGTCATTGCTGGCCCCTACTCATTCATGCCTAGGCTAAGAGAAGTCTGTCATCTAGGCATAGTCTGTGTAAGTTAAAGGGTAAATGACTGGGCTCTTAAACTACAAGTGCCTTTAGGTACTGACCTCTTTTGGTGTTTGTGGGAGAGAGGGAAAAGTTAGTGTGTTTTTGCATTCCCTTTACATGTGGCACACTGTGGGTATTTTATTCACCGGGTGCTTGTAGCTGTGCTGTGCAACTGGGGTTAGAAGTGGGCCAACTTGCGGGCACTTGTGGACAATTGTGAATGCGGGAGGCTTGACTCTGGCGTCGGAAGCTTTTCAGTCCTATAGCCCTAAGTGGGTCTGTGAAGTGCCATGCACCCTTATTTTCCATTGAAACAAAGAACAGATTGACTTTTATTCGTAAATGTTTAGGATTGGGAATCCAGAAAAAAGATGACAGAGCTGATAGGGAAATGCAGATTGCCCGAGCGAGGGACTAACATAACACATAGCATCATTCCCCAAAGCAGAAATACATGGACAGAATTTGTGCTGCATCTGAAACTCTTTCTAACTGTCCAAGAACGGGTACTTTTTACTGGAGTAGTTTAAATTAGGGACCCTATAATTTATAGACAAAGGTAGGGGAGTTAGCCTGCTAGGACTTTCTTTGCTTCAAAGATCTGTTTGAGCTGGTGGTCACAGTACCACTGAGGGGATAGCCTGGTTCTGCTTTTTATGTGCAAATATAGAAGAGGAGGAAACATTTTTGTGCAGGAGTTAAACCGAAGGAGGAAAAAATGGTTCTCTTCCAAGCTGCACCCACAATGAGCCCTGCCTGTATGAGTCACCAGAGTGATGGCAGTTTGTGGGGATGCTCAAAATATGCTTCAGCAATTTACTGAGGTTGCTTGTCAAAGGGTCTTAAAAGGACCGTGGGCTGTTTGGGCCCATCATCTTTTTAACTAGGTGAGGGTTGGTGGGAAATGAGCACTGGTGTCTCCCAAATGTTCTCCACGGAGGCCGTGTCTACACTGACGGGGTCAGTGTCAAGGTCAATCCCAAGTCCATGCTCACTGACTTCCATGCTGCAGCCGCCCTAGTTTCCATCTGTGGCAGCAGTCCAGCCTGACCTTGATAGCTCTGCTAAACTTCTGGCGTGAAGTTGGTCCCACCACTGTTCACTTCTACACCTGTCCCTGACTGCAGAGTGTGCAGCACTCTCCTGGGCCTACGGTGCTCAAGCACAGGAAGACCACAAGCAGCCGTCCCCCAACTTCCAATTCCCATTCAATGCCCTTCTGCACTCCCATTCCTCTCTCCGCAATCCTTAAGGAGAGACACTTACACCAGTGTAGACGCATGCTGAGTGGCCCCCGAATGAGGAGTAACTTGCAGCGTATCTTACACTTCTGGGCTGTGCTCTCCTTCATAATACAAAGGCAACTGTTAACATGCTGACATGCAAAGGCTCATGGCTGGCATCTGAGCTAACACCTGGCTTGGATGGATAAGGTGGTTCAGGCCTTTGACCCTGTGCAGGTTCGGACAGCTCTGCAATGATTACACCCCAGTCACGGTCATAACAGCTTTTCTTCTTTACCATATCTACCTAAATCCAAGAAGACTTTAAACTACAAGTGCCTTTAGGTAGTGACCCTTCCCCCCTCTGCCCCCGGCCCCTTCCCTCATGCTCCCTCCCCTGCCAGATGAGCTGTTCCAGTCTGGAGCAGGCAGTGGCTCAGCTCCAACTTCAGCCCCAAACCCAAGACAAAAGCTGAAGCTCAGCCATTGCCTGTCCTGTCAAACCTGCTTCCCCTCCCCCCCTCAGCTGATGGGGGAAGAAAATCTCATCTTGGATTAGAGTAAATACAGTAATTTAAGATGAGATGCTTGGAAGCTGTGGGCAATTTGAGAGGGGTGTGAACATGCACTATGGACCTTATAAACTGGCTGCTATCTCGTCCTTTCAAGAAGGGATCCAAGCGACGTCCATGGCTCCTTTGTAGACCCTGGTGTTGGAATACAATGTCTTGTTGAAACACAAGAGACATAAATGACACAACGGAGTAACCTGGGTCGCAGATGCTAATTACAGTCTCCAGAGATTTTCCTGTTTTAGCCGTCCAAAGGAAGAGAAAGTGTACTGTTCTCCTCTGCCCCACAGCCTGGCTTCCTTCTCATTTCCTTGCTCTCCTAGCCCTGTGATAGATTCAGGCTGGCGCTCCATCCTTTCTTAACTCCGTACCAGCCCAACCCAAGTTTTAAGATTTATCATTCAACACAACTCTTGAAAGGTCTGATCAAGTAAAGAAACATGGTCTAAATATTGCTTGTAAATGTTCTCAGACTAGGAACGTAAGATTGGCTCTGCTGGGTCAAACCCATGGTTCATCTAGCCCAGTAGATGCTTGAGACAGAGAGTATATGAATGGGCTGTGTTTACTGTGATCCACCCCCATCATACCTTCCCTTGCATCACCAATCCTACGATGGTTTTAGAAATGTCACAGGACACTTTTTTGATTGTTCTGTTTAATAGACCCTGATGAATCTGTCCTCCCTGAATTTGTGTAATCTCTGGTTATACTATCTGAAAAACCTGGTTTTAAACCTGGTTATAGTATCTGAAAACCTGAATTTGGGGCTGTTCTGATCTGGAGCATTTCATGTATGCCATTCTGAATGATTGACTTTTGCTAGGGCTAGCAGGCTTCTCTGGGGTGCCTAATATGTATTCACCTGGCAATGCAAAACTGTTGTATCCCCAAGCGTAAATGTTCACGTGACAGCCACATCAGATTGATTTCTAACACTAATCCTTTAATTCAGTACTCTGGGCACATTGTGCTGCTGTTCTTGGGCTGGGTGCTAACATAGGTCTGTCTGCCAGTGTTGACTGGCAGTGTAAGTGGACGTTGAGGCTCCCATGGCACTCCGGGAGAGCAGGAGATGGCCAGCTCACGTCAGCGAGTTGTTTCCAAGGCTTGGTGTGAGTTATTGCTTAGTGAATAATGGCTCTATGTACCCAGCCCTCTCTGCATCTTGCATTAGAAAGCAGCTTGAGGTACGGTAAATATGCAAGGTAAAATATCAGATTCTAGACTGTTCTCTTTCTTAACCCTCTCTTAGTGTCTTAGTTGGAGATGCACCAGTTAACTCCTGGGGCACCATTTAGGATGCCTGCTCCTTTTCCCCTAGTCGCTCATCTGCTTCTGCGCCTAGTATGAGGTAGGAATGTAGTAGAGAGGCTGGGGGCACAAACAGAACAGAGCATCTGAGTGCAACGGTGCTCGAAAGAGCAGTGACAGGTGGCATTTGCTGTTTGATGCACGGGGATTTGCCACATGACCTATTCCGAATCTGTCACATGGCAAATTGATAAGACTTGGCATCCAGTGTAAGAATAAATCTAGATTATCACAGGGGCAGTTGCAGGGGAACTCACCTGCTGAGCAGTGCACATGGACTGAGCTTTTCCATGAGGACCTGATGAGCCTCAGAAGGGTTTAATCGTGTGTGCTTGCCTTTGCTCGATCCAGTCTTATATCCCTATTGAAGAGAATCAGCTCTGCTTTTTCCTTGCACTCCTGGGTGAGTGGGTAGATCACAAAGCAGAAACTCTGTTGGGTTGAGAAGCCAGCTGGAGGGAGGTGGGGTACAGGCAAATGGACCAATTATAGCAAGTTAGCAGGGGGCAGGGGCTTACTGTGCTTCGTTTCTTGGTGATTCTCCAAGTGCCTGCTCCTACCTCCCACAGCAAGTGGGAGCTAACCTGGAGCAGCTTAACCCATGATGAAACAAGATGCAAAGAGTTACCTTGGAGAGGCTGATGCACAGTAAATCCCCACCCCCTGGTCGCATGCTGTAATTTGTTCATTTGCCTGTCCCCTTGGTTGGTGACGCAGCTAAATATCACTGTACATGTCATTGTCACTCCTGCTTTATCTGGGGCTGTCTGTGCACCTGCAGTTGTCTGTGAGCCTGGCAAGTCATGCAGCTCTCTAAGCTCTCCAGGCAGTCAAGCGTTTATGTCAATTAATACCCTACCTATTTGCCGATCAAGTTACCAATCACAGAAATGCAGAAAACACAGGGTGGACGACTGTGGATTTTTACACGGCGGTGTAAACAGTTTCGGTATGTACTTACAGACGGCCACCAAGTCCTCCCTCAGTCTTCTCATCCCCAGGCCGAACAGTCCCAAATCCCTTAGTCTTTCCTCATATGGTTTGTCCTCCAGGAGTTAATCCTCTGCTCTCCCCAGCTCTTCTAGGAGGCGATACAGATTGCTCAGAGTTGATCAGAATAAGTTGAAGACATGGCCTGTCTTTTAAGACGCTCTGTGCTTAGCTTATGAGATAAGGCATCAACACAGCCTGGGAGTAGACCTCAGTAGCATAGTTAGCTAAACACTGTCACTTTTTCTTTAGTCCCCCAGGTCCTCAAAAGCTGTACTGAATTCATTGAGAAACATGGCATTGTGGATGGAATTTATCGTCTCTCTGGGATTGCATCCAACATCCAGAAACTACGGTAAGGCCATATTGATTGGTATTGGATTAAGTTAATGAATGAAGCACATGCTAATTTAAATGTTTTGGATTCAGAATCTCACGCGTTCAGTGCTTACAGGCTCTGGGTGTCTTGGGGAACTGACAGGTCCAGCAGCCTCACGGCAGTCGTGGGCGGCGGTGGTTGCTGTTCTGGAGTCTTTAATATCCCAGCTGTCTGAAAGAAGAGAAGCGAAGTCTTATTTTATAGGGACTTAATGTTGGTCATTGGAACAAGAAAAGTCCCCTGGGACTGGAGAAATGGAGGGCTCCAGGATAGATTTCAATCTTATTCTCTTTATTGGTTTGTGGCCTAGGGGTGCTATGTTGTAAATCTCCGATGCAGGAGAGTGAATGTCACCTTGTTGCTCTCGGCTTTTTGGGCATTAACTCACAGCTGGGCATGTTGCTATACTGCAGGGCTGATCAGGGAGGTCCAGTTCCGCACCATCCCAACCTGTTTTGTTCTTCTCTAAAATTTTCCCTTGGTGTTTTCCAAAGCAGTGTTTTTACCTTAATGTTTTCATTAGACAACTCCCCAAACAGCCCACAAGGATCACCTTGCTTATTTAGAGAAAGACTCAACTGTCGAGTTTTCTGAGATGATAGGAAGAAGAGAAGGATGAGTAGGATACAATATGAAGACTGTTCTGATATTTCATGCTAGTCACTGTTAGTGTACTCAAATTAGTACAGGACATGCTGCTGTGACTCCAGCTTGGAAGTAGCATATTGGTCTGTTTGTAAAGTCAGATCTGATATTTCTTGATTAATGAGATTCATGTTTTTAATAATCAAGCACATGAACTTGTGAAAATCTAGGTTTTGGTAACTCAGGACATTAGAGCATTTCTCTCACCGAGGAGCTTTTCTTAGCATTTCTTAGAGCAGTTCTGTCTCAGTGGCAGTGCAGCAGGACCTTTTATGTGGTTGATGGGCAAAATCAAACCATTGCCACAATCTGGTATGCTCAACTCCAGCATCCTAGGCCTGGCCTTGCTTTTGAGCTACCATCAAGTAGATTTTATTTGCGAGTAACATTCTTCCTAGCATCTAGAAGAAATAGCAGAGAGCTATTAACATTCAGTGGAAGTGGGCAGAGAAATGTAGCTTTTACAGGAATTTAAATCGATCACAGAATTATAGCAGAGTCAGGTGGCAGGGCCTTCAGGTCACGTCCTGTCCAGCCCCCCGCTCAACTTGGAGCCACCCCTGACAAAGGTCAAGGAAATCAAAGAGATCAAGCATTTTTTCTGGCGTCTCTTTCAGGGGAGGAGGGAAGTACTCATACAGATATTAGGCTGAGTCCTCCACCCACCATATCCATAGAAGCACAGAAAATTAGGGTGGGAAGACACTTTAGGAGGTCACATCTAGCCCAACCCCCTGCTCAAAGCAGAACCAGCCCCAACTAGATCATCCCAGCCAAAGCTTTCTCTAGCCGTATCTTAAAAACCTCCGAGGATAGAGATTGCACAACCTTTCTGGGTAACCTGTTCCAGTAGTTTACTACCCTCCTAGTGAGAAAATTCTTCCTAATACCTAACCTAAGATGGTATCATCTCAGTGGCTTGGTTATACACAGAGCTTCTCCATAGTTAGGGGCTAAAGAACCACTCCCTCCTATCCTGTGTGGCTACCACTCCTGCACATCCCCTTGGAAAAGAAAAAGCCAGCAGATCCAGTCTGCTTGGGTGCGGTGATCTCATGAAGACACCCCACATCCTCCCCTGTGCATTGATCCTGCTTAGTTGATGTTGGGATTAGGGCTCAGGATTTGGCTATTGGGGAGCATAGTGCATTACCAGGAGCAGAGTGAGCTTTGTCCCACAGATCATTTAATTGCCCATGAAGGCTCTTGCTCAAAGTTTTCTCTCTCCCAAGCTGGCAGGAACAACACGCTCCTTTCTGAGCTCCCTCTTACTCCTGTGCATCCAGGAGCAGGGAATAAGTTTCTGTACTAAATATAAGTAAGTGATGAGTCAAAGATGCTTGTGGGAGCCAGATAAAGCGAATGCTAAAGATTGTGGCTGCAGTGAATCAGTCAGGCAGCGGGGAGTGAAACCCTTCATTTCCACGTCCCACTTTTCCCTCAGGGTGAAGAGCTGGGGTGGGCTGCCTTTCAGCTGCTCATCATCAGATGCTTAACTCTGGACATTCGTTCTGAAAAGTCCCCTTCTGCCTCCTCCTGACGCAGAAACAACTTTCCTAAAACAATCCAAGCAGCTGGGGCATGGGAGGGTAGCGCACCTTTTGGATACCACAGTAGGAGGGTACATCACTCAAACTGTCTACAAATACATTTGTGTCTAAGCCTGTACCTGAATGTACCTGCTTTTCCCAGGAAAGCTTTTCCACGGGGCATAGGCCTGATATTACAGTCAGGGCTGGCTGGCTCAGGGACCACATCATGCAGTCAGCATTAACCAGAGAAGCCACAACAATACACACACACCTCTCTGGCTGGGTTGTGGTAGACACTGCAACTCATAAGCAAGACACCATGTGCAGTATGGAGCTACACGGGTTGCCTTAGTGCTGGCACTTGGGTTGGTTTATCCATGACTGCAGGAGACGGACCCAGTGCACACAGCAAGGAAACAATAAACTTTGATAATGTTTTCTGCAGCTGATCAGTGGAAGAGCCACGTGCGGCTCCAGAGCCGAGGTCCGAGTGTCACTGGTGTAAGGACGTGGGTACAAGATGGTTCCACTGTGCAGCACAGTGAGGACCTGACGTTTCAGGCAGGCCCTAGAAATGTGCGGTAGCACTGAGCACGCATTGCCATCCACTTCTCCTACAAAGCAGAGGGGTGATGTAGCTGGGTAAGAGACCAGCCAGGGTTGTGGCATGGGTAGGACTATCCGTTGAGCTTGGGAGCAGCCTGGATTCACAGCTTGAAGAGTCTCATGAGGAGACAAGGCTTCGGATGCAGCAGTCATGTTCTCACTGCTCCCAGTGGCCTGACTTGCCACGCTAGGCCCAGCAAATCTATCCTGGCTAATTTGAAACATCAATTTCCATGCACATATTCCAGCAGGGAGCAAGCCTTGCCAGCCCTGGCCCTCACAGTGCAGTTTTTGTTTCATAAACGTTTGTGCTTTGGGTTTCTCTCTTTCCCTCCCTATGTGAAAACCCAAGAGACTGCGCGGGGATTTTCTTCATGTGGTTCCTGGCTCCCTTCCCTCCTGCCGGCAGAGGCTTGCCGGGCTCTCGAGCTTGCATCCAAGGAATTTCTGCACACAGTAGTTTTGATGTACAGCAGCTGCTGATGGGTCTGGTGTCCAACATTGCTTCTAATTTAGATTTCCAGGCTTTCAGATTTTAAGGGGGATTGAGCTTTCATTTTGGTCCCGGGGGGGTTTCACCCAGGCGGTTCCCAGTCAGAATCGTCAGAGCTGCCCCTGTAAACGATCTGCATTAGAACTGAGACTATACCCTTAAGACTCTTAGGGAAGGGTGTCTGCACTGTTACCAGAAAACTGATTTCTGGGTTAGCCAGACAGCTGTAAAACCAACTGAAAATGCCTCAGAAGAAAGCATCTCATTTCAGAAAAATGTGAGCTTGCAGCAGCATAAACGTGACTCTTGTGGCTTTGGCTCTTGCTCATTTATTTTTTCCTGTAAATCATGTCCTCACCGTCTTCCGACTGTAATTTGTTTTGGGCTTCTTTGCTCCCTTCTACCCCCCTGCACCCATCTCCTTTTTTTGTCTCCAGCCACGAGTTTGACTCTGAGCAGATCCCCGACTTGACTAAAGATATTTACATCCAAGATATCCATTGCGTGGGCTCCCTGTGTAAGCTCTACTTCCGGGAGCTCCCGAATCCCCTGCTCACGTATCAGCTCTATGAGAAGTTCTCAGTAAGTACAAACACGCATTTTCCAGCCAACCTCGCCTGTTCCCAGCGCTGTTCCCAGGCACTCCAGTGTCCACACACAATGCTCCAGTTTTGCATCCGCCTTGACCTAGCATCTAAATACCTCTGTGCCGGTGTACAAACCCTAGATGACCAGTACTAATTGGCTGCAGGGAGGCCTTGCATCTCAGACATCTAAGGGCTATAATGATGGCTAGTACCACCAGGCTAGCAGCAGAAAAGGTCTTTCTGTGCCCTCAGGGCAGAACTTGCAGGTCCTGGGCTAGCTCTGTCTTAACACTGGTTGCGCTTAAGTCTGTGTCTGAGGTACAGGGATACCAGAGTGCTGGGCCCTGCCTAGCAGTTTAGGTAAGAAATCCCTTAATACTACAACCCTGTGCACTGTCCACATTTGTCAAAATCTTACTGATTCATTACATTGTTTTAGGATGCTGTTTCTGCTGCTACAGATGAAGAACGACTGGTTAAAATTCACGATGTCATCCAGCAACTGCCTCCACCTCACTACAGGTTAGTGTGTGTGGTTGCACCATGCTCCGGGCTGTCGGTCCTACAACAGAGGGGCCACCGGCATGTGCTGACATGACAGCTCATTATGCTAGATGTCAGGACTGATGTGGCTGAGTTTAAGGAGCGTACACCTGTTGCTGAAAGGGACACCTGGCATTTTTGTGTGCTTTCCAACTGCCCTTTCCCCCCCCCCCCACACACACACACAGAAAGCTGGTTCCTGAAACAGCATTCTTCCTGCACGCATCAAATTATATGGTTGAGCACACTTGGAAGGATTTAAAGCTGTAAAGTGGACTTCTATTTTAATTAGAGCAGTAATAAGACACACATGCCATACATAAAGCATCTCTGATGTTTCCTACAAAACATGCCATAAGGGGCTGCACCAGTGTCTGATTTCATTAAGGTGGATGGCAGGACTTTGCACAGAGTATTTCTAATGAGGAGGTAATAAATTAACTCTCTTGAAAAAACTTCTGAGTGAGTGCAGTGGAGCAAGCAGCAGGTTCAGACCTTCAGCTTGCCTTACTGGGCAGAGTCTAGGATCCAGGGTTAAGCTGGGCAGGTGAAGTTATGGAGCAGAACAAGCAGTGCGGTACTGCCGGTGTGAAATGCACTCTGTGCAGCTGATGTTTCTAACTAGCACCATTGGCAGAACACCCTGGTTGTCAGGGCCATGAGCCGTTTGCCTCAGAGCCTGTTACAGGTGCATGCATTGCCTTTGGCTGTGCCATTCCTGCCAGTGTCCACTGTAGCCTGTTTGTGACACCTGACTAGTGGTTTTTATCCTGGGCTGGTGGAGACTTGACCACCCACCGTCTGGCCATATCGTCACAAGGACCCAGGTCTGTCCTATCCCCTGCAGTTGGCATAACTGAGCTGTCCCTCTGCGTGGCTTCAAATGCCCTTGGTCGAGCAATAAATTCAGCTCAGCATTTGCATGGTCCAAGTGTGCAGTAAGCGACTGGGCTGTGCCTTTTGCACCATCTCATTGGCCAAGTGGGCCTCTTGGCCTTTTTGATAGTTCTGCAGTCCTGCAGTGAGTCCTCATGAAGCCAAGGGCACTCTGGCTTTCCCAGCCCACCCAAGCTTGTTTAAGTGGCTGTAGCAGATGCTTCTGAAATTGCTCTTTGCCTTCATCCAGCTTGCTATCAGCGCAGAGGGCTTGACAAGGGACACAAACTTGGTTGGAAAATGGCTGAGAGCCTGATTTTCCCATCCATATGGAATAACTGTGCAGCCAGTGCTCCTTCTAGCGGGGATTGGGCAGAGCTGATGATTCACTCCAGGTTTCCTCGAAGCATTCCTGAGGCTTGGCACTGCTGCAGTCAGCCTTTTTGGAAGGAGGAAAGTGCCTTTTTATTCTAATAATCGTTGGCCACGAGAGAGTTCTTGTGCTGTAATCATGGTGCTTGGCGGCCTGGGCTGGAGAGGGGCTTTCGCAAGCCGTGGAGGATTTTGTGCCTTTCATTTCCAGTAGGTGTGGACTTCATAGCCTAATGCCTTGTTCTTTGCATGTGAGAACAGAAATCAGGCCTGGGGGTTAGAAAGCTCCAGTGCTGGGCAGAGACTGCCTGGGTGTAGCAGCTTGAAAGGCTTTGGCCTGCCCACTGCCTTGCTGATAAGGGCACAGGGTGAGAAAGTGAGACATGGAGTGCTTTTTAGGGAGACATAGGATCGTCTCCAGATTGATGCCATGCTCCTCTAGCATTTCTGCTGTTGCTCGTGGAGTGGGGGACAGCTCATCAGTATTCTCATTAATGCAAGAACAGCTTCTCCTGCACCACTGATTTGCTCTACCTTGCACTTATGCATGCAACCCTCCACACTAGCACCAAGCAGGACTGAACCCACTATTGATTGTGAGAAATTTATCATGCCTGTCGGTGCTTGTCACTGAATGGGAAAGCTTGACCTTGTATCTTCAGATATATATACACCTAACTGTAGGCACCCATCCTGTAAACAAGAGCACACAATCCTACAGTGGTAGTTTAAAGGCAGGACTTGCAAAGGAGCTCCTCTGTTGGATCTCACCAGAGGAGATCTGACACATCTTCTACCTTACAAAAGGATAATGTGCTTAGCCCCTTCCTGAAGTCCTACCATGAGTGTCACAGCGCAGCAGAAACTTGCCAGCCCCCGGTCCTGCCAGGTCAAATAGAGTGTAAGTGAGTTACTGCTGCTGTTGCACAACCTCATAGTTACGTGGCCAAGTGATAAATGTGCAGAACGAGGGGCAGCTTCTGCAGCCTGCTGTGGTAGCGGACTCATGGGAGACTCCCCAAATGGAGGAACAGTCTGCTGCAAGTACTTTGAACCTTGCAATGACAACAGGAGATGCAAAAGCAGGAGCAGTAGAAACAGCGTGTCGCAGATCAAGAATCCAGAGCTAACCACCACTCACAGACGCACGTGCCTGAGTTGCAAGAGTCTGTCAACCCTGGATCAGCCTCGTCAGCCATCTTTGGACTCACGGATAAAGTAATCATGGAAGACAGTCATCCTTGACTTCAAGGGATTGCTGATGATGATGTTTTGGCCCTGGTCAAGTTCTGTTTACCTGCCTGCTACATTTTGTACTGCTCATATATGCCTGTATTTTTGCCCTTTCTCTGCCTTCAGCTGGGCAATCAGGAGACCCAGACATAAATATCTGCCCAAGGCAATTTTTTTTGCCTTGCTTGGTGCACATCATTCCTGACACCTTTATTTTTTTACTACCACACAAATGCATATCAACTGTGTGTTTTCTGTTCTTCAGATTGCAGCATGGCAAGCTAATTGGTATTGAGCGGTTGCCTATCTGTTAACAGATTTTTGCATATCTCTCATTTTCCAGGACACTGGAGTTCCTAATGAGGCATTTGGCTCGTCTAGCTGATTATTGCTCCATCACGAATATGCACACCAAGAACTTAGCGATTGTCTGGGCACCAAACCTCCTAAGGTAGTAACTCTTCCCTCCCCCTTCCCCCTGCCCCCTGTCGTTTTTACACTCAACCTTACATTGCACCTACTCCTTGAAATGAAACGCTGTAAACGAGCTAAACAAACATAATGAGGTGTTCTCTAGTCAGGCAACTGCGAGCACCCAAAACATCGGTGATGTGTAGGGGGTGCACACGGGTACATGTGCACCCTCTGAGTGTGGTGGTGCACCCCTGCAAAAAGGCGCTGCTGACTCTGCTGGCAGCACCTGCGGGCGGTCGCTGCTCACAACTCCCCCTGTGAGTGCAAAGGACCAGACTTAGTGACCGACCAGGCTCCTTCCAGTCCTGTGTTCCTGTGATGGCATGATCTGGCCCTTTGGACCTGCTTGTTCTTTTGCACCAGTAGAACTCCACTGGCTTCCAAAGAATGACTTATTTATACAGCACTGGCCTTAGAAAAATGGTGTCCTGGGCAAACTGTATTTTGGCACCCTGCCCCGCAGCACCTCAACTCAGCTGCACTGCTGCAGGCAGAGGCAGGTGGGGAGGGGAGCGCAGCTTCCCGGGCAGGTGGTCCAACCTCTAGCTCATATCTGTCCCTGGCCACTGTTGCACCCACCCAAGTGCCCAAGCGCCCATGTGGAGCCACCACAAAGGCTGGGAGTGATTGTGACACCCCCAGTGCAGCTGTGTGGTCAGCCCTGGCCAGGCGGTGGGGAGGAGCAAGGGGAGCACAGCTGCCTGGGAAGATGGCCATGTCCCCAGCTTGGTCTGCAGCACTGTGGGCATCTCTCCGGCCACATGACCGGGGGGGCAAGGACTGTGCTTCCACAGCCATCTGTACTGCCCGGCTTGGCTCGTCCTGAGCAGCTTCTAGAGACTTTTCCCCTGAGACATCTTTCCCCTCCTTTGGCAAGATGTGAATAATGTGTCCTTGGGTCATCCAGGAAAACTTCTTCTATTCTATGACCCAACCAGCTTTTCATTGCATCAGTCTCTATAGTCTGACTTAAATGCTTTTGGCTAGTGGGTATCAGCTGTGTGGAAATAGTCTTGGATAAACACTGTCCTCTAGAATTGGCTATGACTAACATTGTAGTTCTAACTTTCATCGTTTGAAAGCAAATTGCCGCACTCTCATTTTGTGGTATTAGTTTCTAGCCTGCTTTGTTACCAGGGTGAGAAATGAGTCATTGATTTCCTCGTGTGCAGTTAATGAGTGTAAGCAGGCTTCTTTTTTCTGGTAATTTTGTCTTCCCACAAGTGATGAGAAAAAAAAAAAGTTCTCTTGCTTGTGTGGCCTCTTGAACTGCAGTGCAGGGTAAGGGGGGACTGGAGGGGGACTTGCTGAGCAGTACTAGTTGGAGAAGTTTCTAGCTCATTAAAAAGGCCACAGTGAACTTTTAATGAAGCTGCCTTTTAAAATGAATGCATCCGCTCCCTCAAATGGAAGGAAGGAGCCTGATCGTGCTTACACACTGGCATCTTCTTGTGCGGGCTTAGCGCTCTCTTCAGTCTCTGTAGCTGCAACAGGTGCTCCCCTCTTGCCATCCCCAACACCATTTCAGGCTCGCATCTTGTTCTCGCTAACTTAGTAGGAGTCTTCCCAACCACAAACTCATCCTGCTCATTTGTACAGCACTGCGAAGGGCTCATTTCTCTGATACAACTAATTTAAAATGCTGGATGGGCCAAATGCATAGCCTGGCCTATATGTGTAGCTAAAGTCTTAACTGCCCAAACCACTGTGTGCTGTAGCCCAACAGCAGCTGAGATGATTTATGTGCTTTCTGCGTTTGCTAATATTATGTTCACCTTGTCTTCCTTTCCAAGGTCAAAGCAGATCGAGTCTGCCTGCTTCAGTGGAACAGCTGCCTTCATGGAGGTGCGAATCCAGTCGGTGGTTGTGGAGTTCATCCTGAATCATGTAGATGTCCTCTTCAGTTCCAAACTCAGCTCAGTCATACGAGATGGGGCAGGTGCGTGTCTTCCTCCATGGTTTCCACTCGACACCAATTAATGGCAGAGTTCAAGTGAAAACTCTTCCCTCTCCGGGAGCAAAGGAAATTTGGAATTGTGTTATACAGTGAAAGCGCAGACCCAAGTTTTCAGACTCGAGCGCCTTGGGTTGGTCATTATAGCTTGATTTGAGGGATGCCTGGGCACCTTCTTCCAGTGACCATTAGGTAATTGAGGGAACTCCACACAATGGTAGGACTGGACCTCATGACTTGGCCAGAGCAACTGCTTCTATCTCTCTTCCTGCGACTCGCAATTGTTTCTCGATCCTGATAGTTAGACCTCTTTGCTTATGAAAGGGATGTGTTCATGTTTGAGGATAGTTTTAATGGAGCAGTTTCTCCTAGAAGCTCATCTACTCAAGGTGCTTTTGCAGTACAGACTGGTATACTGGGGTGCATACACCTGTCATTACAACCAGCATTTTCTAAGTGCTGAAAACACGGCAGCTGAAAAAAGGTGGACTGACCTATAGAGGATCCACAACTCCCACTGACTTTAGCAGCCAGTGTCAGTGCTCAACACTTCTAATAATTTCTTAGGTGCCCAACTTCAGACACCAAAACACTGAAGTTTTTGGCCCTGCTTCATAGGAAGCATTTTAGTTGTTCAACTACCAGAGTAGTTGACGTGTACATTTTCCACATGCCTTTCAGGAATTCATTAGTATGGCTCTCAGTTGTAAGCTTCACAGCCACTTCCATGTTTGTCACGTAGCTAGTGCCAGTTCTAGTGTATGAGCAATGTCTGCATCTGTAGGATGGGGCTGTGAAGCATTCACTGGCAAGGAGGGATTAGCAATGAACTGCAGCATATTGCACAAGTCATTGGGATAATTGAAGCATTACCTATTTGTTTGGCCATGGTTTGTTATACAGGCTAATCTCACTCCTCCCACAGCTCCACCAAGTTATACCAGGGATGAATTTTTCTCCATATGTTAGATCACTGTGAACAATACACATTGTTTTAAGAGGCATTAATTATCAACTAGCTGGTTTACTATATCTCACCCTTAGTACAAAAGGGTGCATGGTGAGCAGTTAGTGCTTGGTGAGCAGTTGCAAGCGTGAGTAGCCAGCTTGTTCCCCGGTGTATTTCTCTGCCTTGGCTTCCTTTACTTCAGGTTAGCAAATCTACTGTCAGTCCAGCTTTGTTAAGTTTGTTCCCTTCTAAAACAATAGAAGCGAGTGCTTTGCTCAGCTGTACTAAGAGCCCAGCTTGAGCAATACATGCATGTTTCTGGCCTGAGACTGGCTCATCTTTCCATATTAATTGCACTCACTCCAGGGGGTTTTCTGCTGGGGGGAAGATAATTAGTTGGCCCGAATTCTTCGCCTGTTCCTGATTCAGAATGGAGTGTGTTAATGCAGGCAGTTGTTTAATTTGCTGGTCATTCTCAGGGAGTGCCTCAATGCTGAGCAGCGGGTGGGGGCTTGTTGCAGGGTATCAGCAGCGCTCAGGGAAGCACACGGCATCCTTGCCGGTGTTCCACGTGCATCTCTCTGGAGGCGATGGGTGAAGGAAAAGGAAATGTATTGGTGCAAGGTCTCCATTGGCCTCTGATGTGAGCTCAACCATGGTTCCCAAACTTGATCTGAACAACTCCAGCTGAGACCATTTCTAACATGGTGTGAATGGCCACTGAAGATCAGCCTGGGTTGGGACAAGATTTCTGGAATTTGGTACAATCCTTGCACTAGACTGGATGGTTGGCAGCACAGAAAAGCATTTACATTGGACTCAAAGGCCACTGCAGACAAGGGCATGTGCACAATTTCTCCAGGGTTGTGTTACTGCCGGTACTGATTCCTCTTGCTGAGCAACATCAGTGAAGCTGATGGGGGACTGTCCTATTAGCATTTCCGAGTTCAGACTCCAGAGGAGGGGGTGGTTATAACTGTGCGTGCATGTTTAGATACTTAAACTCTGCTCTAAGTTTCATCTGCAGCAGGATTTCCCAATTTTTTTTCCAGTTGTAACCTGGCGGACAGAGTCATTAGTCTCCAGGCCACAGTTAACGGGGCAGGGATTTACTGCCTCTCTGCTTCTCTTCAGTAACTGTCTTTCTCTCATCCCAGGGTGGCAGGATTGCCAACCCAAAAACATTTTACTGAAAATCTTCAATTTTTTTACAGACAAAAGCTTGCTTTACTGCTATTTTTTCCACAATGTAAAGGGAGTGCAAAGTACAAAAATACACAAGTTATTTATGTAGTTCATAGACACAAGAGCAGCTGAGGGGCAGCAAAAGGCCTGTCCTCTTGTTTAAGAAAATATTGGATAATTGCAGACTTGGAAGATTTGTGGGGTTAACAACTATTGCAACCCCAAGTTAAGAACTACAGATCTGTAAGGAACAGTGACATAAAAAGTGGTCAGCTTGCTTGCAACTTCCAAAAAAAAGGAGAAGAGAGAAACAGTCAGGCTTCTTCATTTCATCGCTACCAACAGGCCTTTTAGTATTGATTCAAGCAGGCAACCATGATTGTAAAATAGAACTGGCTCCTGTTGCAATGCCTAGATTAGCCATCCCTCATTTCATGATAGACTAGGAGTGCAGGCCACTATAGCTGGTAGTTACTGAAATGACATGTGTAGGGTTTTGAGCCATCCCATAGGATAATTACAAATAACTTGTGTTTAGGGTGCAGAGGTGGGTAAGCAAAAATATGCAATAGAATGGTTATGTTTAAGCCCTATAGGCTTTTTGTATTGAACCAGATTAGACTTCTGGTTTTATATTATTTGAGGCCAAAGCAATTATTTATGCCATTTTATACTCGTTCACACGCACCCCTAGAACACAGCTGGGAGCAGGGTTGGTCTTTTCTTGTTTTCCTTAGGATTACAGGGTCCCAGGAAAAAGGGGTACCACCAGTCCCTGGGTCTTGCTTTTCCTCCAGCTGCTCCTCCCTGAGCCTCTTCCTTGCCTCTGGTTCGCCTTTGCAGGTCACAGCTCCTTATCACGGCCCAAATCGCTGCTGGTGTCATCTCCCTCCACCAAGCTGCTCACGCTGGAGGAGGCCCAAGCACGGACACAAGCCCAGATCAACTCCCCTATTGTGGCAGACAGTAAATACATTGAAGTAGGAGAAGGCCCTGCAGCTCTGCAGGGGAAATTCCACACGGTCATAGACTTCCCTGCTGAAAGGTAAAGGTGTTTTCTTTCAGCTGGCTTTCAGCTCACAGGGATTTCACCTCCGTCTTCTTGTGCAAGGACCAGGACTTTCCCACCGTGATGCAAGATGGACTCGAGGGGAACGCTTCCAAACCTTAGGTTGGGAGGACCGGGTCAGAGAGCTTCTGGAGGGGCTGGACGCGTTCACATCAGTGGGTCCAAATGCTCTCCACCCCAGAGTTTTGAAGGAGCTAGCAGGGGTTATTGCAGGGCCCTTTGCACGGCTTTATGAGCACTCGTGGTGCTCGAGCCAGGTGCCAGATGATTGGAAGATAGCCAACGTGGTCCCTATCTTTAAAAAAGGGAGGACCCGGGCAACTATAGGCTCGTCAGTCTTATCTCAATCCTAGGGAAACTGTCTTTGAGAAGACCATCGAGGAGCACATCTGTGATGGGCCGGCTTCAGGGATGATGCTCAAGGTCAACCAGCACGGTTTCATTAGGGGCAGGTCATGTCAGACCAACCTGATTGCCTTTTATGATCAAGCCACAAAAGCATTGGATGCAGGTGTCACCATGGATGTAGTCTTTCTGGACTTCAGCAAGGCCTTTGACACCGTCTCCCACCCCATCCTCATTAAAAAACTAGGCGACTGTGGCATTGATGCCTACACCGTCAGATGGATTGCAGATTGGCTGAAGGGTCGTACTCAGAGGGTGGTGGTGGATGGGTCATATTCAACCTGGGGGGAAGTGGGCGCATGCTGTTCAATCTCTTTATCAGTGATTTGGATGACAGGGTGAAAAGCAACCTGTTTAAAATCGCTGAAGATACCAAAATTTGGGGTGAGGTGAGCACGCTTGTAGGGGGGGAAAGACTGCAGCAAGACCTGGATAGGTTACAGGGGTGGACTATCAAGAACAGGATGCGGTTCAACACTGACAAGTGCAAGGTGCTGCACTTGGGTAGTAGTAACCAGCAGCACACTTGTAAGATGGGAAACTCCCTTCTTGAGAGCACGGAGGCAGAAAGGGATCTCGGAGTCATTATTGACTCCAAGATGAACACGGGCCGACAATGCGAGGTCATGGTTGGCAGAGCTAACCGCACCTTGTTGTGCATCCACAGATGCATCTCAGGTAGGACCAAGGAGGTGATCCTCCCCCTCTATGCGGCGCTGGTCAGGCCGCAGCTGGAGTACTGCATCCAGTTCTGGGCGCCGCACTTCAGGAGGGATGTGGACAACATTGAGAGGGTCAGAGGAGGCCACTCGCATGATCCAGGGACAACAGGGCAGACCCTACAGTGAGAGGCTATGGGACCTGAACCTGTTCAGCCTTCACAAGAGAAGGCCGAGGGGGGACCTGGTGACAGTCTATAAACTCACTAGGGGGGACCAGAAGGGTTTCGGAGAGACCTTGTTTCCCCGAGCGCCCCCTGGCATAACAAGAAATAACAGCCACAAGTTGTTGGAGAAGAGGTTTATATTAGACATCCGTAAGAACTACTTCACGGTCAGGGCGGCTAGGATCTGGAACCAACTTCCAAGGGAAGTGGTGCTGGCTCCTACCCTGGGGGTCTTTAACAGGAGGCTTGATGCCTATCTGGCTGGAGTCATCTGAGCCCAGTTTTTCTCCTGCCTAGGCGGGGGGTCGGACCTGAAGATCTACAAGGTCTCTTCTGACCCAACTTCTATGATTCTGTGACCTTAGAGGGCATTGCTTATTTGAACAATGTATACAGGATCATAGCCAAGCTCCCAGTCCCACTGGGAATCAGGCTGTTCTGTCCTTGTGAGAATGTAGCAAGACATCCATAGATGTCTGAGGGGTAAATTCAGCTGCAGTAAATTGGCTGTGCAATTTTTTCCCCCCCACTCAAGACATAGTTAAATCCATGAAGCCAAGGTCCTTGCGTTAGGTATGGATATGTGCACACTAAGTCATTTGTGCTTAGGTGTCAACCACAATCCTACCTCTGTAAAGGTCCAGAATGGTTAAAACAAAGCCTAGTTGCATAAGTTGAAGTGCACAGACAGTTGCCTGTAGGAGAGGACTCTTATTCAGGCCTTGTGTATTGCTCTGCTGCAGGCAAGCAGAGAACAAGTCCTTTAGGCAGGAGCTCAGTCAGGTTTAATGAACTCCAGGCTGCACCTGTCCAGGCAGGGGAGTGCCAATGCCCTTCACTGCTGAAAGAGGCCCACGTCAGATGTGCTAAGCCTCGTTCCAGCACCCAGCTCTGAGGGAATGGGGCTTGACATTTAGGATATAGCAGCTGGCCGTGTGCCCTGAATGTAAACCCTTCTTCCCCCCACCCCCTATTCTCTCACTCCAGAAAAAGACCACCCAACAAGATGAAGAAGTCCCCAGTGGGTAGCTGGCGCTCCTTCTTCAACCTGGGCAAATCGTCTTCTGTGTCCAAGCGCAAGCTGCAGCGCAACCCAAGTGAGCCCTCCGAGATGAAAGCCATCGCTCTGGCTGGTGAGACCCCCACGAAAGCCTGACCTGGGCTTGCAGTATGGCTTTATCCCCCTCTAGCGTTTAGTCCAGGAACTGAAGCCCGAGCCTTTCAGCAGTCAGATGTGGGCTCTTCAGCACACAGTCATGCTTTTAAAGCCAGGGGCTGCAGGTTCAGTCCCCATCCAGGGCTGTTGCATTACAAAAATAGCAAAACAGCTACACTCTTGTTAACTCACAACATGCAGGGCTGACTGTCAAAGGTTTTTCTACCCAAGAAACTGTACTGGCATTGCTGTTTTACCTGTACCTCATAACTCTGCCCCTATAGAGATTCACTGCTGAGTTAGGATGCTGTTTGCAGGTTCAGCTTTTACTGGTACAACCTGAAGTGGAAATGGGTATCTTTAGTACACAATGAATGTCCACACAGGGATGGTAGAGCAGTGCCAGTCAGCTTCTCCCTGTAGACACACCATGCATATTTCTATATATATTACAACCTTAGGAATATTCCTATCTTTTGCAAAAGAACTACATGAGAGAGGTTTGTGAGCATTTCTGTCCAGATCCTCCTAAATTAACATTTCAAAAAAAGACCAACTCAGATTTCCTGGAGACTGTGACATTGATTTTTTTTTTTCCTAATACAAAATGAAGTTTGAGACAAGGGACAAGAGTCCCAATATGACCTTGGACCAATGGCATGACAAGGTGGACTCAAAAATACCAAACTTCCCCAAAGCCTTGAGCCTATAGTTAATGCTTATTCAGAACTCTTAAAATGTATGGCCCGGGATCTTCTCTGCTACAAACTAGTTTTATGTCAGGCTAGCATCACAGAGAAGCTGTAATATTCATATAATAATGGCAGAGGCATCCTTTGGATTGAGGGAAGTAAAGGAGGCTCCTCTGAGACTGCTGGAGGACAGGGGACAGAGGTAAGGGTCCTCATCTACACCAGAGATCCTTGGAGGTATTGGTATTTTTTTCAGCTAGGAAGGAGCTGTGGTTAAGGTACTCATCAGCGCACGCCTGCCCTTCTGACAGTTAGCATCTCTTGTCTGGTATCTCATTTTCTCTGTCTGGGATGTAGATGCTAAAGACTAATCTCAGTAGGTGCTGAGCGCTTATAAAGTTCTCTTGCCCAGTAGCCTGAGGCAGTGGCAGCATGATGCTGGATGCCACTTCTCTCTGTGGCTGGAGGATGTTAGAAAAGCCAAATGTTATGAAGAGCATGGTACCGATGCCATGAGCCCATTTGTGTCCTCATTCTGGGAGCACGTGGCAGACTGCAGACAACTTCTCAGTCTCGATTTTGGTTCTTCAGGGGGAAGAGGAGACAGTGGAACTCTCCGCTCGGCTAAAAGTGAGGAGTCTCTCACGTCTCTGCATGCTGTTGATGGTAAGATGGAAATACAGTTGTTTTCTGAGGGTGGGGTAATTAAACCAAGGCAGCAGGGACACACACCTATGTGAGACTATTAATATTCTTGGCACTTGGTAACATAGATGGGAATTCCTACAAATAAGTGCTGCGGCTTCTCCGCTACAATTCTTTTAGAGAGTGAGCATTCCCCAGGCATCCTATTGCCAAACAGGTTGCCCCTTGTTCTGCTAATTCTTTTCTGATTATATTTCAGCGATTTATTAATTAATATTATTTCTCCAATATCCTGTTCCTTTTTTGCACGCGTAGTTTTAACTATCGGCAACTTAGCACTGCAGATGTTGCCAGACATCACTGGTGGATGTTGGCATTGCTTTATAGCACAAGGGAACCAAGCTTTGGTCATACACTTTGTACAAGGAGCTAGTACAACTGCATAATAAATCAGAGCACCTAGCTGACAAGAGATCGTGTTAAATCCAGGTTGCTTTCTCCTTGGATTTCAATACAACACTAAAAGGCATGAGAATAAACCCATTGCAGGCAAACCAAAGCTCAGCAGGTGTAGGTTGGACCGAGTTACTTTTTATAGGTGATTTAAACGCATAAGAAAAATGTGGGAAAAGCCTTAGACATGCTGTATGTTAAAAAAAAAAACCCAACAAAAAACCAGTTATTTTAGAGGGTGGAATAGCAAAGGGAGTAAAGCAACTTTATACAATCTAGGGAAATACTCACTGGATTTGGTTTTCAAAATGAGGAAAAAAGCAGTATGTACCATCCAGGATGCATAGACTGACTATAAAACAGACACAAGAAACAACTTAATATGTTTCTGCATGTAAGGTCTGCATGTTGCATTCTTTTCTGGTCTTTATAGAGCACAAATTGAATAGGATTAAACTGAGTTAAAAAGAATTACAACATAAGGGTTTCTATAATGCTGCCCGTCACTATCCAATGAAAGCATTTGATGAAGGAAAAACAGGGTGACCTCTCCAAATCTCTTCTGTTAGGAAAGAGCTGACTAAAAGCAGGGGTCTGGGCAGTGAAATATGGTCACATGCATTAAATGCAAAACTCAGTGTAACCTTAACTGTTCTCCAAAATTAAGAGCCGTGATGCTTTTTAAGTAACTGATAAAGGAGTAGTGGTTTACAATTGCTTGCTGCTGCTGTCTGGATACCAGGCCAGTGCACTTCAGGATCTTTTTTTAACTCCTCAGATCTCAAATAAAATGAAATAAACACATCCTGTTTCCCCTTATCCAGCATTTCTGATCAGATCTGCACATGCTAACATTCACTTCCTCGGCCCCTGCCTGCTTTCTGTGCCTAAAAGGGGCACTGGAAGGAGAGGGAATTCTCCAAAGAAGCATTATTTTTCTGCTCTAGACCATGCTGGGACCTGGGCACATTTGCAATTAGGTCATTTCAGAATAAACTGCTTTAAAAACAACTTGATCCAGAAACAGACCTTAGTTTAATGTTGATGCATTCAAATCAAGTGCTAAAAGAAAAGAGGTGCCAAATCCTTTAAACCGAGTTAACTTAACTGGCTTATTGCTACTATCTCTATTACTCTGCCCATTGTTTTAAAACAGATCGAGAGAACTAGCTAGCAAGTAGCTGTCTCTTGCACTTTTATCTAGTGCTGTTAATGCTTCTGTACCTATTTATGGCTAGGTGAATCCAAGCTGTTCCGGCCCAGAAGACCCCGATCCAGCAGTGATGCGTTGTCTGCTTCCTTTAACGGGGAACTCCTGGGAAACATGAACCGCTGCAATTCCTATGATAATTTGCCCCATGATGAGAGTGATGGGGATGAGGGGCTGATTCATGTTCCTGCCCTCATCTCTCCTCGATCTGCTGAAGACGTTGACCTGAGCCCACCAGAGATTGGAGTAGCCAGCCTGGATTTTGACCCCATGTCTTTTCAGTGTAGCCCGCCCCAGGCAGAGTCTGAGTGCCTGGATAGCAGTACTTCCATGCTGGAGTCAGTGGGCATCAGCAAAGACAAGCCAAGCGCAGGGAAGAGGGATTTGGAGTCTGGCAGTCAATCTCAGACCCCTGGCAGCGCCACAAGCTCTGAACCAGTCTCCCCGCTCCAAGAGAAGATGAGCCCCTTCTTCACGCTGGACATGAGCCCAACTGAGGAGAAGGCCTGTAAGCCTCTCTCATTCTCTGAGAAAGTTGTCCATGCTTTCTCACCTAAACTGGGGCGAAAGCCACTCAAGTCTCCACCGCTGACTATATCGGAGCCAGTCTCATTTACACTGCCCAACCGGGTGTCAGAAGTGATTGGAGGGGTGCCCCACACAGCAGGGAATACCACTTCGCCAAACTGGAGCAAGGGGATCAGTATCAATGAAGCCACCAACAGGTCTCCAACCCAGATATCCTTGCCACTGAAAGCCAGCGAGATGGGAGCAAATGAAGGATGCCATCCAGAGGTACACACCCAAGTGGCTGCTGGCAAACCAGAGTTGCCAGATGAAGGGGCAAAACCAATGCCAGTCAGTCAGAATAAGACTGCACCCTCAGGACACACTCAGCCAGGTACAGTGACCTCTCCTCCTTTCTTCCTTTATGTTCCAGCGGGACTTGCTCTCAGACTTCTCTGCCTGCCCTTTAGGAGAGAGGAACGCCTGCCAAATTTTGGCCCCAGGCCCTCTTTGGGGTGGTGCAAATTACAAAGTCCTTACTAGAAATCTTTCTGCCTTCCCCGACATCACACACCTCTTGAATACGACTTAAATATTTTGCAAGGACGTGTCATAGGCCTAGGCCCAAGATGCATTTAAAACACAAGCTTTTGGGGCAAAAAGTATAAGGGTCACGTTCTGTGCAATACGTGCTTCCTAACTGTTGAAATATAAGAGAGTCCTTTAGAGGATCTTGTTTTCTTGCAGCATTTCTATGTGCAATAGATTACGGATATGGATACATGTGCATTTGGAGCCATTTTCAAGGGGGGTTGCAGGGGCTCAGAACTGCTCAACAGCTGTTAAGTTCTAACAGTTACATGTGGACAAACTGGGCAAGCTGGACAAGCTGGGAATATAGCAAATACAGCAAAATTGCTCCAACTTGAATGCTGCTTAATTGCTGTCCATGCGTCCATATTCATAGTGTTTTACTTAACTCATTCACGTGCTACGAAGTGTGGAAAGCATTTGTTTTTATAATGATGGTTAAAGGGCTGCTGTCCTTGCTGGGATTCATCCATTTCTCTCTCTCTCTCCCCACCTCCCCCCTGCCCCATTCCTTCCTTGCCCCTCCTCCCTCTCTCTCTCTGAATTTTGTCTCCCATTTCAGGAGCAGTTGTCCTCGACTCCCCTCAGGATCCTGTTCCTGTCAGTTCTGTGTCTCTGATCCCTCCTCCTCCTCCAAAAAATGCAGCGCGTATGCTAGCCCTAGCGTTAGCGGAGTCTGCACAGCAGGCTTCTGCTCAGTCCCAGAAGAAGCCAGGGGAGGCTCATTCTGACTGTGCAAATTACGGAGAGACTGAAACTGGTACAGCTCTAGAAAAGCTCCACCTCTGTGCTGGTGCTGCCCCGGACAAGCTGCATCTTTACACTGGTGTGGCTGAGAACAGGCTCCACTTCCAGACTGGTGCATCTGGAGATTGCTTCCAGAATGGGGCACCAGTAGACAAGGATCTCCACAGTAGTGGCACACCTGGGGATCACAACCATTTGCATTCAGGCACACCTGGAAACCAAGACCACCACTCACACCTCCATACCAGCATGCCTGGGGATGCACCTGGTGGCAAAGACACAGAGCAGGACCACTTTGCCTTCCATACTGTAATAGGGGACAAGGATCACTTCCCCTCCCAGCTCAGGGATCGGGACCATGTTCGCCCCCATTTAGGTATACTACTTGACCAGGAACCATCTGCAGCAGATGTGCCTACAGACAAGTCCCATCTGCGTACCTGCATACCTGTGGACAAAAACCACATCCCTAGCTGCACAGCTGAAGACAGATTTCAGGTTTCTTCTGTAACTGGAGAGAATATCACTATGGCTACAATGACATATGTTACAGCTATCCAGACACCAGCAACCACAGCAGGTCATGGAACAGCCGGTCAGCTTGCTGGTGTTGAACCCACCACACAGGCAGACATTATTGTCACCACAACTCAGCGCACTCTAACAGCCAGCCAAGCAGTTTTATCTCAGAGGCCAGGAGACCACCAGCCGGCAATGGGACAAGTTCCAGCAGCAACCACTAAAGGACCAAGTAGTTCCAACCATGTAAGTGGGGGCTCATACACCCAGCACCTACTACATTTATACATACCGTGCACAGATAAAACTATAGTGCCAGAGGGAAAAGCTGAGGGAGGTAGTCTAGACCAGAGAGCAGCAAGGGAAGCGCACGCTTGCTATTCCAAAAGCTAGGGAGTGCGGGGGGGTTCCACAAATTACAAGGAACATATAACACATAGGCATGCACACACTGAATTTCCTAATGTGTTCACTTATAAGTTTGCAAAAACCTACCATGCTTTTCCTTTGACACGAGCGTGAAAGTTCCCTAGATTAATAGAATGCCACCCCGTTGCTCTGAAATCCTAAAATAATGCAAAGTATTTTTAAGAGTCAGATTTGGTTCTTGTAACATGGCGACTGTAGGGTAATGCACTATTTAACTGTGCTACTGGGAAATCAGAGACGGGTTTGAATTCAGAAACATCTCTTTGGTGTCTTAGAAACAACTGTGGGATGACTGATGCTGGGAATACTAATTTAGAGCTCTCAAAGCTTCCATCAGAAGTGGACACCTTACACTTTTAGTGAGCGGTTCCCTAATTCCTGGTATAGGATTTGGGCTTATATAATATCCTGGTTTCTACCTGCTGCCAACTGAACCACAATGACACATTAACTATGTTGACACCCCCCTACACTCTGATTGTATTAGACATTGAGTGATGGTATCAGTTCAGAGGGAGTTGTTAGTGTAATGCCATGGTGGATTATGCATTCATTAATCCATGCTCAGAGCTGCACAAATGTAAAATCAAAGTGCATTTCTGCTAAAAGTAACTCTAGTACTACTTATAAAAAAAAAACCACACACCCATCAAGTGCTCCAGGCCACATCTGTGGTTTCCAAGCACCAGTTTATATAAAAGTTGTAATCTGCTGACAACTACCATCTCTCCAGTTTGTTGCTTTTTTTCTGTTCTCATGATTGTAACATATACCAGCCTGTCTGACAGCCCCTCTCTGAGCCTGGGGAAATGGTGCAAATTTCAGTTGGTCCCAAAGTTCACTTCAGTCTCTTGGAAAAGGCAGCATTTGTTTCAGTTATCAAGACAGACATAGATTTGCATTCACACACTCTTTATTTCAAGACAGTGCTCTGCAGTTTATCATGACACTTGGGCTGCATTGTAGGCAAGGGAGTTTTCACAGAGCCAGGCCTACAGGTACGGAGTATGTGCTGCTGGGGCTTGCTGCTGACATCTGCCTATGATGTTTCCTTACCAGGTACGTGGCGCAGTAGCTCCAGAAAAGCCGCCTGAGCCTCGAGTAGCTGAGCCTGCTCCCATTTTCGTCACCGAAAGCAGCTGTGCTCCCCGGTGTACCTCGTCCACTCCGGTGTCCTACCAGGGCCACTTAGAAAAGCCCCGGGAGAACACAAGGGCTCCTGCTTTGCATCTTCGGTCCGAGTCGGTCCCTGGTCACTCCTCCTATGGCTTCACACCCCCAGTTCCACCCGTGAGAACGCTGGAAAGTAAAATTGCTGCAGCCATGCACTCCAACAACGCTGATGCTGTCAACAACTCCAACTACCATTCTTTCCTGGTTTCCTCCATGCTGCCTTCCTCCGTGGAGGATGCCTTGCCGCCGCCTCCCCCACCCAAGCATGCCTCTCTGCAGTCTTTGTATCTCGCCCATTCCAAGTCAGAGAGTGCCCCCGAGCCCCCCGCCCCCGAGAATTACCTGCACCACAAGCCCGCTTCCATCCACCAATACAGACCTGAGAGCGTCCCACCACATGTCTCCTACCACGGCAAGTCCGACCAGCATCAAGCCTACGCCTCTAGGTCAGAAACCCCTACATCCATGGGCCCCCGGTATAACACCTATGCCACTCAAGGGAAGAGCACCTCAGCCCTTCACTCCAAGCCTCGAAGCCGGGCTGAATTCATGTCCTCCATAAGCCCTACCACCATGCGTAGCACAAGCTACACTGAGGAGGCTCCCCCCTACCCCACTATCAGGAGGGTGCAATCACTGCACGTCCCTACCCCGTCCGCCTCCACTGCCACTATCCGCTCCGTGCCCATTTCACGGACAGAGGTGCCACCTGATGACGAGGCGGCGTATTGCCCACGGCCCCTCTATCAATACAAGCCATATCAGCCACCCTCGGATTATCATGTCACCCAGCTGCAGCCATACTTTGAGAATGGGCGTGTGCATTACAGGTATAGCCCTTATTCAAGCTCTTCTGGCTCCTCCTACTACACTGCAGCAGACGGGAGCTTCTACGACCTGGACCCTTACAGCACCATGCGACTCAGGCAGTTCCACCCCCTTCCTAGCCGAGACTTTGCCTCGTACACCTCCAGGCTTCAGAGCAAGACTCTGTACCGTAATCCCGGCCTGCCTGCCTACCCTCAGGGAGGCCTCATCGGCCACCTGGCAGGGAAAGAGCACAGCTTTATTAGCAGAGATGTGCCCCCTGCCCCAGACATCAAGCACGTGTACATGTCTTGGGACCTGGAGGACATGGAGAAGTACCGCATGCAGTCGATTCGCCGCGAGAGCCGCACGCGTCAAAAAGTGAAAGGGCCGGTGATGTCCCAGTATGACAATGTGGGCCCACTGCTGCCAGAAGAACTGGGGGGGCTGGATGTCCTCCACCTGCGCAGCAAATCAGATCCTGGGAAAACTGGTCTCCTGACTGTGGCTGAAGGGAAAGAAGGGAGGTACCCAGCCAAGGCAGCCACCCCCGATGGGGAGGAGCGCTACTATGTGCAGCATGTGGAGCCAGAGCCTGACCGAGCTCACTACCACGGGGCCTACGGGAACGGGCAGGTGGAGAAGCCTTCCCTCCCTCAGAAGCAGAGCAGCATTAGGAACAGAAAGTTGCATGAGACGGGCTGCAGCGCCACCGAGCACAGGACGCACCTGCAGCAGGAAGCAAGCCATAGGCAGACCTCAGAATCCAAAAACGGCCCTCCTTATCCGGACTACCGGCCAAAGGGTGGGCAGGAGCACTGCTCTGAGCCCCTGAGCTACCAGCACTCAGGTGGGAAGTACGTCACATCTAGCCAGGAGACCCTGAGGCTGAACCACAAGGAGATGAGGGGTGCAGAGGACAGACCAGATTTGGAAAGGCCTCGAGTCAGGCAGCCCGCTCCTGTGGAGAAACACCCCAGAGACTGCTATAAAGAGGAAGAGCACCATGCCCCCCCCGTGGCGCCCCCCCCCAAGCCAGAGCGGAGCCACAGCCTCAGAATGCAGCTCCCAGAGAGTATAGAGCGGGACCCTGCCCTCCTCTACCCATACCAAACCCTTGGCAAACGCCAAAGCACTATGACAGTGGTGTCCCAGTACGATAACCTGGAGGATTACCATAACATGCCTCAGCACCAAAGAGGGGGCTATGTCGGAGGAGGGGGCTTTGCGCCCCCCAGCTTTCCCCATTCGCACAGTCGGACTTATGCCACAGCCTTGGGCCAGGGGGCCTTCCTCCCCACAGATCTATGTCTGCAGAGGCCCGAGACAGAGGTGCATGCTGAGTGAGCTGGGGGAAGGAGGGATAGAGTCTTAGCAGCCTCTGCTGGACAGTGGACTGTTTTATTTTTTCAGTGACAAAAAGAAAAACAACCCCGACCCTGCCCCAATGAGCAAAAGCAAACCCTGCCCCCAGCCCACCACTAACTGTTTTTATGTAGTAGAGGTACAGCTTTTTCCATGTAGTTTGAGAGGTTGGCATGATCCTGCAGGCTGTTGGCATGTAAAGAGACAACCCAGTCATGAGGGCAGATCTGAGGCATGGTGGGGAAGGGGCCAAGGGTTTTTCCTCCCCTGGTCTAATGTTACTTGGCTGCCATAGCACTCTCGCAACCCCCGCCATCATCTTGTGCGTGAGGTGCTGGCGTATGCAGCAATTCTGGTAAATTTGGAACAAATGAGGTCATGTTCCCAGCTGCTGGCCTCAGAGGAGTAGTTTGAATGATGCATGCTGGCGGGGGGGGGCCTCTGTCCTGACCCCTGTCAAGTGAAGCAGCAAATCAGTCATGTGCTAAAAGCTGTGGGGAAAGAGCAGCTTGTTCCCTTGCAGACAATTCGTGGTGCTCTAGTGGGCTTAATCCCAGCATTTGGAAGCGAGCAGGAGTCTCTCCGCCAACTTCAGCGAGTGGGATCGGTCCCAGATGAAGGCAAGTGCTATTGTAGGATACAGGGGAGGACGTTTAAAGACTCACTTGACAAGCTGCTTCTGACCACAGAAAGGATTTCTGCAGGAACTCAAGTATCCATGTTAATCTCCCTATTGACAATGGAGACCAGCTTTGGTAGCTGGGGGGAGGCAGGTCTGTGTTTCTAACACTGAAAGGAAAAAACCCACACCCACCGCCACACCCAGCCCTTGAGAACAACACATGCATTTCACAATTCCTCTTTACTGATAGACTAAGGTCCAGGCCATTTAATTCCAAGGAGTGGCTGGCCATATAATACCATCCCTTTACAATGTCACTGTAGGATTATGTCCAGCTTGTAAAGTAGAGCACAGGTTACCAGCCGGGAATGCCTATATAAGCACCAAGTTAGCTGCATGACCAGGTATTTGCTCTGGGCCAAATCCCACAGTCCCTAGTTCAGGGAAGACTCCCACTGACTCTGGGATATGGCCTGCCATAACTATAGTACTGCATTACCAAGGGAACCCCTGTGAAGTTGCTGCAAGTACAGAGTAGTTACATGCTATCTGTGCACTGTGAAATAGTATTGCCTCTGTTGTTGCAAGTGTAGTTCACACCAGTTTTCCGGCCATCAGTGGGGACTAAAGGGCCAGTACACCTCTATAAAACACTCCAGCAATGTTGCCCTGTGTATTTAAAGAGCTTTCTGTGTTGTAAAAGAAGCAATGTCTGATCTGCAGCTGCTTGAATTCCCAAGACTCAAAAGTCGCTGCAAACCCCCCATCTAAGACACATGCATTTTGTTAACCAGGGCTTGCTAGCAGCACCTGAATCGTAGGAGTTTTAACGTGCTATGACAGCGGGGCCTTTCCTTGTTCTGCTTGGTCAAAAATGGCACTACTTACTTTGGACCTCCAAGGTGTTGTGTCCTTTTTAAGAAAACCCACCCAGAGGTTTTCTTAAAGGTCCCACAGCTGGTGCATAGCTCACACTGGATCTTTAGACAAAGGAGTTCATTGCTATTTTTGGCTTTGAAGTAGTAATAAGAACTTACCACATCTCAGAGGAACACGCCATGGCTAGTAGCTAACCAGTCATTAGCCATTTGTTTCCTTTTAATCTTGTTGCCTTGTTTGGGCCTGTTTCATCAATGGGACCTTGTTAGTCCTATTTTGTTGTGTGATGCATTGTTTTAAAGGTTGTTTTTTCATACATAGAGTTGTTCTTAAGTGTTATGGAAATAAATCTGGTGAGGAAACAACAAACACTGTGATCCAGGTTACCATGATCCCATTCACCCTGTGAGTAACTCAAGAAGTGGGATTTGAGGGTGGGCAGGGGGGTGGGGGCTGCTAAAAGGAAAAAGCATGGAAAAAGTCTTTAGATGGAGACACGACTATGTTGTGGACCATCTAGTCTGTGCTACTAGCTAGTAAAGGCTGAACCCCTCTTCCAGCTATTCTGATGGAGTTTGCCTATATCATACACAGGCTCCCTAGAGGTATGCTTATATTTTAAAGACGTCAGTGGATGAGGGCTAACGTTACCATTCCCCACAGCTGCCATCTGGCTGCTCTTTAGGTTCAGCCTCCCTTGTTCTGGAGTTGAGGCAAGGACAAATGCATTTGGTTCAGGCTCTTTGGGATTCAGGTAACGAGGGCTGCAGGTCAAACCTCTCTCTCCATGAAAGCCTTAATTCTCCCTCCTAACCTCTTGGTATTAGCCTTATATGACCAGGACTGTCCCCTGGTGAGAGAGCCCCACTGAGCTCTCTCTAGTTCTGTAAATGCCTCTCGATTTGCCTGCAGTCATCACATGACTTGAAGCCAGTCTTCTCCTGTAGTGTATAAAGCTCCAGACCGTTTCCCTGACTTACGAGCAACAGCAACAAGAGACAGGGCCAGGGCTTTTGAGCCTGCTTAGCAGTTCACAGCACTAACCTCTGCACTTCAGAGAGGCCCAGCACGTGCCTGGTGCTGATCACTCTCTACCACCATTGACTTCAGTGGGTATCAAGGGCCCCTAGCACCTTGCAGGCCTCAGGCCATACAATGTGCAGCTGCCCTACTGGCTAGGGGACACTTCACTCATAAAGTGTTGCTCACAGAAATGGAAACAAGCCCTGTGGAGACCAGAAAGCGCTCTGTCCTGGTCCAGAGATCTTAGTTATTTAGCTGCTTCCATTCTTTGTTCCCAGCCACATCTCTCTGTGCACATAACAGCATGTGAGCAGAGGGCTGCTAGCCCTGCCTATGTTCAGCATTGGATGAAGACCCCTGAAGCAATAGGCTCAGGAAGCCTGGACCAAGCCCCTTCCTTGAAAGGATGACCAGCTGCTCAAGCCATTCTTAAATCCTGCACCCCAGCCCCACAAGAAAGCCATATAGTGAACTATGCAGTTCTGCTCTGGACCTGTGGTTAGTGTTGGATCTTGATGCCCCTTAGGAAATGGGTCCCCTTCCCCCTTGATTAAAGATCAAGGTACCTGGTGTCTGCCCCGCCAGACCTGGAAAAACTCCCAGTATTCAGGGAAATACGAGTCCTGTGCAGGCAGCTGAAGTGGGGAAATAGTTTAGCTGGCTACCGCTCATCCCCATTGTTTTCTAAAAGGTCCCATCTAGCCCTGGGCTAGGCAGGAGCTGGGGATGGCGTATGGTACGGCACACGGGAGAAAGCTCTGCTTTCTGTGAGCAAATGGGACTTGGAGGGAGACCTCTGCTAGGGAGGACCAGTGAGGAAGACAGTGCATCAACAAGCGCCAATCTGCTCAGCTGTAGGAGCCCTGATTGTCTGACCACATCTCCAGCAAGGGGACACAAGCAGCTCCAGGACTGACATAAAAGGTCTCCAATACATGGGTTATTTACTGCCTGCATTTTAGTTCCCACTTGCTGCATTTTTCAGCTGAAATTCTCTCTACCTCACGTAAGAGGTAGGGCCCAATTCTGCTCTGGGTTTCTACCCCCAACTTCGGAGCAGAATTTGGCCCAGAAAGCAATCTTGGCCCATGGGGATAGATGTCAAGATAGGCCCTGTAGAGTCTCTTTTAGTTTCACCTTTAATTTTTTTTAAGGAAAAAAAAAAAAAGTCTGATCAGGTTAAAATGTATATGCATATATGACAGGAAAATACTTTGTGCCTATGTCTTTACAGAGGTAATGGGTTTACGCTTATTAGTTGGGAGGAGGCCAGTGAGGATTGCACAGCTGTAGCTAATTGCTACCCCAAACCAAAACCAACTTGAAAATGTATTGTTCCCCTTCACCTACGGAAAGGAGAGCCCCTTGTGTGTTCCCTGCCATCCGTCCCATCCGTCTCTTGACAAAGCGTTGACTGAAGCAGCGTGTTACATGTCAGAGGATGCAGAATTGTGGTTTTGACTTTTCTTGTTCAAACGCACAGACGCGCGCGCACAAACACACAAAAAAGGTGGCTTAGGCATGTGACTTTTTTCCAGAACCTTGTGCTACAGAAGTCTGATGCGAAAGGCATGGCATAGTTGAAACATATGTGCCCAGTTCCCCCCTTGTGTGTGAGAGAGCTTGCATTGTACAGTTTTAGTGCAAAACAAAAGGACAAGAAAGGGTTGTCTTGCAGTTCACTTCCCTGCTATAGAAGACTTGATTTTTCTTGCCTGGAGCCGCATGAGCGAAGCACCCAGAAAGCCTTGGGTTACCTTCAGAGTTCCCTTCACTTTAATTTATATAGTGTCTTATTTTTGTGTTCTCTTTTTTTTTTTTTTTTTTTTTTGTGAATTGGTGTAAAATGTATATGCCGACAAGCTCATGTATTTTTATGTAAATATTTTTGTGGTTTCCCACCAACCTTCTCTGTAAATATTTAGATTCTCATTTTCTTCCCACCGTGTACGATGCGGATGTGGTTTTGTTTCTGTTTTTTATTTGTACTGTAATGCGATGATCCAGACTGAGGTGTCTTGTGGTATTAAACAAAAAGCAACAGTCCTAGTGCGCTCACACTCAGATGTACAACTCAACCGCATTAATCAAGCCAGGGTAAAACCTACTCCTTTGGGTTCACGTGTGTTTGTGCCTCTGCCTTGTTAATTAACAGTAACCTAGACGTAGGACACAGGACATGGAAACACTAGCTTGGGAGCCGCGCACTCTTGGGGGCCAGATTATTCAGACGATGAGAGGGGTGAAGACTGTGCGTGGGCCAAGGCTCCTGTGAACCACTGGCCTTTGCTCCATCCCAGTGCTTATCTGTTCAGCTACGCCTGTGGCATAACTGTTCTGAAAAGAAAACAAAAATAAATCATCCGTGGCTTTCCTAGTCTCCCTTTCTTCTCACCTAGGACTGCTGCACTAGGAAAGGGCCAGGCAACAGATCTGACTCCTAATGGTTGAACTGAAGTCACTGATTAAAGCAGGTTGGGGAAGAAGAAGGTGCCCGACCGAGCTTTTTGTTCCAGTGCTGCACAGCGCTGAGCACGGTGGAGTCTCGGTCAAAGACTGGCACTCCCAGGCCCTACCACTGCTGGTGGGTTAAACAGTGCATCAGCCCTTTGGTGTTCAGTCGTCGTTGCCAATAACATGATAAAGTAATTATTTCACTGGTATCACAGTCTTCTCAGCAAGTGCGCACACTGCTGTCTGTCCCGTCCCTCCCCCCGAAGCATGCTGTTCTTTAGTGTGCAAAACCCCTGATGGTGCACTGACACAATAAGCAGCTCACAGATTGCATCTAGACGAATAGTAGTATGGTGCAAGTCCAGCATAACCCCAGGAATCAGAAAAGCAGAGCTGGAAGGGACCCGAGGCGGTAATCTGGTCCAACCCTCTAATCAAGGCAGGATCATCCCTACCCAAGCCATCCCATCCAAGCCCTTGTCTAACCCATTCCTAAAAGCTACACAACTCTGTTGTATAGCTACAAGGCATATTGCCTCAAGCCCAACCTGCCACCGGTAAAGCAAGAAGACAGTGACCCCACACGTGAATTTTGTGGTCATTACCATCTGTCCTTGCAAGAAGCAGTCGGGGCAGAGTTCCAGCCTGGCTTCTAAGCAGCTTTGCAAATGCATCGGGGATATTTGTTAGCCCAGGCGCAAAATCTGCTCACCGTCGCAAACAGCACAATTGCCCGATCACCCTACAGGAATGCAGCACTTGAATTTGATGGCTTCTAAAAGGTAAATAGGATGAGGCAAAGAATTACCACAGGCCATCCCTCCCTTCCCCTCCTTATTGAAGTGCTGTACAGGGCCAAAGCCCTAGGTCTGGGGCAGGGCCTTGTGCTCAGTGTCCAGACAGACACAGAAGACTATTTGCAAACCCAGAAACTTAGAATCAGATTTGGAAAGGAACGCAGGAGGTCATTTAGTCCAACCCCCTGCTCAAAGCAGGACCAGCCCCAACTTGAGATCTTAACCTCCAAGGATGGAGATTGCATTACCTCTCTACGTAACTTGTTCCAGTGCTTTACTACCCTCCTAGTGCAAGAGGTCTTCCTAATATCTAACCTAAACTTCCCTTGCTGCAACTTGAGCCCGTTGCACCTTGTTCTGTCATCTGCCACCGCTGAGAACAGCCCAGCTCCATCCCCTTTGGATCCCCCTTCAGGGAGTTGAAATATGCTATCAAATCTCCTCTCACTCTTCTCTGGACAAAATAAGCCCAGTTTCCTCAGTCTCTCCTCACAACTGGTGTGTCCCAGCCCCCAAGCCATTTTTATTGCCCTCTACTGGACTCTCTCCAACTTGTCCACATCCTTTCTGTAGTGGGAGACCCAAAACTGGGCACTACTTCAGAGGTGGCCTCACCAGTGCTGTGTAGAGAGGAAGAATCACTTCCCTTGACCTGCTGGCAACACACCTACCAATGTAGCCCGGGACGCCGTTCACCTTTTTAGCAACAAAGGCACACTGTTGGCTCATATTCAGCTTATTGTCCACTGTATCCCCAAGGTCCTTTTCTGCAGAGCTGCTGCCCAGGCAGTCAGCCCCCAGCCTGTACTGGTGCATGGGATTGCTCTGTCCTAAGTGCCAGATTGCACTTGTCCTTATTGAACCTCATCAGATTTCTTTTGGCCCAGTCCTCCCATTTGTCTGGGTCACTCTGAATCCTAGCCCTCCCCTCCAGTGTATCTGCTACTCCCCCCAGCTTGGCGTCATCTGCAAAATTGCTGAAGGTGCGCTCCATCCCCTCTTCCAGGTCTTTGATGAACACAACCTAAATTGTTTTTTAAAAATTCTTTGAAACAAGTTAAAAAGCTTTAACTTGTTTTCAAAAATTTGAAGTCCAAGGCTAATTGGCAGGTCCCTGACCTATGATTGCTGTTTTCCCTCACCTCATTGGAGTCACCTGCAGAAAGGGAATTCTGCAAGATGCTGGCAGCTTAAGGCTGGTAGGAAGAGGCGCTCAGCAACCTCACCTCCCATTGGGAGACATGAAATAGGTTAGCTCTAATGACCTGTCAAAAATGCTCCATGTGGAGCCTCAGAGCCCTGCTGTGAAGTGCGCACACAATCCCAGAAATGAGGCAATGTAGCTTTCTTAAAGGGGGTCCAGGTTAGCAAGCAGTGCTATTCTAAGACCTCTCCAGGATGTAGCAAGAGCAAGGAGCTGGGATAGGATTCCCAGCCTAGCTCCTGGGCACAGCGTAAGCAGGGTGTGAACATGCCCTATGATCACCTGTAATGCTGCCACATGGCAAATGGGACAGCAGGATCAGCAAGCAGGTTGCCACGTGGACCATAAAACCATTTCAGCACCATCTCTTATTAATACAGCCACTTCCCCGGTTGCCTACAAGGGTGCACACACCGCTCATGCCCTGACACACAGCACTCCTCCAGCTGGAGTCCCTTGACAGGATGCACTTGTTCATCCAGTGGTTTTTATTTGCCCCCATGGGACCCAAGCAAACATCTGCTCCCATAGCTCTGCCTCTGATGGAGATGGGCTCTATGGCCTGGGTTTTGCAGAAGTCAGACTAGCTGTAATGGTCCCTGCTGACCTTAATATCTGTGGAGTTAAGAATGAGTGCATAATCCACATTCAGCACCCAGATGCTCACAAGCAAGGCATGCCTGGCCCTCCCAAGAGGCGGTGTCAATGGAAATATTGAAGGTGATGAACAAAACCGACACATCGACAGAGGCAATTCAATGCCAAGTTGCACCGCACATTCTCACGTTCCTCAGATCACTGCCTGCTACGTCCGTGTTTCCAGGGCTCTGTTCATTTGACCCTTTCTCCTATCCTGAACGTGGCAGAGGGGTCAAAAACAAACTAGGCAAGGTAAAGTTTGAGACCGTCCTACACTACATTTCCCTCAAACTGCTGCCAGATCCTGTGCTGTGCTGTGCAAAGGGGTAAAAAGAAACCCTGGGAAAGGTAAAGTAGAAGACTGGGAAAGACATGCATAGAAATGAGTGGAACTGGAGCCAGTAGATGCTGCACCCTCGCCCTCAATATTTCCATAATGACACAGAAGACAATTCTTTATAGAGCTGCTTTGCAATTCAGAGGCAACAGCGCCGCGTTTCTAGGAGCTTTGCTTTCAAGTGTTCAGCTAAATCCACTTGTAACCAAAATTGGTGCGTAAGTCAAGTTACACCCTCCCAAATACCATTCTAGCTCCCTGCCCTCAGCTGGGCCACATAGGTGTAGCTGGTCCCAGTGAACAATCCTGGTTTTTTTGAGGCATGCATGATACATCTCCAGCACAATCAGTCTTTGTACTGACAAGCCAATTCACCCAGCAAAGGTGAAAAATAAATTGGGAGCAGCTCCGTTGTAACACAAGGAGCCATGCCTGAACCCAAACAGAGCAGCTCTGAAAGCCTCTTCCGGTTTTTCCCCATCCTGTACAAGACAAATCAACAACTTGCACTGAGTTTAGCTATCCAAGTCCTCCGATAAGGACAGAGAATCAATACTTCGGATTCGTGGAGCTACGCATTGCTCATTTCGCCTTTTGGCATGCGCCATTTGAAGAATATTACAGACAGGTTTGATCTCCTGCCACAGGGGAGTTTGCGCTGGAAAAGCCGTGTGCTCAAAGTGTTTCAACAAAATGAACAGTAACGAGAAGTTACCCCTGTTGGAACCAGTAAGTCTGAAAACCCCCAACAGACTGGAAGCCAGATGCCTAGGTCAGTGGCATGAGTCCGCGGCTATTGCCTGGTTGTGGATGTAGTACTTGTTAATTCAGCCGTGCAGGTGCCCCTTGAAGGTGACTGACATTTTATATAGCAAGAAGAATGCTCCAAAGATATATGGTTATTTTACACACCTAACTTCCAAGATAAACATGCTACTTTTTCTCCCTTCTGCTTCTTGGGGTCAAATTCACTTCCCCCACTTTAGCCAAGCACCCCAGTTGTATGCTGCTGGCATGGAAAGGAGTTCACGAACTGAACGCTGTTTTTTAGGCTGCCCAGCTGAAGCCAGGTTTCTAGGAAGGGCTTGAAGATGGCGAGACCCGACAGGCAGAGCACAGCTAAGACACCACAGAGGTTGACTTGGGCAGAATAGGGAAGAGACAAAAGAAACGGAGAAAAGGAGGCAAGCGAGGGCTGCTAGTGCCGAAGTAGTTTTGGGCAAATATTTCCTTGGTAACTCCTGAAAAGCCACTTTATGGCCTGCTGCAGCAGCCCTATGCAAGAGGCATTCCTGCAGTTCCTGCCAGTGCAGGACCATTTCTCAAACCTATCCATTGCTGCAAGCCAGCCCCACCCAAAGGTCTGCAAACATCATCTCTCTTGCCGGTTCCACACCACGGTCACCCTCCTCCAAGGACGTCCTCCTGAAGGCTCAAAACCCAGCACTGGACCTAGGAAATCTCACTGCAGGCAAAGTGGAGGCTTGAACTTGCTGCACCACTTAAAGTACCAACTGCAGTTGCTGGTGCAAGAAGAATAAAGCTTCACCCCTGCTCACTGAAGTCCTGGGGGGCAGAGCAAAGAGGTCTCAATTGCTCAGCTGGATACAAGTCTCACCAGTCAGCCTACGCAGGTGGTTTCCCTGACCGGGGGTCAATGCTTGGCAGTATTCAGGTAAGTGCACAGGCTTGGGTTTTAAGCAGCCTCCTCCATTCTCCTCCCAACCTTCCCCAAGGCACAAATGAGAATCTCACAGAAACAAGGAGAGTCACAACTCTCCTGTCTCACAAGGGAAATTTTCAGCTGGCATCGAGGGGCTAGATCAGGGGTAGGCAACCCCTGTCACGGGTGCCAGAGCGTGGCATGTGAAGGCATTTTGGTTGGCGCACACGCCTCGGGGTAGACGGCAGGGAAGGGGCCAGAGCTGCACTGCCACAATAAGGATCGGGCCCCTCGTGTCTCCCCTGCCATCTGCCCCCACCCGCACACCAACATCTTACAAATTGAGGTCACAGGTGTTTTTGGCACACTGTCCAAAAACATTGCTGACCCCTGGGATAGATGATGCCTTCCCACGGAAAGAGCTCACCAGAAGGAAAGCCTGGCATTTTCCTTTGTGCTCCACAAGCACCTGAAAAACAGCGCTGCTCTTTTTCAAGGTCTCTAAGCTACTTCTGCAAAATGCAGTCGATAGCAGAGATGCCTCAGGAGGGCTGGTCATTATGGCAGGATGTTTTTCAGGATGAAGCTAATCAGCTGCATACATTTATTAACAATCCCTTTGTCATCACAACCCACTGAGGTGCCCCTATGCCAGGCGGTGGCATGGACGCTTCTGCCCAGCAAGGCAGGGACGTGCAATAAAATATGAATAAGGAGCTGATTCTCTAGCTCTCCCTCAGACAAAGTTGCTATTGACCAGCAAGTTAGTGAGCCATAAACTCCAAACTGCCGCTTCAAAGGCTGCGAACGCTGCCTGTGGGGATTTAAGAGAAAAGTGGTTTCAGCCGAGAGATCAGCTGTGTTAGGTAAACTGGGGCAAGACCCCCTCCCTCCCCATAATACCCACACACCAACTGAATGCTGGCTTTGTTATAACTTGGGTGAAAGCTAGGTTGATGATGCAACTAGTTCAAGTGATCTTAAATGTGTTTCATTGGTAATTAAGGAGTGAGCAGGATTGCCATTAAGTTAACTCAGCTGAACTGGTTTTGCCTGAATCAACCTTTGTGCTCTATAGCAGCGAGGAGGAGCTCTAGTTCAGAACGACTGGAGCACAAATCGCTGCAGACAAAATTACTTGTATTATTTCTACATAGATTGATGACCTCAAGATTGGAAATATCTACAGAGAGGTTAAAAGTGTGGGAAGCCGCATGATCCCGTGGCCCAGGATACTTTGTTCTACTCCCCCCCCCCCCCCGTGCCGCTGCCAAAGGTAAGTAACCACTGCCGTGCCTCAGTTTCTCCACCCTGCTATCCTAACTATTTATACTGTTAAGCTGCTGAAACGTGGACACTCTCATTATAAGCCTGACAGTGTCCAATGCCTATGCAACATAATAAGGCTTTGTGCTGATTCCCTGCATTAGGGGTAAAATTTCACCTCTAATGAATGGGGCACCCTGGTGAAGGTGACCCCTGCTAGGCAGCCAACAGCTTGAATGGTCCAGACTTAAGGGCTTGCAGACCCCGAGGAGTCAGCAGAAACTGTGCTCCATCTGTTCGGTCCCAGGTAGTCGGTAAGCAATGCATTTGCTGCTTGTGAACAAAGGGTCTCATGGCAAAAAATAGAAGAGGCCCTGAACTGAGTCTAGACATGCAGTCCCTGTGCACACCACAGGACAGAACAGCCTGTCGAGGCACGGCCCTCTGTCAAGGGCTAAGACATGCAAGAATGGAGGGGACAGAGGAGGAGGACTGAACCTGTGCTGCCCACTGCAGGCACTTCCCAGTGCTAGTTTCATAGCCCAACCTTTTTAAAGCCATTTCATAAATGCTGAGTGCCACGCTGCAGAAGGGGCTCTTCCAAGGGAAGGGAGATGGGGTGCAGCTGCTCAGCTGGACCCTCAGCAGACTGCCAGCAAGAAGCCACAGAGCAGCACTGCAAGCACTTCCAGCAGCTCAGCTGCACTGGGCACCAGCAGCCCCAAGCCTGGGGGAACAATAGTCCGGATTTGCCCAGGCAAACCGAGAGAGAAATGGGCATTTCACAGGCATGTGGCTGGCTCAGAGTCCAGGTCCAGAGTCTCTGCAACTGAAAGCAGCCATGTGACATGTTAAGTCCAACAAGGTCCGCAAACAAACTGTCTGGCTCCTTCCACACAACAAGGCCCCTTTCCGGCCCTATAACTGACTTAGGACATGTAGTCCCTCCCCTCTGGAGAAACAATTTGCGACCGTTCATACAAGCTACTGTTTTCCCTTGGAGTTCCCACTGGGGATACATCTACACCTTATGCCACATCCAGGAACAAAGCTGTAAAGCACGTTCCTGCTCTGCCCCCATCCTCTGCCTACTCAGCAGCACACTCAGGGATGCCCTAAGGTGACTTTGCTTCCTCATTTGGGGATTTGGCATGCACACAATGGAGAGAGTGGCCAGCTGTCCCTCACCGCAGTGCAGTTACTCTGCCAGGAACCGAGCTAGCAGATCCTCCTGCTTCTCTTCCAGCCCAGCCTCACCCGCTTCTGAGCTTTTCTAGCTGCCCACATCAATGCAGATCCATCAAAGGGCCTGGCCCCAGGTTTAAATCTACCCCAAGAGGCTCCATTTTAGCAGGCAAGGGAAGACATAATGATCTGCACACTTGCTTCAAGGCATGTCCTCCCCAGGCAGCCCACTTTGAGCTGCACCTTCCCACTGGGACCCTCTCTCCCAGGCGCACAGTGCTTTTCAAATGATGCCCCACTTGCCCCTTCAATGGCAGGGTTTCTTTAATAAGAAATAATGTCCCATTTCTCTCAGCAATAGCGCGGAATTTGGCAATTGTGGGTATTTATTGCACTTCAAAAGGAAAACCCACTGGACCCGCACTGATTGCTGTGAATTTTGCACCCTCGTTTCTGAGGAGGAAAAAATCAGAGGCTTTGTTTCCCCCTACTCTCCTTTACAGGAAAAATGGGGAGCTACTGTCTGCCAGCCTCTCCCAGGTTGGACCTGGTCAGCTGGTATCTCCTTTTCACAGTAGACACTGTGGAAACTTGAGCAGAAATGCATTAGAAGTTTTAAAGCAACGAGGAGGCGGTAGAGCCATATAAATAAGTGACTTGTAGCCTGGGAAATTACATCCACCAGGTAGTGCTGTTGAATCACATTTGTTCCCTTCAATCAGGCTCGAGACAACTGAACAGGATTGCTTTGGTTCTAGTTGTTCCCGTCTCCCATTTGACACAGCCAGGACCCAATTTTTAGAAGCTCTAAACACGTGCAGCTACCACTGATGTTGCAAGGGTTTGTAGACCCTCAGCATCGCTTCTAAGCAAACTGCATTTGTGCCCAGATACGTAACAAGGCACCCAAAAACGGAGGTATCCAACAGAAAGGAAACTGTGTCCACTTGAAAGCTGGCCTATAATCATTAAGGCAACAAGGCTGCTCGATTTAGCACTTGGAGCTAAACCAAGCAAGCCAGACTGCCGGCTAGCTTCCTGCTGCTAGAAAGACACCTTATTGACTGCTTAAAGACTCCATCCCCACAGCGGCACTGTAGTGGAGGTGCTGTCAGCTGGGGCATTGAAAAAATCTGCAAGAGTTGTTTGAAGAAGATAAAAAAAATGTAAAAGATGAAGCAGTCTGCCCTTCAAGGAACCTTGGATGTCTGCACTTCAGTAGACAACAATCCAGCTGTGGAAGACATGAACCCCAATTAGCATATCCCCCCACTCACTTCTATGATTGATTAGGATATGCCATTATTGCTAATTATAACATAAGTGCATCGAGCAGATCCTGGGCTACAAAGAGACAATCCAGCATCTGTCAGAGCAGAACAGATGTGAATGCATGTGGCTTTCCAAGCTGCTCACCTTGGGCAGCACAAAGCACGGAGCACTACAAATGCTATACCTGTGCTGAGCTGCCTGTCCTAGCAACAGCCAGGGTTTCATAGTTGGTGGGGTCGGAAGGGACCTGAGCAGATCATCAAGTCCGACCCCCTGCCATGGGCAGGAAAGGAAGCTGGGGTCAAACGACCCTGGCTAGGCGATTGTCTAGTCTCCTTTTGAAGACCCCCAGGGTAGGAGCCAGCACCACTTCCCTTGGGAGTTGGTTCCAGATCCTAGCCGCCCTGACCGTGAAGTCGCACCTCCTGATGTCTAGCCTGAATTTCCCCTCTGCCAGCTTGTGACCGTTATTCCTGGTCACTCCTGCCGGTGCTCGGGGGAACAGGGACTCCCCCTGTGCCTGCTGGTCTCCCTTGGCCAGTTTATAGAAGGCCACTAGATCCCCCTCAGCCTTCTCTTGTGGAGGCTGAACAGGTTCAGGTCCCGTCGCCTCTCCTCGTAGGGCCTGCCCTGCTGCCCCTGATCATGCGAGTGGCCTCCTCTGGGCCCTCTCCACGCTGTCCACATCCCTCCTGAAGTGCGGCGCCCAGACCTGGATGCAGTGCTCCAGCTGCGGCCTGACCAGTGCTGCACAGAGGGGGAGGATCACCTCCTTGGACCTGCTCGAGATGCATCTGTGGATGCATCTGCGGTTGGCCTTCCTGCACATTGGAAGGCCTTCTGTCCCCACATTGGTGGCCCATGTTCATCTTGGAGTCTATAACGACTCCAAGATCCTTTTCTGCCTCTGCACTGACGAGAAGGGAGTACTCCAGCCTGTAGGTATGGTGCTGGTTCTTCCTCCCCGGGTGCAGCACCCTGCACTTGTCAGTGTTGAATCCCATCACATTCTTGTCCGCCCACCCCTACAACCTGTCCAGATCCAATTGCAGCCTGTCCCTCCCTTCTAGCGCGCCCGCTTCTCCCCACATCTTAGTGTCATCTGTGAATTTGAACAGGGTGTTTTTCACCCCCTCGTCCAAGTCACTGATGAAGATGTTGAACAGGCTGTGTCAGTCTGGGGCTTGGGGTCTGCTCTACACAGATTCTTGTCCCAGGAGGGCAGACGGGATGCAAAGGTCCATGCATCCCTTGGGAAGGTAACTGCAGGCAGGGAATGCACTAACCAGGGAGGAAGGATGAGCCACTCCACAGCAAGGTCACCTGGCTCCTTGTACAGTGAAGGCATATGAAGTGACGAGGGACTGAGGGGGTTCTCTGACCCCACAGACCTTCTCAGTCCCAGGCAGACAGAGATCATTGAATCACAGAAAATGAGGGCTGGAAGGGACCTCAGGAGGTCACATCTAGTCCAACCCCATGTTCAAAGCAGGACCAGTCCCAACTAGATCATCCCAGCCAAGGCTTTGTTTAGCCAGGTCTTGAAAACCTCCAAGGATGGAGAGTCTACCACCTCTCTGGGTAACCTGTTCCAATATTTTACCCTCCTAGTGAGAAAATTCTTCCTAATATCCAACCTAAACTTCCCTTGCTGCAACTTGAGCCCACTGCTCCTTGTTCTGTCATTTGCCACCACTGAGAACAGTCCACCTCCGTCCTCCTTCAAACTTCCCATCACGTAGTTCATAGGTTCATGGATTGTAAGGCCGGAAGAGACCTCAGAAGATCAGGATGTCACATCACTAGAGAGCAGGTCCACGTTACCTGCCCCTCTACAGGCTGCACTGCATTTGCTCTTGCCTTTTCCCTCACCCTCTTGGCCCAGTGGCCTTTTTCTCCTTGCAGGTGTTAACTTGCCGTGTCTATCAGCCCATATCGGTGAGCAGCCAGGGCTGAGGGATCCCATTAAGGGCCAGGCTCTCCAGCCTGTAGCAGCCCAGAACTATTCCTTCAAAAATGTGAACTTCTCTGCCTGCAGCCTCTCACACAGTGTACAAACATCATTCCTCTAGGAATTTGCTCTTTCCCTGAACTGCCTTATCTCCCCCTCCATCTGCAGCTTGCTTATCTGGATGTTGCCCAGCAGCACATAGTAAGACTATCCCATCAGAGGAGCTGTATATCCTTATCTAGCCATGCTAGTTAATTTGTTTAGGTCCATACAACCTGGTCCTCAATGGATTTGGGCGCGAGGTACTGAAAGCAACACACAGCAAAAATATCGACTGGTCAGTCCTTCTCCCAGCCAGCCAGGAAATAGATGGTTGCCTCTTGTCCCTGATCTGGGCAGTCTGAAAAGCAACAGTTGGGGATTCAAACTACTCTGTTTCAACCCAACCGCATGGGATCAAGCAGACCATGTGCTCAAACTTGGCAGGCCACAACCTCCAGTGACTCGACTAAACGTGTGCAATACTATAGCAGTTGCAGAGAGAGGCAGCTGCTCATGTGGCTAGGACTCAAATGCTTTATGGGCTAAAACCATAAAGGGAACCAAAAATCACAAGGCATTGGAGGCTTTGGAGCACAAGTAGAAGATGTTTTCTGCAAGCCGTGTCCCTCAGCTGCGGTAATCTCATTTCCGCATATGCGGCGGCAGTTCAGCTGCTTACAGCATCCTCCATCCATCTGCCAGCTAAAGAGCAGCCCAGACCCAACACTGGCAGGAACACGTAGGCGATCAGTACAGTTCAAACCCAAGTCTGTATTTCCACAGCTGGTCCCTTCTTTGCACAATGGACTCAGCCCAGATGCAAACGCCGTCAGCTTTGGGTTCTGGATTTGAACACTGCATCTCTAACCTCTCTCAGCTGTTAACTTCTTTCCTAGCACTTGCACACTGGTGTGTCTAGCAGTCTTCTCCTGTCACACTACCTGGTGCTGGCACTTGCCAAGGTTTTTGGAAGGAAAGATGCATGTGTCCTCACATCAGCCCTGCTGCACTCCCTTTCTAGAAATCCTCATTTTTAGCACAGCATTTAAGCCCGTGCAAAGCGGCTACTATTCGCTTTGGATTCGGCCATTTTGGGGGACACTGATTCGATTTGGTGATTCAAATTGCTGTCGACCGGATCTCTGAAACAGCCACGCCTGCCCGCCCCAGCTCCTGGCAGTTGTTAGAAAAAAAAAGCCTCAACTCAGCGGGTGCTGCTGGGCGTAGAGGGGGAGGTGATCCCTGGTGCTCCCCACTGCCCCACGCCATGTGGTGGGCTCTGCACAAGCCCGCTGCAGGAACAGTGAGTCCTGGAGCTTTTCTAGGGGTTTTTTTCTTAAAGGGCTGGAGCTGGCCCGGGGGGGGGGGGGCAGAGGGCTCGTGCAGAGCCCCCCATGCAGCATGGGGCAGTGGGGGACAGTGGGGATTGCTCCCCTGCCCAGCAGCACCAGGTGAGCACCAGGGCTTATTTTTAAAATGCCAGGAGCTAGGGCAGGCAGGGCAGCCATGGGAGGCTGGGAGAGTGGTTGGGGGTCGGTGGGGCTGGGGGAGCAGGCAGGGGATGGGGGCTGGCAAGGGTTCCCCCCTGGTACTTACCATCTCCAAGTCCAGCTCCATGCTGCAGCCACTGGGGACTGCCTGAATCATCAAAGCTCTCCAAATCTTTTCTGAAGATTCGGAGAGCTCTGAATTGATTTGGACCTTTTAATTGGTCCCCTGATTCGATTCAGATTCAGAGATTTGGCCACTGAATTGGGGCAAATCTCCTCCGAATCGAATCCCCACCTGAAGCTTCGCACAGCCCTACACAGCATTTGGGAAGAAGCGCACCTTTCTCCCTGGACAGTAGTAACACCCAGTGTGGGGATATGGGGATTCTCTCCATGGCCCGGCAGTCCTTTCAAACCAAATTGTCTCGATTTAAGCAATGGGTCTATTACAGGCGAAAGAAAAACAAACATTGGTTGGCAAGATCTTTTCCAGCTTGCCAAGACGGGGAGATTTTAAAGAATCCTGCTACGAAGGAGCAATTCAGATGCCGAGGCTGCAGTAAAAGCAATTGCTTGGAGGGCAGGAGAGGGGATATTTTTCGAGAAATAAATAAATAAATCCACTCATCCGTTGTTAATGTTCAGGGAAGCTAAAGGCAAATGTTTGGCCCTAGCGAGTGTGAAAGCTTTATGCATAATTCAGAATGCTTGAACACTTCAAGCTCTCTTAGGAGACTGGAGACATAGGGAGTCAGTCACCCGGTAACATCCCAAAGAGAAAAGCATGGGCCCCAAGCCCTCTCTTACTGTGAGATAAAGGCAGCCCAGCCGGGGAGGGAGCACTGCAGGGCACAACAGCTGCCAGTTGCTAGGGCAATGGGGCAATTGAGGCAGTGAGCAGGCACCGGCAAGCTGACAGGATGTAGGCAGCCCTGGCAGTACAAAAGCCTGGGGTTTGGGCTGGCAAGTAGTCTAGCCCTGCTTATTTCAGGGTTAGGAGCTCCTGGCCAGGAGGGGTTCCCAGGGACACTGGTCTGATCGCTTTGCTCAGAGAGCTCCCCCAGAGCCAGGCTGGGAGGTATGTCAGCCTCAGGGTAAAAAAGGTTTGCCCTCTTTAAGGGGAACAGGGCTGCTTTCTCTGTTGCTGTTATGTTATAGCCTGGGGGCTTATGTTTACATTATCACTTGTGCCGGTGGTTTCGGGTTGGGATTATAGGGGTGGCAGGAGGTCCCATTATTGCTCAAGGGGCACACAATTATCTTGCACCCTGCCAGGGAAAAGGGCTGGAGAAGCAGTGGGATAGAGAAGTAGAGCGACTCAGCAAAGAGGCAGAGGGGCACAAAACCTGAGTCTCCCGACTCCTGATCCAGTGCTTTACCCACTAGGTCGGACTGATCTCACCCACCAGAGCATTCTGAGAATTACTTCCCTTTCAGTTCAATCATTAATTCAAATTCAAGATTAAAAGCCAGGCAGGGCCAGATTTTCAGGCAGGCAGGCAGACGGCCAGCAGGAGTGTGTGCACACAGATCAGGGCTTGCTCCTGGGGAGCGGAAGACATCTGCCGAGTCCCTTCTCTTCTCCGGTGGACACTTGCCATCTAAATAGCAAAGCATCTTGCACAGATGGCATTCTGAGCATCCTCGTTTCCTCCAGATGCATTTGGATTTTGTCATCTCCTTGCAAGGGGGCTTCTTCTCTCATTTACTCCTCTCTTCCTCAGCAACTATGTCCTTTTCTGCCCCTATTTTTCTTTCCCTGCTAGAATGGGGGAGGGAACACAGATCCTCCCAAGGAAAATGATGACATTGCTTTGGAAAGAGAGAGAGCAACAAGCAGGAAACATCCAGTCTGTCCATCCCTATCTGAGCAGCAATGAGCTAGCAGACCTGACCGCTGAAGTTTTTCAGTGACTTAATGTGTTGAGTCAAATAGAAAATAATGCAGTTGATTTTTGTTGCTAATGCCCACTGGTGAAGTACAGTTACGTAGAACACAATGGGTGTGTCTACATGTGCATTTAAACTGGCTTAAATTTACTGCACAGTAAATTACTGTGCAGTACGTGGGACTGGGCAGGTGACCTGGGACTAAATTTAGTCCCAGGTCAGAGCAGCCTGCCATGTGACCCTGTGGCCACTGAGGGGAGCTCGAGCCTCTGGCCACATGGCTATCAGCCCTTGGGAATAACTTTAGTCCCAATCTGAAGACAGAGCCAGCTGCCAGCACCTGGGACTAACTTTGATCCCAAGTTGAAGCCAGGAGAGGTAGCCAGCCAGGAGCCCTGGGGCTGGGCTCAGGCTGGACCCCTAGTGGCTGGGCAGACCCAGCAGGGGACCCCCTGGGTTACTGTGAAGTAGCATGTCTATCCATGTGTTACTGCACAGTAACTAATCGGGTATAAATTTAGTACCTGCATTTATGCTCAAGTTGCAAAGTTATGCTTAAGTCAGCATAAGTCACCATATTTACTGGCAGTACGGGTGTGCATGTGTAGATGCGTGCCTGTACTGTGGAGTAATTTTGGTTACTGCACAGTAAATGTGCACGTGTACACATGCCCACTAAGTAGGTTAGCAGGGGGCACTCCCAGAGACCCATTTCACTACCCTGCTAAGTTTTTCAAATAAGGCAAAGGACATTCCTTAGCACAAAATGATCATTTTGGAAAATGAAGTCAGAGAAAGTCATTTTAGGGCAAGCGATTTCCCATTATCACCTGCACTAATAAAACAAAATCATTTTTCCTTTCCCTACCAACCACCCCTGTCTATCCCCTGCCCTCTTTTTCCATGACAAAATGCAAAAAAAGGAAGCCTGAGGAAGACTTGCTAAAGTTTCTACCTACAGATCTCTCAATTCTAAAACCTGCAGAATAGAAATGATTGCAGCATCTTCACAAAAATATCCAAGCCCTTCTTCTCTAGCTCCAAGCTAGTAGCATCTCTAACCAGTGATTCTTCCACTATATTCAGCACCGGTGAGACCTCACCTGGAATACTGTGTCCTGTTTTGGGTCCCCCACTTCAAGAAAGATGCAGACAGACAGAAAGGTAACCAGTGGAGCGTGATGAAAATGAGCAGAGGCCAGGGAGGCACAATTTATGAGGAAAGTCTGAAAAAACTAGGGTTATTTAGTCTGGAGAGGAGAAGACTGAGGGTATATTTGATAACAGTCTTCAAACACCTGAAGGGTGATGACAAGCAAGGACAGAAGCTATTCTTGTGGCCATAGCGGGCAGGACTAGGAACAATGGCATCAAACTGTAGCAGATTTGATTTAGGTTGGAGATTAGGAGGAACTTCCTAACTACGAGGGTGATCAAGCATTGGATCAGGCTAACTAGAGAAACTCCCTGGAAATTTTCAAGAGCTGGTCAGAAAAATGCTTGGCCATTAGTCAGGGATGATCCCATAGGTGGAGGGAGAAAAAATAATTTTGGGGGGGCTGAGCTTGTGCATGCATGTGTGTGTATGCCTCCCACACCCCCAGAAGGCAAATTTGTGGAGGAAAGGGAGGGGGAAAAGGGCTGGGGGGTGGGGCGCAGATTGAGGTCCACACATTGAGGGAAGGAGTGGGGCACAGGCAGGAGCTGGGGGGAGGTGAGTGGGGCCCCCACTGGGCTGGGTGGTGGCACAATCAGAGCCCAGGCAGCTTGTCCAGGTGCACGGTGGGAGGAGGGGGGTTGTGCCCGGTTTGTGCGTGGGGCAGAGGTGGCTGCGGCTGCATGCTGGGCTTTGCTCCCTGCCGCAGCTGCCCTGAGAGCCACGCAGCCCCACGCGCCTGCCGCCACCGGGCTGCATCGTGCCCCCTGCCTGCCCCATGGCAAGCACATGGCGACGTATGGCTCTGGGGGCAGCTGCAGCAGGGAGCAAAGCCCAGCATGCAGCCGCAGCCACTTCTGCCCCACGCACAAACCGGGGAGGGCACATGCCTCCCGGGCCTTTGCCAGGGCGTACACAGCGGCAGGAGCCCTCCCACGCCCCTGGACGAGCGCCCAGGCTCTGACTGTCCTACCACCTGCCCTGGCCCTTGACTGTGCCCCGCTCCCTCCCTCACCGTGGGGGCCTCAATCTGCCCCACTCCAGCCACTCACCCTTCATAAAATAGACTGATACTTGCCTGCAAGTGGCTGGGCAGCCAGTCATCCACACACTGGGCTGCAATCCTGGCTGTGTGCGCACCTCTCCCCCTCCTCCAGCCACCTAGAGCCCATGGCCAAGCTGCCCTGCAGCCCTACCCACTGCCCCGCATTTGTGGGGGCTGAGCCCTATTAGCCTTGGCTTTCCACTGCCTGTGGATGGTCCGGTGTTGAGAAGGGGGTTGGATTAAATGACTCCATGAGGTCCATCCAGCCCTAGTTGCCTATGAACCTGTCTGATCTCTGAAGCAAGACAGCTGCTCGGGAACATGGGCTACCCTGAGCACAAACTTATTGCATGCCACCTAAAGAACAGAAAAATAAAGTCAAGATCACAGGCCTTATTTTCAGGACGCTCAGTGATCTGGGATCAAAGTATCTAAGAGCTTATCTTGTGCTCCATAATGAGCACTAGGGTTGACAACTGATCCTCAGGTACAACATAATTATCTGGTGCAAGGATAAAAGCTTATGGGACAAGGAGCTGGAATCTGCTTGGTGCAGATGCAAGGCTGTGCAGTTGGCTCCCCTGGGAATGGGAGGTACCTGGGATGCCAAGTGGTGGTGGCCAAAGTCATGTCAACCAGGCTTTTCCTAGAGGGGTTGCTCTCTGCCGCTTCTCATTTTTCCAAGTGCTTGATCTGAGACACTGGAGTGTGAATTGTGGCTGTGAGCACTCAATATATCTAGAACTGAGGTTATCTGGAGCTATGCTTTGACTGTCCCCTGCATACACTGATGAACTGAGACCATGGTATCTCAGAATTACCATCCAAAATTGCTGGATGCCCTTGACCACAATATCTGTGGATTCTAATACATCTGTTATTGCAGGTGCTGTGACAATTAATGTGTGCCCAGCATTAATATTATAGTGGTGGACATCAGAAAAACCTGTAAGAAAGCTTATGGTTCCCTTTTCAAAGAAGCATTTGGATAAATAAGACGTGGGGCCATACATGAAACACTGAGGGAGAAAACTACAAAAAGTTAAAGAGACTTTGACTAAGTGAGCACCATCCACTGCGTGCCTGAATAAGGCAGGGTCCTTTCAAAAGTCATGTGCTTCTTAGCAGAGACAGTTTCATAATTCATATGCACAATGAGAGGGAACAGAGACCATCTTTGCTGAGGCGTTTCTGAGCTGCCGGGCGTCATAAGCATACCAAGGTAACGAAGTGCCTTTTGTGCATTCTTCAAGCAACCCTTGCGCTCCTCATTCAGCACATGCCTCCCATTAACATTCTTCACACCACCATGGCTCTGTGCCACTACTGAAATTAGAAGCTCAAGTTGGCTCTCTCTTCCAGCCTGTTAGAAAGTTTTAGAGTTAAAAAAAAAGGGATGGAGTTAATCACCCCCATCCTTATGCACGTTCTTTAGAGAAACCTAAAACAAGTTGAGGTCATCCTCTTTCTTCACTGCAACTTCCGTGGATTTATGTATGTATCTGGGCAGACGCAAGCCAACATCCCAGCTCAAGTATCCTGTACATTGGGGAAAGCTCAGATCTAAGTGCACCCAATATGCATTTGCAATAGGAAGCCAAAGAAAGAAACAGTGGTAAATTCATAGCGGATTCATGTATGCCAAAACAGCCAGGCATGTGGTTAAGTAGTCAGCTGTTGAAGCGCTGGGAGGAGAGGGAGGGGAATGACATGTACAAACTAACACTGTGAAGGAATGGGTACCACTTCACCTGGGATATTTGGAAATTTTACACTCACCATGGGGTAAAGCAGGGGCAGGCAATTATTTCAGGTGGACGGCTGCTTACCAAGTTTTGGCAGCCTGTCCAGGGCTGCATTTGGTAGCTCCACCTCTTGACAGGTGCCCCGCCCCTGGTCACCATCTTGGGACCAGAAATCCCATCCCTAACCTCTGGCCTTTGCCACCAGAAGTCCCTCCCCTTGCCCCTAGAAGTACTCCTTTGGGGAAGAGGGCTTGCCATCTTAGGGGAAAAAAACCAAACTATGTGCTAAAAATCAAACACCCACAATAATATATTTTAATTTAATTTTAAAAAATATTTCTGTCCTGATTCATGTGTGTTTGTGCTGTATATGTAGAAGTGATTGTATAGTAGCTCAAATGTAGTCTTACTCTTATAAATTGTATGGGCTGTGCAAGGGTGTCGGGGGTACGGTTGGGTGGCTGTGGGTTTGTGGGAGCTGTGGGTGGGTGGGTATGCAGGCTGAGCGTCCGGGCTGAGCAGTAGTGGCACAGAACAAACTGCTGCTCAGCAGGGGGAAAACAACCCCTCCCTCTCCCTGTCGCCAGCACCTCCTGGTGTAGCCCCCTGGAGCCACCTCTGAGCTGCCCCACGGGGCAGCGATGACAGCAAAGAGCAGGTACAGACAGCCCTGTGTGAGCTTCAAGCAGCTGCAGCAGGAAGCACTGGCAGCTGGAGGGGAGGGGCCACTTTTCCCCCACACTGAGCAGCGTTTGTCCCATGCTGCCACTGCTGAGCCTGGGCCCCATGCCGGCTCCGGACTCCCTGTCGGGGCTGAGCCACAGCAGCAGCTGGGCAGAAACTGCTGCTTGGTGTGGGGGAAAGCACCTCTCCCGCCTCCTCACCCCCACTGGCAGGCAGTTTTTGGTGCAGCTGCCCAGAGCCAGTGCCATGCTAGACTGAGGTGTGGCTCCTTAACTGCCACCTCTGGGCTGCCCAACACGACAGCAGTGACCGTGTGGAGCAGCTGCAGGGCAGCTCACAGCCGGCAGTGAAGGAGCTGCACTGCAGCCTAGTGTGGAAGCTTACAAGAAGTGGAAAATTGGACAAATGACTAGGGAAGGAATTGCTCAGGCATGCAAGGATGAAATCAGGAAGGCCAAAGCACAACTGGAGTTGCAGCAAGGGATGTGAAGGATAACAAGAAAGGTTTCTACACGTATGTCACCAACAAAAGGAAGATCAGGGAAAGTGCAGGTCCCTTACTGAATGGGAAAGGCAACCTAGTGACAGAGGCCGCAGAAAAGACTGAAGTGCTCAATGCCCTTTTCATCTCAGTCTTCATGGGCAAGGTCAGCTCCCATACTACCGCACCTGGCAGCACAGTTTGAGAAAGAGGTGGGCTGTTCAGCATGGCAGCAGTGACCATGTGGAGCAGCTGCAGGGCAGCTCACAGGCGGTGGTGAAGGAGCCACACTGCAGCCTTGCATGGTGCAATCTCCGGGCAGCTACACCAGAAACTGCCTGGCAGCAGCTGGGGGTGGGTGGTTGGGAGGGCAGGGAGGAGTTTCCCTGGCTCTGAGCAGCAGTTTCTGCCCAGCTGCTGCTGTGGCTCAGCCTGGATGGGGAGCCTGGAGCCAGCACAGGGCCCAGTCTCAGCAGCGGCAGCACAGGACAAATTGCTACCCAGCATCGGGGAAAAATGGCCCGTCTTCCTCCCGCTGCCAGCACTTCCTGGTACAGCTGGCCAGAGCCTGCACAGGGCTGCTTGTACCTGCTCTCCACTGCCACTGCTGGCCCATGGGGCAGCCCAGAGAAGGCGGTGACAGAAGACAGCCCCGCATGGGCTCCAGGGGGCTGCACCAGTAAGCACCAGCCATGGTGGGGAAGGGGAGGGGTCACTTCCCTGCCCCCACCCACTGCTGAGCAGTAGTTTGTTCTGTACTGCTGTTGCTCAGCCTGGTCAGGTGAGCTCGGAGTGCGTGGGGTCATGGTTGCATGCACTGGTCCTCGCCTGTACTGTGGGGCTGGGGCAGGGGACACGGGGAGTGAGTGGGTGCATGGGAGCCAGTGACAGCCAGGCGAAAGCATGGGGCCCGCACTGGTGTCCCGGGGCCAGTGCCAGCAGGGCCCACAGTGGGGCGGCAGGAGCATGGGGTCCCAGCCCGCAGGGGCTCTATGGAGCCAGGCCAGCTCCCCTCTCTCCCTGCTGGTGCAACCCAGCCCCGCTCCATAGACCCCTGCTAGTGCACACCCCGCACTCCTGCTGCCCTACTGTGGGCCCCACCAGTGGACACTGGCATAGGCCCTATGCTCCTGCATGCCTGCTCATTTCCACTCCCTCCCACCACCACTTTTCCCACTTTCCTGCCTGTCTGCCAGCCACTATGCACCATGTGGCTCCTGGCCACATGGCCGGATCACGGGACTCAGTAGAAGCAGGCCTGGCCTGGCCCCAAGGACTGGGGTAATTGCCTGTGGTCCTCCCCTGCCTCCCCGCCCCCCGCTCTTACCTGAATTTCCCATTCTGGTGCAGACAGGCATGAACAGCCCCATGGTCCAAGGCCAGAAGCCTCTGCTAGGCAGGGGCTTCTGGCTGGGGGGTAGGGCCAGGCAGGCATTGCTGTTCTGGGTCCTGCTGTGGCTTCCCCTGGGTCCTACTGCCCCTGTCTCCTGTCATCTTTGACAGAGAGCCGGGGCAGATAAATATTAATTTTCTAAATTTTTTCGGGGCCCCATGGGCTGGATTGAATGGCCTGGAGGGCCAGATCCAGCCTGCGGACCATTTTTATCTACTCCTGGGGTAATGTGTCATCAAGAGTATAGTAACTCATTTCAGTGCCTTTTTCTTTTCCTGGCAGTTAGTCCAACATGGACTCTCACAGAAACCGTGCCACTCCATAGGACTTCCTTTCAACACCCCTCAGATTTCCTAGGCCCTTTGAGCACTGAATCTGACTTCTCCCTTTTCATCTCGTTAATGGAGACTATTCATGTGTTACTGCCTGCCCAACTCATGTCCACACTACATGGGTGCTGACAATTTGGAAAGGAAATCAGAGGATGGCTATGAAAATGGCTAAGCCTGTAAAAGCAGGTGCTCCTGCGAGGCTGTACAGCAGCTCATCATTTTATTTTACACTAAAGAAGGCCAAGGGGCTTGATCATAGTCTGTAAGTACTTAGATGGGAAGAAAGTGTGTGATGAGGGTTTTTTTTAAAAGCGGACATAAAGGCAAATGGCCAGAAGCAGAAATCAAATTCAGACAACAAATAAATTGACTTTAAAAAAGTAAAACAAGGGCAATTAGTCATTGTGAGGCTTTAGATAGGGAGAGGGTAGATTATTTATCCCTTAATCTTGGTGGGGGGAATGAATGAGGTAGAATGAGATATTTCTGAGGCACAATCCTCCACAATGGAGGATTATACTGCATTATACTGACTAGATCACTGCAATAGTCCTTTTAACCCTTTAGAAATCTAAATCTTTAGAAACAGAGAGCTCTGACAACTTGGGGATCCCAACACCAATCTGATATGTGAAAAGCATCAGAGGGAAAGCCAGTTGCAGTGCCCTAGTAATAGGACAGGGAAACGTGCACAGATGTGTGGGGACCCACGGCCACAACCTCTGCGCATGGCAGCCCAGCAGAAATCCCCTCGGCGCAGACAGGACCTGGCTGAAATGAACCTCTGGCACACAGCATCTACTACTAGCGAAGGTCAGGGACAAAATTGCCCTCAAACCACTTGAGCACCAACTCTGGGAAATGCCACTGGCACATGAGAAATGACACATCTGACTGGTATTTATGACCAACAAACCGTGTCCTGAGGGTAGCTGAGCTCCTCGCATTCTCACTCCCTCCAAAGTTTCCACTTCAGCGCTTGTGTCTCCCTCCTCCCTCTCTCCTTTGAATTTTGCCCAATTACAAGAGCTACATTCCTGAACTAGTTAAATGTAATTAAAATCCCGGAGATCACCTCTGCACCGGCACTTCTGTAACTCGCCCCTCTCTTAGCTATTCTCAGTTTTCTGCAGCTGTCAGCAGCACGGGCTGTGCAACTCCGTCATCCTGGGAGACTCCAGCTCCTGAGAGCAGATCTGGTGGGCAATGCAGTCAGCCTGCTTTTGCTTTGCTCTCAGTCCAACTGATCAAGGCTCTGTAGGCAAGAGGAGCATATCCTGGTAGCTAGGTTGCCCAAGAGATGATCCCAGCTTTGGAGCTGAAAATCAGTTGATGAGATTTGAGAGCCTTTAGTGGAAGGATTTACTGTTCTTTGCTAAAAGCGAAAGGTCAGAACAAGAGATTTATCACAGAGCAACCAAGTCTGTCTGCAGCTATCTCAGATATTTGTATTGCCTCCATCACCACAACATCCTGCTGCCTCAGACCTTCAGGCACTTCTCTTCACAGCTCCCTGAGAGACAGCAAAGTGCTATTAACTCTACTGCACACACGGAGAGCTGAGGCACGGAGCCAGCGAGTGACTTGCCAGAAGTATATGAGAAATGACAGAAACCTGACTCCAGGTTTGAGGCTGTTGCCCCAGCTATTAAGCCATCCTTCCTTTCTGTTTCAGCTGATGTTTTCACTTAGTCCCTCCAAGACATCCCTGAAGTTTGCCCTGGTTGGAAACCAAAGCAAATACAAGTGACAATGAAAACGAGTTTATACAGAACACCTCTACAAGCCTTACTCCCAGCCAACCCAGAGAGAGAACAAGACAGAAGTGTGTCTGTCCTAGGGTCAAAAACCTCTTTTTAGGACACATCTATCCAAATCTTTAAAAAACTCCTCTAGTATCAAGTGATAGCCCCTGAATAGGACCTGAGCGCATATCTCTGTATTCTTATAAAAGCACTTCTCAGCACGGATCCCAAAGCACTTCACTGGCACCCAACTAAAACTTGCAGCGAGTCGGGGTGTTATCTTCCTCTTACACACAGGAAGAGAGGCATGGCTGAGCTGGCCAAGCTTATGCTGCAATCCTCCAAGACGACAAGGTCAGGATCTGGATTTCAGAGTCATCTCCTAGAAGCCCAGAGCTCCAGAGATGCATGGCGTGGGTGAGCAATTTGGCATTACCAGCCTTGGACTGCTGCCACTGGGGGACGGGTCTCTGGTTTTACTGCTGGCTCTGCCAAAAGCCTGCTGAGTGACCTTTGGCAAATCACTTGACTTCCTGGTGCCTTGTTTCCCCTATTTATAAAATGAGGCTAAAGATACAGGCCTCTTTTGCCAATCACTTTGAGACGTAATGAGAATGAAGTGCTATGTGAGAGCTTATTATTACATACAATCTCGTATATCATGTGTCAATACGAGATTACTCCACGAGATTACAATACGAGATTACTGCTGTGCTATGCATGCGCAGTATGGCCCATTGCAACAATTCAAATGCTTCTTCCAGCTGCCACCAAGAACAAGGCAGCACCAATTCCCTTTGCAAATGACCTTAAACTGTGCACCTGGAAACTACACTGCATATATTGACAGTGCAGCAGAGCGCCGATCACGTATGACTTGAAACAGGCTGTGAAATGCCAAATTATTGACCATCTATGCTCAGGTGAGCAAGCAAAAGAGCATGAAAAGCCGTCTGGCCTAGGATCACCAGGTAGTCAGAGACCATGCTGGGAGCAAAGCCCATGAGCTCTGACACCCAGCCCTCATGCTCCAGCTGCTAGCCTGCACTGAATGATTTGCTGGTTCAGTTACATTACCTACTCTGCTCTTTCAAGGATAAAGTCGACAGCAAATGTTTTCTGCACAGTGAAATCAATTATGGATGCTTCCCAAAGTGCCACAGCAAAACAGCTCTGTTTCCTCATGGATGGAGGTTGGAGGGGGAAGGAGCAAGGATCCAGCCTGCCTATATTTTAGGACACTTTTCAGGACTCGTTTTGCCCAGCTTTTGAGGTCAAATCCTCCCCATGACCCACCGTGCAACAGTGATACAGTGGGTGGCTGGAGCCAGGCAATGATACAGCTGCTGCTGTTCATGGGAGCTGCCTTTCTGGCATGCGCTCTTGGCCAGTTGATTGTGAGTCACAAACAGTCCTTGGGAGCTCCAACTCAGGAGGAAAGAAGTGTGCTGTGAATTAATCAGACTGCCAAGGGAACTGCAGGGCTGTGTTGCAATGAGAATGATGCCTCCTTGGAGGCGTTATATCTGGAACAATCGTTCACTGAATTTGCCAAGAGATGCAGTAGGATGTAAATTAAATCTACCATATACTTGACCAGAAAGCGTGCATACTCTGACCCCTGTCCCAAGGCATTGATGTGGCCAGCTCTGCGATCCCATCTAGGTTTTCCAGTTCTTGTTGTTATTGAAGTTTGGTCACTTGGGGAAAATTGAGGGATAACTGATACAGTGATTGCAGCCCAAGGGCATGGACACAGGAAGTGTTTGCTCTAGTTTAGGACTTCCAATGGCCCGTGGAGCCCTATTATCTGGTCCACCGTGCTATCCCTGGGCCTTGGACTGGACCTGTGGTACACACAGAGCCAGCCCCATGCACACAGAGCCAGATTTGGCCCACAGACAGGAGGCAGGGGCAGGATAAGTTTGACATCCCACCCCCAAGTGCAAGCTGCCTTTACACGGGTGCAAAGGGGTAACAGGCACATGATGTACTGCCCTTTGCCAATGCAAATCACCCTACGCAGGGGTAGTTACCCTTCATTCTAAGAAGCAACCACACACCTGCATGGATCGCTGGTTTATGGGAAAGCTGTAGGCAGGATCATGCACAGGTTGCCAACACAAAACAAGCTATTACCGACTCCCCACCACCTACCTACTGGGGAGGTGCTGTGAGACAGACTGCAGACAGCTACCTACAAAGAACAGATCATTTGTCTGTTCCAGCCACCACTGTAACTACATCAACGTACAACCAGCACGAGTCTGGAAACAGCCTGGAAGAGTGGCAGAGCCGCAAGCTTCCTTCCCGCCCCCACCCCCTTTGCATCATTCACTCCAACTCCTGAATTACAACACTTTTCATGTAACCAGTTATGGATATCTGATATTTTATCAACTTGGATGAGGAGCAGGATGCACGTGAAACTCAAGGGACACGGTGTACCTGGAAACAGGTAAGAAAACAGGGCAGAAATATCAGGGCTCTGAAGAGCACTTGTTTTTGCTATGCATGATACTGAATGTGACCTCAATAATAAGGATGAGAACTGAATGCTGAATCTCTTCCTACAAGCTGTGCTTTCCATTTGATTTTTGCACACACCTCATCAGACATCTGATGCACCTCAAGGAAGCTCTGACAGGCCTGATCAGACCCTGAACCAAAGGCAGAAGTGGGTGACCCTAAAACTAACCAGACGTCTGATCAACTCAGCCTTGGATTCTCGCCTTCTCCTTCCTGGGACTAAGCAGTATAAAGCAAGCTGATTAAAAGAAGGAAGACATTACCCAGAAAGCTTGCTAAGCTCCACTCTGCTGGGGGCTTCGCCATACCACAGCTTTGATCATACACAAAGCAAGAAAAGGGCAAGAAGATAAAAAGAGGAAGAAGGTGGGGAAAAGGTAGCTTTACCTATTGTCCCCAGGGACCCCAGCTAAATTCAGAACCTCTGGCTTCTCTCTCCTGCTGGCTCCCATTCCCATTAATAGCAGATCAGACGGAGCGCGCTCCTTCCATCTCACAAGGGGTTTGAAGAATCAAAGCAAGAGGCAGGACGTATTGGCAGAATGGGAAGGCTGCAAGTGAAAACCACCTACCTGCCCTCCTGCGCCCCACCAGCGGGAGCAGGCAGCATCAAACACTCTGCTTGATGCTACAGCATTAGTGAAGTGGAGCTTGCCACAGAACTCACCCTGGCCTCCGTCATTGTCTGATGCAAGTCAGGTAGCCTCCTGGAGAGGTGTGCGAATAGTCAAGCCAGAAAATGTGCCTTGTGACTTCTGGAGCTCTTAACCTCTGGACTGCACTGTGTTAACACCTTTTCAGCAGCTTAAAGCACTCGTTAGTTGGCTTAAAGTTACACCACTGCAGGGCAGGATTATTTCTAGACCACCTAATATTGCTCCTGTTCCAATAAGGTGTAGCCAGTCTTCACAGCTTTTCCACCCAATTTGAAGTCCTCCAGCATCCCGGGATGCAATGGTCCCTCCTGAGTCAGGGTGAGTGGGGATGTCGGGGCTCAGTGGAGCCAGGCATGGTACCTCTGCCACACTGTTCCCACCAGGCAGAGCCAGTCCCATCCCTGTACCCCTCCCTCCCCCACCATGGGTGTGTTCCCAAACCGCTGGGCCCAAGCAGAGCAAGTGAGCTCCAGGGCTGCTGTGCTGTCTCTTCTCAGCAGCAGCAACAAGCCTTGGTGGGGGAGGGTGGAGGGGGCACAGAGATGGGACTGCCTACCTCTCTTAGGCTTCTGAGGAGCCTGTGAATGGTGCAGCCTCCCCACCTGCTCTGTGAAGCCCCAGTCCAGATGGGCATTGCTGAGCCCTGGCTTGCATCCATAGATGCATCTCAAGCAAATCCCGGGACATCATTCTCCCCTTGTACTTAGCCTTGGTGAGGCCGCAGCTGGAGTACTGTGTCCAGTTTTGGGCCCCATTATTCAGAAAGGATGTGGAGAAGCTTGAGAGAGTCCAGAGAAGAGCCACGCGCATGATCAGAGGTCAGGAAAACAGGCCTCATGATGACAGGCTGAGTGCCATGGGGCTCTTTAGCCTAGAAGAGCTCAGGCTCAGGGGCAATCTGATGGCCGCCTGTAAGTTTATCAGGGGTGACCACCAGGATCTGGGGGAACGGTTGTTCACCAGAGCGCCCCAAGGGATGACGAGGTCGAACGGTCATAAACTACTACAAAACCATTTCAGGCTGGACATAAGGAAGAATTTCTTTACTGTCCGAGCCCCCAAGGTCTGGAACAGTCTGCCAGCGGAGGTGGTTCAAGCACCTACATTGAACACCTTCAAGAGCAAATTGGATGCTTATCTTGCTGGGATCCTATGACCCCCAGCTGACTTCCTGCCTTTTGGGCAGGGGGCTGGACTTGATCTTCCGAAGTCCCTTCCAGCCCTAATGTCTATGAAATCTATGAAATTAGCAGCAAAGCTGCTTCTGCTTCCCTGCACATGTAGACACGTGCCTGGAAGCATTTATTCATGAGTAATTTACTCGCAAGTAAACTCCTCCCACATCAAATGCATGTGCAGACACACCCAGTGTGATCCTCTTCAAAGAATCTTGTGTAGACACATCCGGTATTACGGACCCCTCCACCACCTTTTCCTGCTGATGCAAGCCCTCTGCAGTGTGCTGCTTCCCAAAAATGAAACGCCCTCCTCCAACAGACAAACATACTGAGGCTACAGACAAAAGTCATACTGATGCAGTTTAAAAGGAGCAGCAGATACAGGGCAAGTATCTGTGTGTCTGCTCTGACCTGGCTGTAATCAGCATCTAAAAGCTGTGATAGTTTAATCCTGTTTCACTCAGGGTAAGCTGCCCCAGTTTCACTCTCACTCACCATGAAGTAAGAATAGGCACATGGGCACTTATCACAGCTGTCACACAGTAAGTCCCTGCCACCTTTTTGCTTATTCTCTGTGTTGGTCCACATGAGAGAGGGCCAAGTGGTCACAAGAGTTCTACATCGGATTTTCTTGGGCTTTCAGCACCCATAGATAAGGCAATTTTTTTTAGCAGCTCAGGTCCAATGTAGACATTAAAGTGCAGATTTCCAAGTTTGTTCAGTGCCCACTAATGCCTCTTGCATCAGGTCTAACTAGATTTTCCAAAAAGTCTTTTCATATTTCTGGCCCCTCATAGAATTTACATAGGAAATGAGCCATTCTGAGCACTTGACCTCGAGTCAGTCTGGGAGTCACTGCTATACAATCCACAAAGCATGGCACACTTCCATCCTCCCTCTCCAGGTCTCTCCCCTTTCATAAAAGCAAGAGGATTATAGAAGCATTTGTGTTTTGTTACACACACACACACAGAGTCAAATTGTAAGGCTTTAACTGGGCCAGACACTAACACCATTCTGCTTACCTTATACATGGAAACATAACTTACTACACTCAGGGTGTGTCTTTACGTGCCACTATGGCACCATTGTTGCTGTACCGTCATTTAGTACTCCCTTTTGAAAGTCCTAAAAGACAGTGCAATAACAGCTAGTACTGCACCGTGTACACAATGCACAGTTATTTTTAGACACTAGTGATAGCATGTCATTACGGCAATGTAGCTGCAGTGTCATGGGTTTTGCTCACAGATGCTATGTCGTTGTAGTGCATTGCTATGGCAATGTAGTAGGGCTGTGCAAAGCTTTGGGTGCTGATTCAATTCAGAGGAGATTTGGCCCAGTTCGGCAGCCAAATCTCTGAATCAAATCAGGGGACCAATTAAAAGGTCTGAATTGATTTGAAGATCTCCGAATCAATTCAGAAAGGATTTGGAAAGTTTTGGTGATACAGGCAGGCCCTGCTGGCAGGGAGCTGGACCCAGACTCCATGCTGGTAAGTAGGGGGTGGGGGAGGGGGAGCTAGAAGAGGGGGAAAGGGGACCATGGGGAGACCTCTGCCAGGCCTCATCCCTTGCCTGCTCCCCCAGGCCCCCCTGAGCACCCCCCGACCCCTGCCCGCTCTCCCAACCCCCCCCAGCTCCTGGCCTTTTAAAAAACAAACAGAAAACCCTGAATTCACTGGCTGCTGCAACAGCCTCGGGGCTTCTGGGGGATCATGCAAAGGCTCCCACATAGTGCAGGGCAGTGGGGATCACCCCACGCCTGGCAGGAGCTGGTGAGTTAGGGCTTTTTTTTTTAAAGGCCTGGGAGCTGGGGCAGGCAGGACAGCCATGGGGGAGCTGGGAAAGCAAGCGGAGGTTGGGGGCTCATAGCAGAGCCCCGCCACATGGCGTGGAGCAGCAGGGGGCAGCAGAGATCACCCCCTGCCTGGCAGCAGCCAGTAAGTACAGGCTTTTCATTTTCAAAGAGCCAGGAACTGGGGCCAGGTGGGGATGACAGAGTGGGTGGGGGATGGATGGGGCCTGTGTGATTTGGTGATTCAGCTGATTCGGCACTGAATCCCAAATTGGCTGAATCTGAATCCAAAGTGAATACTAACCATTTCACACAGGCCTACAACATAGCATCATGTATAGATGTGCCCTTAGTTACATACACAGGAAGCACTATGCAGAACATTCAGAGAGGAGTTAACATGGCTAGAGCACATTTTAACTGACCTGAGTTTCCATACAATTTACACCCAAGTGGAGAGCAGGATTCATCCCCATGTGCAAATCCCATTAAGCTTAATTTTCCCTATTTTCTCCCACATCAAATCTGCCCTGAGCTAGCTACACCCTTTTCCTGGAAACCTGGTCTCCAGGCTAGTAGCATTTCTGCCTCACTGTGCTACCACCAAAGTAACTCTGTACGAATACACAGAGTTGCCACATGGGGTCAGAAAAAGGTTGGGGTTTTGTCTACATTGGGTTGCTGACAGGAGCAATGAAAAGGAAGCCATCAGATTGCATGTGTATCTTTGCAACTTCTGGCAGCTCCATGCACATCCTGCCCTATCCAGGGGACTCTGGTTCATTTGCTGTGCTGGCAGAGTGGACCTGGGTATACACAGCTGCAATAGGGATGGTGGCAGCTGGTGGAAGACATGAGCTTGTCCAGCACACACCTTAGGTCAGGTGGAGAGCTGCTATTGTCTTGCTGGCAGAAAGAAGAGGCACGGCTGACACAGGGGAACTACAAGTGTGGACTTGCTCCGAATTGGGCCGGCAAAGCTGGAGGTCTGTCAGCAAAATCGTGTAGTGTAGATGAGGCTCTACTGTGGTACCAGATGCTTTAGTGAAAGGGGCAGGGTGACCCTCAGTTAGTCCTTGTCTCAGTTTCACTTCCCACCCCATGCTTATCTGATATATTTGTGCTCCCATTGTTCCAGAGCAGGGGCCATCTCTCCCTACGTGTGTTCACGTAGCACTGTGTGTTACATGTCTACTCTCACCTAAGGCACTTAAGGTCCAACATATACAGCTATGGGTGTTCTTGTCACTCAGAAGTCCAACTCTTTTCTTCAAATCTGTTAAGATCTTGGCCTCACTGATGCCTTATGGCAATGACTTGCCTTGTCTAATTGTGCCTCGGCATAAAAAGTTTGCCTTTGGCCAGTTTTGAGCGGTTTTTTCCCCCCATTTCATCTCTACCTGTGCTCTTTTGCTCTTGTATTCTCTATTACTTGCCAGCTGAGAGAAGTGACATTTCAGAAAGGCAAACTTGGTTTTGCTGAAGCTGAAGCAATTTTCCAGGCTGTGGTTTTTCAGAGGTAGGTGTCATGCCTGGCCTTCCTTCATCAAGGACACCGGAGGCACATATTGGTGAGGATCTGTGACCTCTAATTTTTATTAAGTCTGCACATACGGTCTGCAGGGGCATGGATACTTGCTACAAGGCCAAGAGGAAAGGCTAGTAGCTCTGGAATGCTGCTACCCTTTTGTTATCACTGCCGCAACATGCTGCTGAGATTGAGGGGTATTTTTAGACTGGAGGAAGAGATGGGGGATTTATTAGAATGAATCTTATTAAAATGGAAGTGACATAAATGCCAACAGTGTGGCAGCAGGTCCCTCTCCTCCCCCTGCTTACACAAGCCTCTCCTTTTCATCCTCCTTCGGGAAAGGAATTCAGTTCTGCTTGGACAAGTGCAAGGCTTTGGCCGTGACAGGTCAGGGCTGACAATGGCTTCATGCAGCCGTTGCATTTTCTTAGTGGGTTACAGGGTGGGCTTCTAGGAGCCCGAGGCTGGGGGTTGCTGGCAATCTGCATAGAGATCAGTGGCATGACTGCCTTGCCAGACAACACCAGAGAGAATTTATTGCTACATCTGCAGCAGGCCATACATCTTGCCACAGATAACAGGCTTGTCACACAGTACCCAGCAACCAGGAGGCAAAGTAACACAGTAGGAAGACTTCAAGGATAAATTTGAACCTAGCCTGTGACAAGTTTCCTGTATGACCATAGCCAGATCCATCAGGAAACTGAGGCAAAGAGAAGCTACTTACCTCCATTGGACAAGAGCACTGCCCTTCCACTTGAGATTGAGAGCAGCTCAAATGTTGCCATGGTAGGGGCCATGGGAGCACCAAGACTGAGCTTCAGATTTCAATCTTTCTTCTTCCCTGATTAGCAAGCATAGGAGAGGCAGCTCCAGAACAGGGTAAGAAGGGAGTATTTTACATCAGCCGTAGCCAACAAATTGAATTAATATTTTAAAATGAAAGAGAGCTCTGATGGAGGGGCTGTGTGTGCATGTGCATAAGCAACTCGTTTTCTTGAAATATTAAGTTTTCATGAAAAATATTCAGTCAAGTGTTTCATGAAACAGTTAATTTTTCCCTTCTAGAAGAAAGAAAAACTAGGTAAAATGCTCATTTCCAACTTGTTTTGACAATTTTGAGTCTATTTCAAACCAGAAAAATGGAGACTGAAAAATCTGCAAAATTTTGCAGAATATTTTTTTTAAAAGAACATTTTCTGGCCAGCTCTAAATCTGACCATCTGGCTGCTTCAGAAGGCATGTACAAGGAAGGCCAGAATAACAGCAGCTGCAATGTAGGCAGGGTGAAGGAAGGGCATTCAAAGAGCTTTCTGAAACAAAGATAACAAAATCCTGACCTGGAGCACAGGCAGAGGTGGGGTTTATTGCTGTCCTGTTGCTTCAATCAAGGGAGTACCTGAGCATTAAATCAGGACTAGGGGCCCACTGCAGGTTAGCTGCTGTAGAGATACAGCAGGCCCATCCTTCAGACCAAACAATTGCACACAACATTTTAGTTTATAAAAAGAGCAACATGTATTGCAAATGGTCCCACTGAAAAGGGAACCCTTCCCTCTCATTTACACTCAGAGATATCTTGAACTTTGTTGAGATTCTGATATGGATATCCACCCACAAGAGGATATGAGAGAAAACCATCCACTGGAAACCAAACAAAATTCAAAATAAGTTTGCCATAGAACCATGTGTGGTCTGGACCATATACTAAGAGTTCACTGATTTTTAGTCCAAGTCAGAAGCAAAATGGCAAAATTTTGAGCGCTCTCTATATACAGCTTTGTTATTCTCCGGAGGTGTATATCTACTTTGCCTCCTGATCTTTTGAGACACACATATTTAACAGAAAGCCCCTCAGCTTCATAACAGCCTAAAGATTTTCAGATCTTTCAAATCTTGCTGGGGTCACTTGATCCCAGCTGACTTCCTGCCTATGGCAGGGGGGCTGGACCCAGTGATCTCATGAGATCCCTTCCAGCCCCTAATGTCTAGGGAATCTCATCTTGCCACCAGGGGGTTGAGGTTTGGCTCACAGCTTGGCACCTTCATTTGGGTGCCATGGCTTGATGGAAGGTCCTACAGCCATATGCTCTGTGAAGGTCAGAACATGACAGAAAAGGATTTGGAGCAAATCATTATGCTTACATGTTATGGGAATAAGAGACATATATCTGAGGACTCTTCATAGAAGACTTAGGTATTTAGCAAGACCTAATATGCTCATCTGCAGTAAGGTAGACACAGGTTTCCAGTTTGCAGCAGAGGCCGAGAAGTTAAATGAGTTACATAAGGTCACACAATATGTCGGGTTCTTTGAGATGCGAATTTAGTATAACCATAGGCCATCCATGATCAACTCAGAGCCGTGGGTTGCTTTTCGTCAAGACCCTGACATAACCTGCTCTCCAGGGGCTCCTCTACCTGGGGACAATCTGGAGGGTTAATTCAGATTAATTTTCAAACTGTAGTGAAAGATTAATTCAGAATTAAAGTGGCTTTAATGTGATTGATCTTACTTCACTTTGCAAGATTTAGTTTAATTCACTTCCATAGCTAAAGCTAATCGCCTTTAAATACATGGCTTAAATTAATTCAAACTAACTTTGCCAAAGTATCCCTTTGGTAAACAAACCCCAGAGAATCAAAGGAGCACCCATGATGCCAATTGATCTTCCTGTTAAGTAGTCCCTAACAAAGGCTTAAAGACAACTACTTCACTCTGACTCCTACGAAGTGGCAAGAGCTGGCTAGTTCCACAACGATTTTACCTCCCAGGCTGAGATTAGGCAGTGTTGATTTGCTTCAGTTGTCCAAGGGGATCTGAAGCAACAAACATCACCCAGCTGACAAAACAGTTGCCCCAGATTTGCCTCTAGGAGTTAGCAGAGAGCCAGCATTTGGACTCTCAGCCTTTTTCCATTGAAAGCCATTTTTTTGACTTGGGTGTACAGGCAAAATCATTAGGGCTAGGGACAGGCATTACACATACTCTTGTTTAAGTGATCAGAAACTGGTTTAAACCTGTAACAGAACAGATGTTCAGTGCACAGAAACCAGTTGAAAATGGCTGCAACTGGTTTGAGATCAACCTGGTTGAATGTAGTATCAGACTTAACTGATTTGTGTCAAACTGATTTATGCAATGTCTGTCCCAGACCCCTTCCTGGTTTAACTTAAACCAGAGTTCCCCAGCATCCCAGATGCTTTGCAGCCCTGTGCTGTGCTCCAGCTGCCTAGTTCCCTGGCTAGAGTTCCTGGGGAGACTGCAGGCACAGCCGTGTCTGCCTAGCTTCCCCTTGCCCCCTCCTCACCGCTCGCTGCTCAAGCAGGGATTCCCCACCCTCCCCTCTCCCACAATACGAACCATAGCCAGCATGTGGTATGCTAGCTAATGCTGAGAGGTGTCTGTGTAAGGCAGACAGGACAAAGGCAGACAGGACAGTGTTGGCTTAGGGCTTTTTGGAGCTAACTAACAGGTAGCTGATAATGTCCCTCTGTTTCTTCCTTGGAAAAAAGTTGTTTAAGAAGAGCTTGAACTAATGAGAGGCCTTTTTTTTCTTGCTGGGGTGCTAAATGCTGTGTTATCAACTTCCTGCTGGCTCCCTTGTTGGTCAGAAGCAGCGGGGGGGAGGGGGGAGTGGAGGGGAACCCCTCCCTAATCAGAGCATCCTGCCAGGGCCTAGCCAAATCCCCTCTCAACTCAGCACTGTAAAAGGGAAGGGAGGGCTGCTTTAGCACCCCCTGGCTTCCAGCCTGAGCCACTGCAGGCATGTGCCTACATTTTCTCAGTCCAGAGGGAATGGCTGTCCACTTGCAAACCGGTTCAGCCTAGCCAGGTTAGACTAACCTGCAAAGATTGAATCAGTTCAAACTCAGGCATTTTGAATGTCTGTTCCTAGCCCAGGAGAGAGGAGTGGAAGGTCAGGGAAAAGGGATATTTAATTTCTTCAGATAAGGCTACCGACAAGGAACAAAACAAAACACCCAAGAGCACCTGACAAGAGGCTCAGCTATTGGAATCATGTTATTGTCATCACAGGAGCCAGCTTGGATTGAATTATTGGCTGACATTTGAAAATGAAAAAGCTGAACAGGAACTGATATGCTAGCACAACACTGAATGAAAAGGCAAAGATGAGTGAACAGCAAGAAGAAGGGAGGATTCATACATGAATGGACAGTGACAGGCAGCTTGAGGCTGCAGGAGATTATCATCTGCATCTGCATCATCCCTATGGAAGAGAAACTTTGAAACAAGAGGCTTCTGCCCACATGCCTATATTCAAATAACACTTGCAAACTATTTCCCTGGGGCTCCTTTCAATGTGAGCCTATTGTCATGACAATAGCAAACAGATTTGTATTACAAAACAATCTATCCATCTGGTTATGAACTTTTTGAAGAGGTGTGGAGAGGACAGAGGGAAGAGGTAAGGAATACCAAGATGGGGTAAGTCTCAGGAAGTTGTCTTCCATAGTGGTGTTTTGTCAGGATACATGATTTTCTGTGTCTTCGACCAAACATGTCCTCAGTACAGCCAGTGGATTTACACCCGATCCTAATTAGATCCAGTCTTTTCCTGCCTTCTCAGACTATTCATATTGACAGATTGAAAGGCACCTGGTTCAAGCCTTTGTGTCACCTGTAACAGAAAACCCAGATAGAGATGATGCACTTACTGAAAACTGATACTGGTTTAACTAAAATAGATCCATGTTATGCAAAACCTTATTCTAGATATATCTCAGCTGGGTGATAAGCAATAGTGAAGCTGGTTGAAGTGCATCATTTACATTAGAAATTTGCGCTGCATGAACTAGATATACCTTTAATTAATTTCATTACACTGACATGCATTTCCTGGTGCAGGCAGGGCACTAGATTAAGAACAGCTGAGCCCTGAACTACAAACTATTAAGAGAGTATCAAATGTCTCTTAGCATCAAAACCAAGGAAATAATGAGTTTCACCTTTTCCAACTTAAAAATGGTTGGGAGCACTTTATGATTTACTTTAACTTAATCAAGCTGAGAAATGTACAGAATTATTTCTAAAAATAATTAGTTATTGATCTGAAAGTTACTAGTGAAAAGCTGCTTATGAGTAGATCAGTTATTCAAACAACATTAGTTATTTTGGGATTCGTGACACACAAAAAGCCATTTTTTGGTCCATTACTGAATATGGATAACACAGCAATTATGTTTCTGGCAGTGGGAGAATGATGGACAACCTATTACAAGCTCCAAAACTTTTCTCCCCTCCAATAACCATTCTTCAAGATTTGCTTATCATGTTTTGAATATATTAGTTTGAATCTATTTGAGGTTAAGATGGAAGTTAAGCAAGGCTGCATCATCGCTCCACCACTCTTACTGTGATACTACACCTGACCACCAAGAAGCTTCCAGTTGGAGTGAAGATAAACTACCACATTGATAATATAATCCCAGCTGACTCCAAGCCAAAAAGAAGACCACCCTGACCTCAATCATTGAGCTCCAGTACACTGAAGATGCTGTAGCCTGTGTTCACTTGGAAGCAGACCTTCAGGCCAATGGTCGGTGTCTTTATCAAGGCATGCAAAAAGTGGGACTGATACTTAATATTCAGAAAACTAAGGTACTCCATCAACAAACTCTTAATGAGCAGTCCCCAGCTCCAGTAAATCTGATTCTTGGTGAGGCTCTGGAGAACATTGAGTATTTCCCATATTTAGGAAGCTACCTCTTGCAGAAGGCCAATATTGATGAAGAAACCCAACATTGCCTCAGATATGCAAGTGCAACATTTGAATGCTTGAGGAAATGGATGTTCACAGATTATATCAGATCCGAAACCAAGCTCGTGGTTTTCAAGTAGTCATGTTCTCTACCTTACTTTACGGAGTTTTGTCTCCTGTACATTGTCCAAGTCTATCTCAAGCCACTGTAGAAGGAGCATCAATGCTGCCTGAGGGAGATTCTTCAAATCCAGTGGAAAGATAGATGCACCAATGTTAGTATCCTCTCACAAGCAAACACCACGAGCATCAAGGTGATGATCACCAGCTTTGCTGGCCTAATTACATCATCTGGATGTCTGATTCCAGATTCCCAAACAAGTTTTATTCTCCCAGCTGAGACAAGGTGTATGCTCAAGAGGAGGGCAGAGAAGTATTTCAAATGCTTGAAAAAAAATGCAACATCAGTATTAACTCATGGGGTCGCCCAGGACTGCCCCAAATGGAGGAAATGTCTGCTGCAAGTCTCTCAGGGCTTTGAAACCTTATGACAACAGAAGATGGAAAAGCATGTTGTGGACCAAATCAAGAACCCATAGCAACCCACCTTACATGGAAACATGTGCCAGAGCTGCAACAGAGTCTCTCAATCCTGGATAGGCCTCGTCGGCCATCTTTGACCTACAGATGAGATGATCATCCTTGCCTGAGAGGGACTGTTGATGATTAGCAACAGGAAAATCAATAGTTTTATGAATTAATATTCACGGGTAATTTGTCTGAAGTTTTTATTCAGCTCTAAGTAGCATATTGGTATCAAAATGAACATTTATTTTCTCCTAGACATGCAGATGAGAAGACTATGGCAAAACTTAGTGAGGTGGACAAGTATTCACTGGCTGTGTCTCCATGAGCAGTGGACTGTGTAGTTGTTTCTGTGCAGTAACATCCCCACATATTTTTTTTCACATGCTACTGACAAAATTGTCAGCTGAGTCAACCTGTCTGGTCCTAAAAGTTGGTGAGTGGAAGATTGCCCCTCAAAGGGTAAGCAGTCAACCTTGACTATGCATGGTTGCTTACGGCAGGGAATCCCCACTCAGCTGCGGGCTCATTCTTAGCTACCCCACTGATGGACTGGCTCAGGGGACAGGGACCTGCCCCTCCCCTGCAGCTCTTTCCAAGCCCCTGCTCCCCTAATTGGAGAGCTGGGGCAGAGAGGTCCTTGCTGCTGTGTCAACGGGACATTGTCCCCAGCTGGGCTCCAGTGGCAGCAGGCAGCTCCCAGGGACAGGGAGCAATCTTCCAGCCCCTGCCAGGAGACAGTTGTCACAGCCTCATGTTCCCTGCCAGCCCCTGGGATAGCACCCAAAGGGTGCCTGGAGATCCCCCTGGCTGTTGCAGAGGGACTATGAAGGGCCTGCAGGACTGGGAGCAGACTGCTGCCATGGGCAGCAGATCTGCTCCTTCTCCTGCATCCTTGCATGTGTAGATGCCTTCCCAGGGTGGGTTTACTTTAGAGTAAACCCACCCCACATCATTTGCATATGTAGACATTCCCACTGTGTGGTGAACTCATTTCACTTGTGGCTAATTTTGAATTCAGATCACTAGGTCACATAAATCTGGTGCTGTGTTATTTTGCTTTAAACCCTATTTTTGTGTCAGGCAAACATCTAGTTACCAAGAGTTTTCCATTAGGAGTGGAAAGGCTGCTTCCTCCGCCTGCTTGCATGCAACTCTGCCCTAGTTTTTAAACAGAGAATGTAAGAAGGCAAAATAAAAGAAGAGTAACAATAAAAAACAAGATCTTAAAGAAACCAAAAAATGAAGCAGGAAAAGATCAACCAAAAAAAACCCAACAACCAAAAAAAATCCATACACCACACACACCAGAAGTTGGATAATGGTGTAACTGAGCATTTCTTTCCACTGCAAAAAGCAAAACATTTTCCACCATAGAGCCCAAAGACATGACCATATGAACTGTAGGATGGTCTAGGGCCTGCATGAGGTCCTAGTGCTTTCTTCTAAGTGTAGATTATTCCCCTCAGCAAATGCTGGGTGTACACATACAGAAGCCTGCCAGTCAACATATGGCAGCTCCCAGGAAGGGGAGCAGAAGCTAGCTCTTGCCATCCATAACAGGCATTTGCCTCTCTGTGTCTTGGCTGGTACTGCTGGTGAACTGCACATGCCCTGTGCAGATGCAGGCATACAGAACCACAGAAAGCAGCCAGCAACTTCCTTAATTAGATGACAGCTCTCCGCTTTCCTCTTGGGATTGAGTGCACAGGACCAAGTGGTTTTACTGGCCAACCACATCCAAGTTCCATTTGATAAATAATAAATAAATCAAAGATGACAATCCCCTTCTTTACTCATCTTTGTGGGATTCAATTTGCTTTATTGGACAAACACATCTGAGCGACATGTTCTCATACCCCTCGTTAAAACAGGGTTATGACGTGTGGTCCAAGTATTTTGTATTGTGGGACTCCAGCAGTGGAGCACATCACTGTTTCTTTTGCCATTTGCTGACATCTGACCATTTGGTGCTGCGCTCTAGTGAATAACCATGTGACCAAAAGGCACCGGTCTTTTAGATTTTGACCCTGGTTTGGGTACGGATATGCCGGGGCACTGTAGACAAATCATGAGGAGCAGAATGAGACTTGCCTCCTTTGAGGGATTTGTGAAACCTGGCTAAATGAATCGCATTTCAGGACATGATTTTCAACAGCTCAGACACAATTCCCACTGAAGGCACAAGTCAGCTCCCTTTGGCACCTGGCAAAAGCCACATGGCAGTGCAAACTAGCCATGCTGGTGAATAGCAGAGGTGAGTACAAAACTCACGATATCAGGCACTAGCCCCAAGTTGATTCATTTTGGTTGTTGATCTCTAGTGATTCTTCTAATGTCTAGAGAAAGTGGATGTGGTATTTTAAAGACATCCAGCTCTTTCACAGTGAAGGGCTTGGTGGGCATATGCTATGCTACACATGCCCTCTGCACCTTCCTCAAAATCTAGAGATACATCAGTGGGGGCCTTTCCACCTCACCCGATTTTTCAGAGGTGTCAGGACCCCCATGCTGCAGTGCAGATTGTGAACATTAAGCACCTCTGGAAAAGAAAAAGCTGTGGAGAAGGCTGGGGAGGGAGTGGGACAAGAGAAGGGGGAGGATGACACAGATACCAATCAGGATTTTAATCTTTAGCCCCTGCTTCTCTTTAATAACCGAGCTAATTATGAGCCCCTGAATTTGATATGCTTAATGCTTCCCCATCTCTCCATAGGCTTCATCTAGCATCAGATGCCCGCACTTGGTTAAGAGCTTTAAACAAAGAGGAAAAAAGCAGCCTACAGATAAGCTGACACTATAAGGCTGTTGCATGTGTGTGTGAGAGAGAGAGGCAGTGCTCAGACACAGTGGCCAACAGCACACAGGTGAATTACTGTAAGTCAGTAACCAAGGAAACTAATTGGGGCTGCTAGAAACTGCATTGAACCTCATTGTTAATGCTAGAGTAGCTCAGGGAAATGAGAAGCTGCCCACTGCACCCCTCAGCATAGCGCCGGCATACACGAACAGCTGGTCCAGCTGCACACAGGAAGGTCCTGGTCTCTGCAACTCCAGAGAGACTCCAAGGTAAATGGCATCAGAGGAGTTGCTCCTGATTCACAGAGCAACAAGGAGCACACCATGCCTCAGCAGGTTCATGCCTTTCATACTGCTTAACAACAATGGACTCCAGTTTGCGGAAGGGATTTTTTTCCCCTTTCCTACTTGCTGAGCTCTGCGTCAACTAGTGCCACAACATGTGGGCTGGTGCATTGTCACAGTGTGTCCTGGTCTGCTTGAATGCAGGAACTCGGCTTGGCAGAGCTAATTCAGTTCGAGTCCCTCTCTGTGCGTCATGCTCGCATGCGCTGCCATGCCAGATCCTGAGCTTAGTTACACAGGCATTCTCTTCCCAAAGAACTTCTAAACCGGATTTTGCTACCATTTGAGTGAGATAAGAAGCAACTTCAGCTACGGTTGACTGTGTGCAGGACTTAAGGGCAAAACATTGGCTTCACATGCAGGGGAATTATTGTCTGGAATATTTTCTTTTTGAACCCAGAGGAACCAACAATATCTCCCATAAGCCACAAGATGCTTAGACTCCTTGAAGGGGGGTGTTGAAGGGCTGGAGGGGACATATTCCACCCCAGCCCACAGAGATGGTATAATACTTCTGAGCTGCCCAGAGTTAGAGTTGTAATAACCGTCCCATAAACTTAATAATACTCCTGTGTTATTAGTTACACTTTTCCACCTCATCCAATTTTCCAGAGGTGTCAGGACCCCCAGGCTTCAGTGCAGGTTGCGGGCATTTAGCACCTCTGGAAAAGAGGGGATGGGGGTGGCAGGGAAGGAAAGCATGCAGTTGTGAACAGCCAACCTATACCCTCTCATTGCAAAGGTGAGACCTATATAGCATTTTTATGGTGTCTACCTCTTGGTTGAATACAAAATGCCATATACTCCCTGGACAGCTGCACTGGATATGAGTGGGTACAGAGCAAGACAATCACTGTAGAACCACTAAATTAGATGGGCTTTTTTGCATGGTTCCAAGGCACTTTGGGAAAAACTGTAAGATTGTATTAAATCCCCAGTGTCATCTCTCTCCTTTCACGGTTCTTGCAAATTTTTGTGCCTTTTGTGCGTGGACACAGAAGTTCTTCACTGTATCCTGTAGCATCTTTTCAGGTTTATATCACAAAAGCCTTTAGAATTTTTAGCTCATCCAGTCCTGATTAAAAGAAGTATTAATAGGAAACTTATTTTTTGGAGATTACTTATAGATCTAATAAAAGTCACATTTGTAAAGGAAAATGCCTCAATCCTTAGAGCTCACAGTCTCCTGTTCTTCACACAGCTGCACTGCTAGTCTCAGCCTCAAGAGAAACTTCAATGCTCCTCCTGTTTAACAATTCATGCTAATCAGTACTTCCCTGCCACGATAAGTGAGAAGGAAATCTGCATTTGCTCTGCAGAGGAAATAATTACATGGCCTCCCTTTCTGCTCCTTCTTTAAAAGGTGTGTTGCAAGGAATGGAAAGAGCCAGTGTTGAAGAGGAAAGAGATAAGTATTCTTTTAAACAGAACATCTCTCTTGCAAGTCAAATGGAAAATATATGCATCACTATATAACGGATAGAGCCAAAGTGCACTTTCTGGCATTACTCCAGATTTACTTCAGAGCATTTGGCCCTTGAACTTTGGTTTCTTCTTGTTATGCCTGACATGATAGGAAGTATTTGCATAGCAGTTTCCATCATGAATAAATACATGCAATCAAAAAGAAGGAGAAGGACCAAGAGACCCACCTGGCTTAACAGAGACATTAGGGAATTTCTCAAAAAGAAAAAAAGGAAGCATACACCCAGTGGGAAAATGGTTTGGGATCCAGAGAAGTGTACGCTCATGTGGCCAGGATCTGCAGACATGAGGCAAGGAAAGGCAAAGCATCCGTGGAAGTCAAGCTGGTGAGCAAAATTAAAGATAACAAAAAAATCCTTCTATAGGTACATAGGGACCAAGAAAAAATCAAGCTCCACTGTGTCACCCCTACGGAACATGGAGGGGAAAGGAACAGTTGCCCCCTGTGAAAAGGCAGAGCTCCTCAACAATTATTTTGCACCAGCATTCCTGAACCAAGGCAAGAACTGGTTGCCAGACCGGGGTGCAGAGAATACGGCAATGACAGTGGTTCTCATAAAATCACTCCAGAACAGATAAAGATACTCTTATCTGGATGCTTTCAAGTCAGCTCCTCCAGGTGACCTTCACCTGAGAGTGCTGAAAGAGCTGCCTGAGTTCATAGCAGTGCCTCTGGTGAGGCTGTTCAAGGAGTTGTGGAACTCAGGAGTTGTCCCTAATGACTGGAAGAAGGGGAATGTGATGCCCATCTTTAAGAAGGGAAAGAGGGATGCTGCTGCCAACTATAGACCAGTCAGAGTGACTTTGGTCTTGGGGAAGATCTTTGAAAGAATGATCAAGGAGGACATTGCCCACAAGCTCGCATCTGGTGGGGTACTGAGAAGCAACCAACATAGCTTTATAGAGGGGAGGTCATGCCTAACAAACCTGGTGTCCTTTTATGACCAGGTAACTAACCATCTGGACATGGGACAGGAGGTGGACATCATCTATCTAGATTTCAGCAAGGTCTTTGATACTGTTTCCCATGAAATCCTCTCAGTTAAGTTGAAATACTGGCCTAGACCAGGCTACAGTGAGGTGAGTTGGAAACTGGCTTAGCAGCCAATCACAAAGAGTCTTAATTGATGGGGTGGTCTCATCCTGGAAGGCCATCTCCAGTGGTGTACCCTGGGATCAGTGCTTGGGCCTATGCTTTTTAATATCTTTATTAATGACTTGGACAAGGCAGTGAAAAGTGGAATGATTAAGTTTGAGGACAATACCAAACTGTGGGGACAAGCAGGCACGTCAGAGGACAGGTCAAGAATTCAGGATGACTTTGACAGGCTGGTCCTATGGGCTGAACAAAACCAGATGAGGTTCAACAGGGACAAATAGTGAATCCTTCATCTGGGTAGGAAGACCCTCACCATATCTATACGATGGGTGGTGGTCCACTGGCTGGCATTGCATCCGAAAGAGACTGGGGGGTGACAATTGACCAGAAGATGAATATGAGCCACTAGTGTGATGAAGCTGCCAAGAGAGCACATAGGACTCTGGCGTGCATCAGGAGATGTGTCGCCAACAGATCCAGAGAGGTGCTCTGCTCCCTCTATCCGGTGTTGGTGAGGCCACAACTGGAGTACTGCATCCAGTTCTGGGCATGGCACTTCAAGAAGGATGTGGAGAGGCTCAAAAGGGTGTAGAGAAGGGCCACCCATATAATTAAGGGCCTGGGGGACAGGCCCTATGAGGAGAGACTTCAGGATCTGGGATTGTTCAGCTTGAGCAAATGAAGGTTGAGGGGCAACTTGATAGCTGCCTATAAATAAGTCAAGGGAGAACACCAGGACCTAGGTGAACAGCGTTTCAGAAAAGCTCTCCCCCACCCCCCGGGAAGACATGGACCAGTGGACACAAGCTAGTCAAGGAAAAGTTTTGGCTGGCCATAAGGAAAACTTTCTTTTCTGTACAGGTAACTAGAACCTGGAACACGCTTCCAGCAGAGGAGGTTCAGTCACCATCTCTGGCGGTCTTTAAGAGGAGGCTGGACAAATACCTTGGTTGAGCTTGTTTGAGCCCAATTACCTCCTGCCCATGGCAGGGGACTGGACTTGATCTTATATCCCTTCTTGTCCTTCTTTCTATGAGTCTGTGATTTTCAGATCACTGGATTACGTTGCCTCTTATAAAAGCAAGGTTTGCTTTCAAGACCATACAAGAAAGCCTCACATCCAACTGAGGAACCTAGGAAATAATGGATTCCTCAGTACAGTGGGATACAGGAATGTGAAGGATTCATTTTGAAACAACAAAACCAGGGAAGCTCATAGAGTTCAAGGAGTCATTTTGTCTTTCAGCACCATGGACAATCACCGCCCCAGATCCCCTAACTGAACCGTTCCTTCCAAAGAGAATGACACAAAAGCCATTGGAGTGGCTGGGGACAAGGAGGAAGATGCCCTCACTGACCTCATCAGCCTTTGCATCAGGTTTTATAACAAACTGTGTTCCAGGGGTAGCTTGGAAAGTATTCACAGAGGGGTTGCCAAGTTGCTTCGGTACATCTTCAAGCAATAACACAGTTCTTAATAACGTCTTGCAGTTCTTAAGGTATCTGGATGTTGTTTGGCCAGCTAAGCTCATTATTAGACTGGCATCTCCCTACACCTTTTGTTGCTGCTTCACCCTTCCAGTATGTAGGATTTCTTGTAAATTCTACTGTACAGAGATTTGTGGATGTCACTGCCCGCAGGAAGAGGGACCATCTGAAGGGACAGAAGAAAACTGAAAACTCAGCTCAGAATGCAAGGCTGGAGGGATGAAGGCAGCAGGAAGTCACAGGACAGCCAGTCTTCATAATACCAATCCTGAGAGACGAAAGCAATAAAGTGGATGATAATTTTGTCGTTTTCTCCTTACATAAGTCCTCCCCGAGCAGCTTCAAAATGGTGCGAGTGTATTCATTGTCCGATTCTTCACTGAATACATCCTTTCTCTATAGGCTATTCACACTCTTCTGACTGCAAGAAAGAGATTTAAGGTGCACCAGCTAGTTTTGATAAGGCATGGGGTATGGAAGTGCAATGTGTGACCTGACTAGATAAACAGGTTCTGTGCATGACTCTCGAACTCCAGCTCAAATAAGAGAATCTGTGCAATTCAGGTTACTTACAAGTTTAAGTAACTATTTGTGGGAAGACTTGTTTTGCAGCATGTGCTTCACGCTGACCTTAACAAGGCTGTTCCCCCACTGCCAGGCACTGTAATTGCAGAGAGAAAAGATGATATCAGGGCTGGAAACCGTCCATAAGAAGTGTGGTTTAAAAGCGAGTCTGTTTGTTAGATGGCAGCAGTACTTACTTCAGTGCTGCAACAATGGCTGAATCCAACCACAAACTGAGTTAAAGGGCATTCTGGATCCCACTTAGCTTTATAACCCATATTGTGTTTGGAAAAAATGGTCTATTTAAGTCTCACGTAAATACAATGGACTCACTGCCTTACAAGGAGAGTAAATAACTGGAACTGCTACAGAATTGCATGTCCTGTGCCCCAGATAAGCTTGTCATCATTGAACTTGCCCAGTCTCCCCTCTCATATTAATACTCTCTATTGTAATAAGGATTCCCAGCCATCATCAAGATTCAATTGGCACTATTTACTTTAATGACCTCATTTGTCATCTTCAACTGCTTGTTTACTGCTGGAAGTGTAGTACTGTCACCCTGACAGAACACTTTGCTTCCCCCCACCTCCTCTATTTTTAAAAAATACATTTCCTGGATTTGGATACACCAAGATTCTCAGAGCAAAGGGGACTATATGTTCAAATTTTGCCTAAAGCTTGCCTAAATTTATCTCATGGAGCAGGTCCTCAAGGAATCCATGTCTAAGCACTTGAGGGAGAAGAAGGTGATCAGGAATAGTTGGCATGGATTCACCAAGGGCAAGACATACCTGAAGGCAACCTGACTGCCTCCTTTGAGGTGACTGGCTCTGTGGATGCAGGGGATGCAGTAGACATGATATCCCTTTACTTTAGCAGGGCTTTAGATACGGCCTCCCACAGCATTCTTGCAAGCAAGCTGACGATGTACAGGTTGGATGAATGGATGGGGTGCATAGAAAGCTGGCTAGATCAATGAGTAATGATCAACGGCTCAATGTCTAATTAGCAGCTGGTATCAAGTGGAGTGCCCCAGTGGTTGGTTTTGGGGACACTTTGTTCAATATCTTCACCATCAATCTGGAAGGTGGCAGAATACACCCTCAGCAAATTCACAGTTGACACCAAGATGCAGGGAATAGTAGATATACTGGAGGGCAGGGCTAGGATTCATAGATACCTTGATAAATTGTAGGACTGGGCCAAAGGAAATCTCATGAGGTTCAACAAGGACAAGTGCAAAGTCCTTCACTTACGATGGAAAAATCCCATGCACCAGTACAGGCTTGGGACCAGCTGCCTAAGCAGCAGCTCTGTAGGGTAACCTGGGGGTTACAGCGGACAATAAGCTGAATATGAGCCAAGAGTGTGTCCTTGTTGCCAAGAAAGCTAATGGCATACTGGGCTGCAGTGGTAGGAATGTTGCCAGCAGATTGAGTAATTATTCCCCTCTATTCAGCACTAGTAAGGCCATATCTGGAGTACTGTGTACATTTTGGCCCCCCTCCCCCACTACAGAAAGGATGTGGACAAATTGGAGAGACTCCAGCAGCGGGCAACAAAAATGGTTTGGGGGCTGGGGGACATGATGTATGAGGAGAGGCTGAGGGAGCTGGGCTTATTTAGTCTAGAGAAAAGAAGACCGAGGTGGGATTTAACAGCAGCCTTCAACTACCTCAAGGGGGTTCAAAAGAAGATGGAGCTGGACTGCTCTCAGCGGTGGCAGACGACAGAACAAGGAGCAATGGGCTCAAATTGCAGCAAGGGAAGTTTAGTAAAAACTCTCTTACTAGGAGGTTGGTAAAGCGCTGGCTCAGGTTACCCAGCGGGGTGGTGGACTCTCCATCCTTGGAGGTTTTTAAGGCTCGGCTCAACAAAAGCCCCGGCTGGAATGATGTAGTTGGGGATGGTCCTGCTTTGAACAGTGTCTGGGACTAGATGACCGCCTGAGTTCCTTTCCAAACCTAATTTTTGATGATTTTTCCCCAGTTTTGTGGTATCAGAACACTGAATCACCATTTTTATTTCCTCACCTCTTGCTTCATTACTCCTTTTAATTTTTCAAGACGGTACATGCTGGTTATGACATTTTAATATTACCAGAGAATTCTGACTTGTGGGTGGAATTTTTAACTTCACGATGGGTTTCCCTCAGGGTAGTAATTTTTCCCCCTACTGAATGCGTTCATTTGTCCATTCTAAGCTGTATTTTTCCTCTCTTGGGTTGACTGTGCCCAAAGTCTTTCAGATTAGGTTGCATTTCTCATTTTTTATGATACGCCTCCAATCTTGACATGCTCGGTAAAATTCAATGTTAATTAAGTCATTTAAATTGGTTAGGAGAGAGCACAATACTTCATGTTTCATTATGTTGTGTGTTATATGGAAAATGCATTATGCAGACTGCTAAAACCATAGCAAAGGCAAAAGCTAGTATATGATGCTAAGCTACCATTAAGAAAAAAAAATTGTTAACATTCAAAACAAAGAGCAAGAGACTAGCTATATAAGAAATGTAATTACCGGTATCAGTAGGTGATCTGTCTAAACAAACTAAGCAGAGGAATTGGGAGGATTAAGCCACAGGAGTTTTTTTGCAGAGTTTTTTGGGACAACAGTCCAACTTTTTTGCCTTTGGCTAGCTGCTCCAGCCACTTCTCCCCATTATATCTGCCCCCTCTCTCATCTGAGGTCAGATTGCAGGCTGCTATTTGGCAGCAGCACCCAGGAACAATACAAGTCACTCCTCTTCATTTCCAGTTATTTTCAACAAAAACCCACTCGTGTGCTTGGGACTTGCAACCGGCTATTACCAACTAGAGGTTGTGCAGAGCAGATGGACTAATCATTAGGAAAGACATAGCTAACTAGGTCACAAGCTTTAATCAAACTGATTCTAACAAGATGAAGACACCTCATGTTCACACGCAGGCTGGCAGCAGCCTCTTTCAGCATCACCAAAGGGCAACTCTTGAGACTAAGGAAGTCTCTGTATTAGCATCTCTTTGATTGGCTGAAGGCATTTACTTTCCTGCTTGTTTCTTGTGAACTTCTTAACGAAAGGAGGCCAAAGAACGTATCTTCCAAAATCAGCATGGAAGTATCCCATCCTCCCTTCTGGTGCATTCAGTCAGTAAGTCATATTTCTCGTGATTCTCTTGCATGCAAGCATATTAATCTTAAGGATATCCATATAAACATTTTAGCAACAGGTCTTCGTTCCCTGCTAATGAGTCTATCTTCATAAAATTACGTTCAGCAGGGAAGCTTTTGAAAAAAAGTTGCTCCAAAATTAAACCTGCTATTCATATAAATGAAAAGGCTTCAGATGTTTGCTTCATAGATTTAAATGAAATTACTTATGAAACAGCATCACTCCCACGAATGTTTTTGTCTATGCCAAATTTGTGCATTACTTGCATGGATGTGTACACTACGCCTCTTAATCAGTGTTTTCACATGCAACTACTTAACTTACTGGCTTTAACTACTCCCAGAGGCCATCTAAAAAATGGAGGTAACTGATGCTAACTTAGCAGTAAATGAACTATTTTTATAGCTTTTGTGGCATTGTGTGTGAGAGTGTCTACAGTACATACTGGCAGGACACCAATCAAGTTTGCAGCACGTTCAGAAAACATGCAGCTCCCAACTGGTTCTGGTTAAGTCTTGCCCTCGATGATCACGCCTGGACAGACCTGATGCTGAAGATCAGACTGTAGAGTTAAAAGAGCGCGTTACAGGAGAATGAGCCCTAATGAGTAACAAGAATATTTGTGACCCCTCTGAGAACTCTTTGATATTTGAGGCTGACCTAACAAAGACAAACAGTTTAAGTAGAGAGCTAAATATACAGGAAGAGAGGCAATTTTGATCCGTATCTGAACTAATAGTGGTTCTTTGGCTCAAATATGCAGGTGCTCTGGTTTGAGCTCAGTTACTAGAGTATGTTAGACGTAGGAGATGCTCGTATGTTAGCCATAGGAGTATTTTGTGATTCAAAAGTATACATCTGTCACAGATACTTTACAGATAATTAAAATTCCCCACTCTCTCTCAGAGCCAGTAAGAAACTTCTGGGCCCTAATATTAGACTTGGGGAAAATGAAGCAGAATGAGGTAGTGATTCATTCCACAGTCTCGCGGCGCTCGTACATGTGATGAAAACTGGCTGGTTTTGCAGTTTAATTGCGTCACGCTGTATGCGTGTGGGTGTTTTTTATGATTGAAAAGTTTGTTACATTACAAACTAAACGACATCTGCATGTAGTCTGGTTTGCAATGTAGCTATCTGCAGCCTTTTGACAGCTCCCTCTTCACCCTCTTCCCCCTCGTGGCAGGATGAAGGCAGAAGTGATGAGGGGCCTGATCCTTCTTTGTGGAGCCTGCCTGTGTCTCCTGTGGCTGGGGGGTGCGCTGCCAGCAGGCTGAGTGGTCCCTGAGCTGAGGGGGCCATGGTCCTGGTCCTTCCCTCTATGGTGGCGATACCCCCTGGGGCCATCCAGGTGGGTGATCCCCCAACCTGGGCTTGGTTAACAGTTGGGTCAGGTTGGATGCTGCCTTTGATTTGGGGCAGCACCCACGGGCTAGCCATCCACCTGGGTGGCCCTGTGGGGCAGTGCTGCCACTATGGAGGGAAGGATCAGGCCCCCTACAGCTCAGGGGCCATTGGCCGCTTGCCCCACAGCCATGGGAGAGGCAAGTAGGTGCTGCAAAAAAAAAAAAGAAAAAAACAAGGATTGAACCACTTGCCACTATTTTTCCTGGCAGAGCCTGCCTGCGCAAGTTGCCGCTGGGCTGCACAGCCTGGTCCTTCCTGCCGCGGTGCCAGCACCCCCTGGGTGGGATGCTAGCTGCACAGGTATTGCCCCAGCTGAGAGGCAGCACCCAGCCCAATCCAACTGACCCCTCAGCCCGAGCAGCATCTGCCTGCTAGCAGCCCGCCTGTGTTTTTAATCATCGGTGTGTTTTTAATCATCGCAATTAAAAGCCCAGTGTTTCAAATCAGGGGACTAAACCCCCATCACATATACAAGCACCCTCAAAAGTTTTTTTTCCAAACAAAGCCCGTCCCATGTTTAGGCCCACACTTGCTCACCCACCTTCCTTACTGGTAATTTCTAGACAGTGAGTCTCATTGGGCCATTCACAATGCAGTTATCTTTTTTAAGGCAAGCACTAGATTCCCTCCTTCAGTGGGCCTTACAGTTTATTACCAACCTATAGCTTAGAGGGACTATCAGCAGGAGACTTTCAGAAGTGTAGCCTGTTATTAGGTCAGGTCATGGATGTCGACTCTCCTGCTCAGCATTTTCCGGCAAGGTAGCCAACAGCTGGGGAGAAGACTATGAAATAATCCCTATTTCTAAAAGATAATTCAATTCATACTAGAACTGAGCTCAAACCCATGTGGTCAGGCACCTTTTTATGGTACATTGAGGAAGTATGGATCCCAGGTCAAATTTGTCCTTGCTGCTTTTGGTCCATCTTCATATGCAAAGACATATAGATCCTATCTCATTTTTAAGCAAAAGAGACACACCTGCTCTGTGATGTTTTCTCCCAAATGTGCATGCACGAAGCCCAGAGCTCCACATTTTGTTTGATGGGCAAATGAATATTCTGTTGAGGGAGAAACAGAGATTTGAATATTTGGTTTTGTTTCACAGCGAGAAAGGGCAGAGACCTTTTCTAAAACGCTTATTGGGCCGAGGAGAGAGAACTTAAGAGCCTGGTAGTCAGGACATGTGAGGCCCACGTCTTGGGTGAGTGCCCTAAACAATGAGTTCATGATGGTTTTGGAGCCATATGTCCTTGTCCTCCTCTCCAAATTATATCCATGAAAGCTCCTCAGGAAAGGTCGCTGTAGGTGTCTGTGAAAAGGTATCAATTCAGAGAATTGATATTTTCTGACGAATCAGAGGAAAAATAGGACAGGAAGAGACTCGAAAGTGGTCACTGGTATTGATCAACTCTATCCTTGCTTTGAACAAATTGTCTAACCTGCACTTAAGGACTGCCAGTGATACTCTACATCCTCTCTAGGTAATCTTTGCCCAGTGCTTGGACCACCTTCATAGTTTGAAAATTTTCTCTCATATCTAACCCAAAGCTCCCTCGAAGCCCATTTTTTCTGTCCTCCTTGGAAACAGCGAACAAAACTGATCATCAGCCTCTCCTATAACCACAACTTTATTTATTTTCTATTTGAAGACTTAGCATTTTCCTCCCGTCTTCAGAAAAGACTGCCGAATAATCCCAGTTCTTTCCATCTTTCCTCATATGTCATGCCTTTTTAGACCTCTAATAATTCTTGCTGTTCTCCACAATAATTTGTCTACTTCTTCCTTAAAGCATGGTACCCAAAACTGGACCTAGTGCTCCTGGAAAAGCATTACCAATGCTGAATGGAAGGAAGAGTCACTTTCCATGCCTTTTTTACATGCTGGTGTGCGCTTCTCTTTATTGCCTTTCATCCCATTTATTTCAGACCATTTTTCCAATTTATTAGGGTCTCTCTGAGTGCTGACCTTGTTCTCTACAATGCTTGCAACATGGACCAACTTGGGGGTCTTCCCCATGTTTAAACAAGCTACCAGTAATTCTATTATCCAAGTCATTAAGCAAAGACAGTTAATAGTACCAGACCCAGACAGGACATAAACTGATACCTCCGCCAGTTTGCCCCTGGAGCTACTAAGAACTGCTCCTTGAGCATGATTAGCCAACCTGTGATGTACTCACCTCACAGGAACTTCACCTAAACCATATTTCCTTAGTTTATTGATGAGACTACCATGGAAACATCATATATCTATTTCAGCAATGCTTCCACTATATACCCTGCTTTCCTCCACTCCTACCCCCACCCTCCACCCACAAAGCCCCTTACATTAAATACACTCTGTCAATCAGCTCTAGCATCAAGGGGAAAAGGCCACTAGCTCCCTGTGCATGGTGGATTGTATCACACACCCTTGACTCTGGGAAGAGAGGAACATTTGTAGTCACAGCGGGTAAATGAGCTCTGGCCAGGGAAAGCAACTTATTTAATAGCATGAATAATTTACTGAGATATTCGGGAAAGTCATCTTGGGCCACAGCAATCCCAGCAGCAGGAATTATTAATTTATAACTAAACTACAGTTAATTTAAACAGAACAAAGCTTCTACGAAAACTTAGCAGTGGGGATCATCTGAAAGCTCCCATGAAACACGTCCTACCCCAGGTCCATAATATACAACTGCAACTCCCTTTACTCTAGTTAACAAACTCCTTCATTAGCTGAAGATCTTCTGCATTTCCCCAGGGCTAGGCAATGAAAAGGAGTCAGTTAGTAGCTACCAGTTCCTCATACAGGATCTGGGACTAAACTGTGGGTCCTACTCCTTTAATGGGGGGCTGGGGGCAGGGATGGGGGGGATCTACCACTGTGGGATCAAGGCTGGACTGGGGTCTAAGTTTCAACAGCTTTCAAAGCACTGTTGGCTTCCATCCACCGGCACAGCAAATGGTGTCACCTTTCTGTCCAGGCCAGGCCCCTCCGTGCAGCAAACTCAAAGCCAGATGAGACTTGCTGTGCTGCACTACAGGAGAATGGATTTTGTGCAGGGCAGCGGACAAAGCCCGAACAAGGTATTCGGAGGCTCGTGGCACAAAACGGAGCCTCCACCCTTCCTTTGCTAGACATCTACACAGCAGGCATTGCAGTAGTGCCATGATATGCGACAACTTCTCCAGGGAGGTCCGGCCTGGTCCTATAAGCATTTCCCACTGCCTTAGATGGGCACGATCTGCATCAGAGCAGAAAGGGCTCAGCCTTCATTCATCTGAGCCGAGGATTGTGATGGGCTGGGAAGGGAGCCAGAATGCAAAGACTGGGAACTAATAGGGTGAGCAAGCAGAGGGGCATGATGAGGAGCCAGGGTGCAAACTGCTGTGTGTGTTTGTGGGATGGGGGAAGAACTGGGCAAAGAGAGTATGCCAGCTCCATGGTGCAGGAGCTGAGCTGGGACACTAAGCTCAGGGAGGGGGTCAGACCGAACAACTTCAGCAGACGGGAGTATCTGTAGGCTGGTGGGACTGCGAGCGGGGGTGGAGATGGCATCAGAAGCAGGCTGGGGCCTGAGGTTCCAAGGGAGAAACTTGGGCAGGGACGAGAAGCCTGTTAAGTGGAAACTGAGACTGGCTAATGCGGCGAGGAGAATGGCCTGGGATGAGAAACATGGTGGGAAGGATTACAGCCCCACTGAGGATCACACGTGCCAATAGGATGTCATGCGATGGAAGTCTTTTTTTAAAGGAGGTTAGGAAACCGCACACAAACGTGACATTAAAAGAATCCAATGAAGGCTGCAAAGTTGAGATTTCAACTGTTAAGATGACAAAAATGACCTCTGTTGTGGCTTTTCTTATTTCAGGCCATTCCCGCTTTGCACATGTGTCAAGATACATTCCTCACTTGATCACAAGCTATTTTTTTCCAGATGGACCCCACCTCAATGAACACACACGGCATGGACCTGCCCTGGGATGAGTCAGGGCCATCCAAGGGCTGCTGTTGGTAGAAGCCCTGCTTCATCCTTCGATGATGTTTGAAGATGTGTGGTGAAGGAGGTAGGGATCACAGGAAGGGAGGAGATGATCTCATGGTTAAAGCAGCCAAATACTGCCCTGAAGAACAGGAATCCCTGCCTCTCTTGGAGAAGGATGCTGCACATGACATTTCTAGGATGGCTGCTGAGAAGCAGCCAGAAAATGAAAAATTGCACAAACTTGAGACAGTAGCTATTGGGCTGAAGAGGGATTGCACACTCACAGCAGCAACCAGAGTCAATGAGGGCTGTGAAAATGAATTCATTAATCAGGCTGTGGAAGCATTTGGCGGTGCTCATCAGTCTGCTAGCTGAATAGCTCAAGAGTAAATGAATACATCTGTCTCCAGAGCAGAGTTTGATGAGTGTGCAGTAAATAAGCCCTGGGGCCACACAGTGAACAATGAGAACAACCCGGAGTATTGAGTGGCTGCTCACGCAGAGTGCACCAAATGAAGACAGGGTCTTGTGGAAAACTGGCGCAGTCTCGTGCTCTGAGTGCAAATGTGCAGGGGTGCAAGACATCCCATGGGCAATCTCCATCCTGGCATTTTCTGGAATCATTAATAACACCAGTGGGACACCAGTGGGACACAGTTGGCATTCAGTGTCACTGTCATCTCATCCTGAACTCCAGGAGACCTAGACATGTGCTATCATATGGTCCTGTCCAAAGACATCGCTGTAATGACCCCTTGAGTGTATGCGTTGTGCCGGCTGCCAAAAAATGGAGGTTACCACAGAAGCAGCTCTAAGTCTCTTGCAGAGCATTTCTGCAGCATGTTCTTCACCCTGATAAAACATGCTGATGCCTGGAGTGTTGTGTGTCGCTGCATGCGTTATTCACCTGGAGGATGATGGATGCAGCAAATCAAACTTCATCAGCTCATATTAATGACTGGAAGGTACCTCATAACGCACTGTGATCTGTGGTGGGAAATTGTTTGAGTCGCAATACAGAGCATCCTTGCTACAGACCTTCTGTTAACTCCTTGCTGAGAGGTGGGACATGCTGTGAAGTGTGAAGTGTGCAGGTTAGCATGGTCTAGAGCCAAGGTTGTGGAGGTGATTTGGGATGCCACAATTTCCAGAGGGCCAATCCTCAGCATTGTGTGGAGGTAACTCTGGCAGTGTCCATTTTGGGTCCATCACCACAGTCATCATTTGCTTTTAAAAGTTTGGCCCTGGTGGGAGGAGAGAGGGTGAACATTACTGACCTAGGAAGGCAGCCATTGCTCTCAGTCCTGCGCCTATTTTTGGCACTAGTAAGATGGCAATGTTTGACCTACTTAGGGATCCCTTTGGCATGCTACATAAACCACTGTTTAGTGACCCAGTTCAGTATCAATCCTGCTAAAGCCAACCTTGGCCGCAACATCCTCATGGGCTAGAATGAAGGAGCCTCCATGAATCCACTTCTTTTGCTCTTTTCTCCCACCTGTCTTAATATCACAAGGGAGTCTTTCCTACCCAAGTTCCCAGCCACTGTTCTGCTACGGTTTATGCACATACTAGCTGTTCGTAGAGTACATGATCTTTGTACAGTGAGGGCACTGCCATCTCAAGGAAGGGCAGCAAGCCTGCACCTACCTATATTGAGAGCGACACATCTCCTTCCTCTAAGAAATGAAGCTCTGGAAGTCCAAGAAAATTCCCAATCTCAAAGCCTCTTTGCTTCTTCCTCTGCAGATCCTGACCCCATGAAGAGATGGCACCATGGTGTTCCAAGGATCATCCCCTTCTTCATAGGATATCACCGGGTCTTTCTCCCACTGGGTCTCCCAACACATCTTCTCTATTAATGACCAAAACTTGCCTGCGCACAGTTGGACATCCCACTCACACCTCTCCCAATGCAACAGTTCCTGTTACCACAAATGCTGGCTTCAGCTGGGAGTCAGACACTGGACTAGAGCTCATGGAAACACATCAGTATGAATGAAATCCTTTAAAAGCACTTTACCCCAGGGTTTGCCTCTCCAAGGAGAATGACTGCAGCTCTGGTCTGTTTGCTACCCAACATTAAACCAATAATAACTTACAGCAAAGGCTTAAAGCCATTAGCTTTCAGTACATGAAGTACTGGCTGTCTCAGTGAGCAGCATTATGTAATGAAAACAGGCCTTTCCATTTCATGACTGTTGCATGTGGTTTAAAGATGCCGCTCTACCTCCCGCTCTGCAAATGTCACCCAGGTGAGAAGGTTAATGGTCCGGAGAGCCTGGAAATTCCTACATGACAGGGCTTTTAGCTTTCACAGCTAAAGTTATATGCAGAAAAAAGATTGGAGAGCAGAAAACAACCGTTTCCAGCACAGGCTGTGAACAGTGAGCCAGCTAGACGCTCACTGCTGAAAGGTCACCATCAGAGTGTGTCTATTCCTACTTGTTTGTACGGCTCTGGCACAAGGGACGCCTGCCTGGTTACACGTGACGCAGACCTGATGGAGAGGTAACACGGCTCAGTGGATAGCACATTGGGCTAGGGCCCAAGACTTGAATCTGTTCTACTGGCCTACAGAGTGGCCTTTTCCTCCCTCTGCCTCGGTTTCTCCCTTAGCAAAATGGGGATGATGACACCTGCATTCTCTGCAAAGCCCTTTGAGATCTACCGAGACCGGACCCTAGGATGCGACTGACAGTATAACTAGCACCTATTAGCTCCTTGCATTATGGCACAGGAGACACCCAGCTTCTGCTGTAGGAAGGGGGCTGCCACAGGGGCCTCAAGAGCCATCCTAGTGCTTTGCACACAGGCTTGAACCAGCAGACAGACAGGCCACTCTCTCCTGCTCTGCAAGCAGCTGCCAAGGCAGCGTACCAGCCCTCTCCCTCCTCCTTACTTCCACTAGAAGTTCATCCTCAGCACCGGGGCCATCTTTGCATTGCTGAATGAGAAGCCACTCCTCTTCCTCAGTCCTTCCCAGGAGAAGCAGGTGAAGCAATGTCTCTCTGCAAGAGGGATGCAGGTTGTAGCTGTATTGGTCTAAAGGCAAAAAGAAGCAGAACTATGGGCAGAGGCGATATCTTTTATTAGACCAACTAGATATTTGCAAAAAAACCCCCCTTCTTTATTTACAAGCTTTCGGGCACACTCACCCTTCTTCAGGCATGGGAGAATGCAAGGACTGTAAAATTTCTCCTAGTACCTGAACTAGCTGGGGGTGCTTACTCATACTGCAGGGGTGTGGGTTGTAGCCATGTTTGTCTAAGGGAGGGGTGGGCAAAATGCTGTGTGAGGATAAATCCATCCTGTTGGTGAGTAGTATCACAGTTCATAGAGCCTCAGCTGGAGCTGAAACAAGAACCCTGTGTTTCCCAAGCAGCTTTCAACAGAACAAGCAGAAAACGAATCATATGTCCTTTCCCCAATATTGCCGGCTTCCTTCATCAGAAACAAAAACCAAAACAGCTCTGTAATCCTCCTTGTATCTTCTATGGCCTCCGTGCCCGTCTCTGCTCCCTCAGCAGCGGTCAGGGGGTTAATTCTTTCCCGCTGGGTTACTTGGAAGAGGGAGCGTGGGGCCACCCGCCTGCCAACCCGCACGGCTTTTTAACTCCCAACTGGCCAAGAACACATATCTGGTTTTTAAGGTGGGGAAAAGGCTGACTAAAGAAAGAATACCATGTTTTTGGAGAAATTTGGAAAACGTCATGCTCATTTCTGCTCCTTGGCTGTCACTGGGAAATTGTTTTTTTATTTACTCCTTTTTCCCCACATAAACCAGTATTGCTCATTTTTATGTACGAAAAATCTTTCAAGTTTTCAATTTTTTCCCTCTAATTTACCCCCCTTTGGTCATTAGAGAGAAAAAGAATTCAGAAGGAAATAAGTGAAAGTTTTTTGTTGGGGGGAAAAAATGGAAAATCTGGACACCTCTTTTTTCATTAAAATGCCCATTTAGGAGCAGAGCCCCTTTTCCCCTTCTCATTCAAAACAATTTTAGGTGGTCTGTAAAAGGCAATAGGTGCTGTTGCCTATGAAAATCCAGGTGCTCCCCTGGATCCGAGGGCTTCTCTGATAATTTCCCTGTAATCTCTTATGTCAGACAAGATCTTTGGAAATGGCTGTGGGTCCTGCTTCTGAAATTTTCCCCCTTATGTTGTATCACACAAGTGGTTAGAAAGTCTCTCCTTGCTATTAAATTATGCCATCTGTTTAGGAGTTATAAATTTAGACCTGACAACCAAATAGGACTATGCCTTTATTGCTGGACATACTTTTTTCTACTAGGCTTATGTGTCTGTCACCCACCTCCCACCTCTCGCAGCTGAGACTTACTTCCCTAGCACTGCATATGCTCTGCTGCATGACATTAGCCAGCGGCATCATCATACCTGGTTGGAGGGTTGGAAGTCTGGCCCCTGTTACTCATCCAGCTAATGCAGTACAATGGAAGTACCAGGTTCACTACTAAGCCAATACAGGTCTTTACTTTTAAAACCAAACCCAAGAAAGTCACAAATTTGTATGCTCAGAAATTTCTTAGGTGCCAGGTCTCTAAACATTTATGTTTGAGGGGTCTGTAAGTTGTTATCAGAGCTTTCCTGGCCCCTTTTGTTCTGTCGGCAAGGTGCCGACAATGTGCTGCACTGTCAGCTTCACAAGTGGTCCACTTTCTCTCCCTGGGAGGCTCATTGCTCTCTCAGCTATCTGCAGTCACCTGTGTCCCCAGCCACAAGCACTGGGAGCTTCCTTGTCCTAAGTGAGCTATGGCAGGGTTGGCCTAGGGATAGGAAGGGCAAAAGCCTCAGCACTTGGTGCAGACATACCCTGGGGATGATCCCATCAGCCATGGAGAAGACGAGGCAGGGCTTCCCACCACTGGACCTAAGAGCAGCCCCACTATGCTATCTCAGCTTCTCAGGCTGGGGGTACTCTGTAAACTGCACATTCAGCCCTTAGAGGACAGCATATGGATGAGAGCTGATTTCAGCCTCACTTGCATAATGAGCTTAGGATCCTGGTAGCATGGCTTTCAACATGGAGTAGCAGCCCACCTTCCAACCCAGGGCTCCAGGTGGCCTTGCACTGATGCCTACCACTGTGACTTCACTACTCCTAGTACCTGAACTAGCTGGGGGTGCTTACCCATACGGCAGGGGTGTGGGTTGTAGCCATGTTTGTCTAAGGGAGGGCTGGGCAAAATGCAGCTGGGGGCTGGATGTGGCCCACCAGGCCATTTTATCCGGCCTGGAGGGCCCCTCAAAAATTTAGAAAGTTGTTATTTATCTGCCCTGGGCTGCCTGTCATGCAGCCCTCAATGGCTTGCCAAAACTGAGTAAGCGGCCTTCTGCCCAAATTTAATTGCCTGTCCCTGGTCTAAGGACATAGGCAGACAAGGTTCTCTGGGTGAATCCGATCTTTTATTAGACTAACTCAGATAATCAGGAAAATTCTTCTGTGCAAAGTTTGGGTACAGATACCCCTTGTCAGGCTGAGGAAGTGTCTGACAAGGAGTATCTGTACCCAATAGCTTGCAAAGAAGAATTTTTCCAGCTATTTGAATTTGTCTAACAAAAGATACTGGCTTTATCCAAAGAACCTTGTCTGCTTATTCCTGTACTTCAGTCACACCACCACCAGCTAAAGAAGTAGCCTTAGATGCAGCAAAGGACTGACTGGGGGAGGGCTGTATTCGCCTGGAGCGGTTGCAGGCTATGTGCACAGTGGCACCGGGTGAAGGCCTGTCTAGAACCTGTCTGCACCCTGCTTGGCTTTGTCATTGCAACTGATGTGGGAGCACGTTGCTTCTAATCCTGGAGCATTTGCATGCAACACTGCCCTTACAAAAGAGACCCCCTCCTGCATCTGAGTGTGTGCGTGCATGTGAGGGAGATATCATAGAAGTGAGAAGCTAAGCCCTTCACACTGCCTATGAGGGGTCACTCCACACAGCATGTTGCTATGCAAAGCCCAGGGCTGCATGCTCTGTCTGTCTAGCTCCTAGCAAATGTTGCCTCAGGCAGCTGTTCAAGGGAGATAATTAAAGATGGTCCCGAATTTTCATAAATCAAAGGCAGACCTTGGAAGGAAAAAATAAACTTAAAAGCATAAGCCCTGTACAGTGTAACACACAGAGAGGTTCTTTGTGGGTACTGCAGCACTTCATAGCCACTTTTGTCCAAGAGGGAGAAAATTAATCTCATGGTGTTAGTGCATCTTTGGAGTGTGGGCCTCTTCTTGGATAAAGTGTAGCTCTCGCCTCCGGTGTGGGCTATAAGAGAAAAAGGCAGCCAAGGAGTTTTCCCTTGGGAAAACCCACAGAGCTGTGAAGATGTGACAGACTGTGAAAACAAATACCAAAGGAGAAAGCCAGGTACTAGCAGGGGTGTAGGTTGTAGCCGTGTTGGTCTAAGGACATACATTTTTTTTTTCCTCCAACTATTTAAGTTGGTCTAATAAAAGATATCAGATTCATCCAAAGAACCCTGTCTGCCTGTGTACTAGCAGGGTGATTTTTCTTTGTAGCTTAGTGTGGACACATGTACATTTGGAGTTGTTTCTAAAGGGGAACTTTTTGAAAGGGCAGTTGCATGTGAATAAATTGAGAATGATTCAAGTGTAGCAAAACAGCTCCGACTTGAACCCTGGAGGAAGCAGAGTTGAAGTAGGAGAGGTTTGTACATTTGACTGGCTCTCAGCGTCTTCACTAATAACAAGTAAAACCTAACAGCTGCCGCCCTTTTGAAATGTTCCCCTTTTGAAGGGGCTCCAGAAAAATGTGTGTCCATCAGCCACACACGGAAAAATCTAGCCAATAGCAGCAATCCTTTAATGTCTCTGCTGAGGATCTCAGGACATTGTGAGTGTAAATAAAGCCTCACAGGGATCCTGTGAAGAAGATGTTATTGTCTCTGTCTTACAGGGGGTGAAACTGAGGCACAAGGGCTGTAAACAGATGTCCCATCTGAGGCAGTCCTGATCCAAGCCAAAACCTGAGACAAAAGAGGAGTGGCACAGATACGTTGGAACAATCACAGCTAATTCGACTTAATTGCCACTTAAATCTAGTGTGCAAACGGTTCTGTCACACCTGTTTTGGTGCCTCAGACTGAACCCGTACCAAGCTAGTTGTCTGTTTGTAGTGAGACAGCCCAGGGCCTGCCAGGCTTGACCCTGAAATGACTGGCAATTCACTTGAATAAGTTACAATTAATTTACAGAGATATAGGCTGGTGCGTTCTGGTTTGCAACTGAACAGATATTGCCTCTGGGCTGAAGAAATGCAGGCACGTGCCTGCAGTGGCTCAGGCTAGAAGCCGGGGGATGCTAGAGCAGCCCTCCCTTCCCTTCTACACTGCTGAGAGGGGTGTGGCCAGGCCCTGACCGGATGTTCTGGGGTTTAAACCCCCACCCTGTCTGCACCATCCCAGGCTTTTCCCCGCTTGCTACTCAAGAGGCGGGAGTATTACCAGACCCCAGCCTCTGGCTGGCACTCTGAAGCAAAGGTGGGGAGTGGAGTGCAGGCATCTGTTGATGATACTGACCTTTTCAATCTCCCTCTCCCTGCTTCTTCGCACTGTCTGCAAACCTGACAGGCGAGGGAGCCAGCAGGGGCTGATAACACAGCATTTATCAGCCCGTGGACAAAACAAAAGCCTCTCTCATTAGTTCAAGCTCTTTTTAAACAGCTTTTTCCAAGGAAGGAATGTAGGGATATTACCGGCTGAGCTGTTGATTAGCTCCAAAAAGCCCTAAGCAGACACTGTTCTGTCTGTCTGTCCCAGTGAAATTGGAGACACAGAAACCTCTAGGTGTTAGCTAGCCTACCACATACCTAGGGTCCATGGGGCTGGGGCCCATGCTGTAGGAGATGGGAGGCAGGGAGGGGGAAATCCCTGCTTGAGCAGCGGGTGGGGGGTGAGGGAAGCCAGGCAGACCCTGCTGTGCCTGCAGTCTCTGTTGGAGCTCTGGCTAGGGAGCAGAGGGCCGGGGCCAGCCCTGTTCTTTGGGACAGAGAGCATAGCCAAGGGCTGCAAAGCATCTGGGATGCTGGGGGACTCTGGTTTAACTTAAACCAGGAAGGGGTCTGGGACAGATTTTGCATAAACCAGGTTGACCCAAATCAGGTAAGTCTGATACCACATTCAACCACGTTCAGCTCAAACCAGGTTCAGCCGTTTTGAAACTGGTTTATGTGCACTGAGCTGTTCTGTTACAGGTTTAAACCAGTTTCTGTTCACTTAAACTGGTTTATGTGTAATGTCTGTCCATGGCCAAGAAGGTTAAAGAAGGTTTTCAAAATATTAACTATATAAGCATCTCGGGTGTGTATCGCCTGGGCTCCATGGAGCTACAGAGATGCTAACAAAAAGAAGCATGAGGTGTCCTAGGCTGAGAAGCTCAAACACACTAACTTGAAAGTTTTAAGCCCCAGACTTGTCCAGAGCCACTCAGAGTGCCTCAGCGCTGGAACTAACAACAGCTCCCAGGAATCGTGTCTCCCTGTTCTCTGATTGCCCTACTAGACAGCTGGCCCTCCTCCTGCTCCATTTAGCTATAGTTGCTTCAGACACCACAAAAATTAACAGCCAGAGCAGCTTGAATAGGAGGAAACAGTCCAAAGCAATGAGTTTGAGGCTCTTGAGATCGTCCTTGAGAACAACGGGCGGATGGAGTCAAGGGTGTTCTACCCAAGGACGCAGAGAATGTTTCTGATGTAGATTTGCAACTGCAATGCTTTTATTCAGGTTTTTTTAAGCATCTCAGCCTCTCTCTAGGCTCTTATGCTGGGGAGCTGGAAGAGCTTTTGTTAACCATTTCTTACTGTGGTTTCCATGGTAAAAAATGAAGTCAGATGCATATCTCCCATGAGGTCACAGAAGTTTCTGTGGTTCTGAGAACCCTACAGATGTGCGAGGAAGGAAAATACTCAGGATAAGATATCTTACCAGTGAGGATGTTAAGCCTGTCTGCTCGAGCTTGCACTGAACTGAAACTCAACACAGAATCTCAGCTGAGGAATGGATTTTTGGGAAATGTTTTGGGGGAAAGTTCAGTTGGCCCTTTAAAAACGTTAAGGATTAGACTCTTTTTCCTTATAGACCTAAGGGCTCCTGCTTCAGCAAGGTTCCTGCCAATAGGGCAAAGCTTTGCTGTAATATTGCCAAATATCAGGAAAGTGTATAATGTACAGCATTTGATTGGGCCTTGTTACACCTTATGCTGTGTTGATCACTGTCATTGCTAGCTTGGAGTGGTCACGTCCTTAGTCTAAAGCCTTCTCTGACTGTCCCCCACTTGCACAGCACTTGTCACTAGAAACCCAGTGAGCAGAGGTAGGACTAGGAGCTGTAGCCATGAGTTGCCACTAGAAGGCTGGTGAGCCAGGACAGACTTCTATCCCTGCTCTATGAGCAGGGGTATGAGACATCCTGGGATACTGGAGGACTTCAGCTTGGGCCACACATCTGTGGGGAGTGGCCATACCTTAAAGGAACAGGAGCTGGGTAGTGCAGATCAGAGATAATCCTGCCCTGGAGTGGCATAACTTTGAGCTGCAGAACGAATGCTTAAAACCATTTTAAGGTGTTCGTGTGAGGACAATCCAGGGGTTAAGAGCTCCAGGAGCTGCCCCAAATTACCATGTAACAAAGCCCATTGTGTCGCTCCTCACTGGCTGGCTCAGTACCAGCACCGTCTGCTACTTCTCTGCAGGAGTTATTTCCTCATGTCGAGGCAAAGATGTTTGCATTTCTGGTGCTGAAAATCCCTGATTCCCACCAAAACATGGGAGTACTTATCTGTTACAGGTACAGCCAACGGCTGAGGGTTGTGAAAGGAGCCTCTGCCATAGCCCCTTGTTTTTAAAGCCTACCCTACTTTGCAGCGACGGAAAGGAAGGTAGGAAGTTCTGCTTGTGATAGAAGGAGACTTGGGGCGCTTGTACACCAATACCACGTACATGTGGTGAAAATGTCGCTTTGCTTGGCTTAATGGAATCACACTGTACACATGCAAGGGTTTGGGAGGCTTTAAATGAGTTTTTATCATTGCAAACTAAACTTCATTCCAGTGTAGTTTAGTTTGCAATATTGAAAATTGCAATGATGCAGCTGTCAGCTCACCTCCTGGTCTTAGGAGAGGCAGGTGGTCTCTGCTGGGAAAAAAACCAAGAAGGAGAGGGCCCCTCACCTCTTCTGCCTTCAGCAGGCTTCTGCTGCTGGCAGGATGTCTAGGGCTGTCCAGGAATGGGCTGGCTTGCCCTTGGGGTAGCACAGGAAGGTGGCAGGAGGGTGGCTGGGTTTGCTGGCAGCTGGAGAAGGTGTTGGGGGTGGTGAATGGGGTACTAGAAGCCTGGGCAGGCTGCTAGCTGGTTAGTGCTGTCCCAGGTCAGAAGCACCCAACCCAGCACTTCCCCGAGCCTGCCTGGGCTTCCTGCACCCCGTGCATTGTGCCTGCTGCCCTCTCCAGCCACCTTCTTGTCACCTCCCTACACTGCCCCACAGGCAAGCTGTGTGTGCTGGCAGTCGGAGAAGGTGGCAGGCTCAGAGAAGTGTTGGTTTGGGTGCCTCCGAGCTAGGGCAGCACCCCACCAGCCTGCCCATGCTTCCAGCACCCCGTGCACCATCCCCGCTGAGTTTCCAGCTGCCACCTCCCCACACTGCACCAGCCCATTTCCAGGTGGCCTCAGGCATCCTGCTGGTCACAGGAGCCTACTGAAGGCAGAAGTAATGAGAGGCCTGCTCCTTGGCTTTTTTTTTTTCGGCAGAGCCTTAAGCCACTCAACTTTGTGCCTCAGTTTCCACATCTGTAAAACCCATTCCAGATTCCCTATGGCCTGCGGGGGTGGGAGGAATTTACGCTTAAATTAACACTCCACCTGCAGGTTGGGTAAGATCTTTTTTTCCCCAGAATAAAAGATCCTGGTGAGTTATATAGCAAGCAGAGCAAAGTGCGGGGCCTTTAAGGGATGGATTCCCTGGAGTCTATGTGGAGTCAAGGCAGACTTTTGAATCAAGTGAAAGTGCCTCGTTCTAAATTTAGATGCACTGCTAAAGCGTTTCCAAAGTGTAAGTGCATCTATGCCCACAGGGTGTCTGAAGTTTCATTCCCAGGATTTTTGCCTGAGCAGGCTAAATCCAAATCCCCTCAGTGGCAAAACTCCCAGTGATTTCGCTGGGACTGGTGTTTGCCATATTTTTTTCCCCTCCCCTTTTTGTTCCCATTGAGTAGACTGTGCTGTGTTTGTAGGGAGAGTCTGTGCATGCTGGCAATTCACTGTCCCCCCTGACCCCCTATGAAAGGAAGAGGAGGTCAGGGATCATCTGGTGACTGAGAGGGCCAGCAAAGCAGATTTTGAGGCAGATCCTCAGCTAGTGTAAATCTACTCACATCCATATAGCTGTAGAGGTGGAGATCAGCTGAGTGTCTGGCTCAGTAGTGAGCCTTTTTTGTGGAGGGCAGCATATAAATCAAATAAAGAAATACTTTTGTAGCAGTCTGGAGTGGACATCTTCATTAAATTACTCTCTCTGTGGGTAGAGCTTCCATTTCTCAAGTGCCATGTAACACAATAACTAGCCACCTAATGATGCAGAGAGGAATTACAACTTGGCTTATAAACCACTGTCTAGTCCAGGGGTGGGCAAAATGTGGCCCAGGGGCCGGACGCGGCCCACCGAGCCCACGGGGCCCCTGAAAAATGTAGAAAATTAATATTTATCTGCCCCGGCTGCCTGTCATGCGCCCCTCGACGGCTTGCCAAAACTCAGTAAGTGGCCCTCTGCCCAAAATAATCGCCCGCCCCGGTCTAGTCATACTGCCATGGTCACCCATTAATGTGGTTTTTGAGCTATAGACAAAAAGAACATTAAATTTTAAATTGTTAGGAAACCTTGTATTAAACCCTCACAAGAAGTGTAATAAAGTGCTTGAATCATAAATTATCCACCTAAAAATCTCTCTCCCACTTTAAAACCAAGCATATGCACACTCAGACAGAGAATCTACACTGAGAGAGGATGATGCAGGACAACTGTTTAGACCGATGCTGCGTACGCTACAAAAAACGGCCATTCCAGTGCATGACTTGAATCATGGTAAAATGCACCTCCCATTAAAAGCAAAACTACTGTTTCTGTATAGCTCTAATAACTCTTTTGAGGTCTAAGTACTTGTCTGGGGGCTTTTCATTTACTTTTTTAGGAAAATGTGGGGCACAATGGCAGAACGGATGTGTCTTGTTCTGGACCTGGGCTGAAGGCTGCCTCCTCCACACATCCCATGTCACATTGTCATTTAGGTTGGATAGTCAGAGGAGGCCACATGTGATGCTAGCCCTAATACTCCCTAATATGCCGTTGGCTATGGAAACTGGCGTGTCTCAGCCATGCTAGTCCTGGGACAGACCTCTGCACCATCTCAGAAACTCCAGTTCCAAGCTAGAGAAGATTCTTGCTCTGCAGAGAATTGAGAGCTGTTCATTTCTTGTAGCATTAAGACAAAATGCACAGCTCTAGCTCCCCGGCCAACTGAATCCTCTCTTAGAAGTTGTGTTTGCTATTTTGGTCCCTTGTTCTCAGTCTATACTGTCTGAACACTTCAGAGGAGGGACGAGGACAGGGAAAATAAAGAGAGACCTCGCTGAGATCTAGCTGATTGGTGCTGCACATTCCCTGCGGGTGGAAAGAGGTGCAAGAGGTAGTGAATCCTCTGCAGGAAGCCACCTGTTTGTTATTCCTCCCTGCTAAGCCATCTCCAAAAACCAAAGGAACCAACTTAACTTTGTCATTATTAGCATTAAAATGTTTCCCTTTCTTTAGCACAGCTTTCATCTGAGAATCTCAAAGCTTCCTGTATTTAACTGGCTTCACAGCACCTGTCAGAAAATACGATGCATCATCTTGTGTTAAAGACATTTGACTTGTCCTTAGACCTTTTTGTTTCAATTCTTTCTTTTGGCACCTTGCATAAGTAACATGGGGAAAGATACAGTTCCCTGTTTCACAAGGATAGCCTGAGGGGACATATATATTAATGTGAGCCACTCAGTTACTGTGGTGATGGAGACCACATGAAAACCATGGGTAAGTGGTTCATTTTACACTTCGTTAAAATGAGACACGATGAGGTTCAGTGACATGACCAAGGACAGAATTAGTGTCAGAGCTGGATCTGTAAAGATCCTTATACTTGCTATAACTACTCCACAACGCTGTCTCCCAGCTTGGAAGAGACCCAAATCCCAGTTGCCAGTTTCTGCAATAGCTGCTGGAAAACTAACAGCTCTGAGTCCTGAACATGGGCATGTGCCCCAGTGCTTGGACCTTTGGGAACTGCAGTCAGACGGCATTTGGCGAGGAACAAAAAAAACGCCTACAGGAATCCTAAAATCAGGGAAAGGGCACTCTGGAGGAATGAGGAAGGGCTACCAGAGCTGTGGAGGAGAAGCAGCATTTCTCCATACTAACTAGAAAGAGGTTCTTACAGGACACAAGAGAATCTGCTGCAAAGCCCTATGGATTGTGAGATGTTTGTCTTCCGTTATTTAGACCGCTGACAGATGTTAAGTTAAAGGTGCAATGAGATCTGACCAGCAGAGCCAACAGCTGCACCTCCAAGCACGTGAGGTACCACACCTGTCCCTGATCCCTGGCTAATGTGCCTGCCCCAGTTCTCTGCAAGCGGACTGGCTGCTGAAAGTGCCACTCGCCCCTTGTAGACACACCTGCAGCCTCAGACTGCAGGCACGCTGACACAGGCTCACTCTGTTCCAGCAAGCCTTGCCTTCACTGCCCTCCATGACTTCTAACCAAGCTTTGGCTTTTCCTGACCCTGATCTTAAATCTCTCCTGAAACTCGCCTCTGGCTCTGCTCTCTCTGGGTTTTCTGGCATCCTGACTTGGCTTGCCTCCCTTGACCATCATCTCGGCTCTTCCCTGGAACTCGGCACGGCCTGTTTGACTCTTGGCTCCTGACCTCAGCTTCTGTCTCATAGTGTCTCTCCTGGATCTCCCCTTTAGCTTCCCTGGAACTTGGTCCCACGGTCTCCACTCCACTGACCCAGACCCTGACCCAATGCCTCGGTAAGCTGCTCCCACCTGGCTAACCTCCTAGTTGTCTCCCAGGGCCGATCTGCGGGCCCAGCTGCCTACGTCCTGGTTTAACCCTCACGCCGATCATGCAGCATTGCTGGTGTAATAGGGCTCCCCCTGCACCAGCAAGTAGCAAGATGCCAGTGTGCCCCTAGCCAGGAGTGCCAATCAGCTGGTCATTGCTCCTGGCCACAGGAGTGCACCAGAGCCCTAGTGAGCTCCTCAGGCTCAAAGGCAGTCACCTGGCAGGGAGTCTCAGCCACAGGAGTGCATGGGAGCCTCTCAATGTTGGAAGTGCCGGTCAGCAGATCAGCACTGGCCACACATTCAATTTAAAGCAGGATAGGGACGAACCACAAAGTTTTTACATGTATTTTGTGTACTGATTTGGTTTATTCCCTGTTTGATCATGCTGTTAGTTGCAAGGACATGTGGCCTGATTACTACTTAACACGATTAACTGGTTAATCATGTCTTAAGCGTAACGTCTGCCAGGGGCTTTCATAAAACTCACCCTGAAGAAGGAGTTGAGGAACTTGATTTGAGTTACTGGGCTTTCTTTGTCTCCCTGGTTAATGCATCTGCGGTAATAAGAGGTGTAGGTTGCACACTTCGACTAGAGCCACATTCATTCCGCCCCCCAGCCCCCATACTGGTTGACCACCTCAATTTACATTTTGACGGACTGGCTTTCTTGCATATATACTGGCTGATTACCGCTCCCGTCCAGAAAGAGCGCAGACCATCTGCAGATGCTTCCTCAGCCTGAGGAAGGGTGTTTCTGCTCGAAAGCTTGCTAAGAAGAATTTTTCTGTTTGAGTAAATCAAAGATATTGGATTTACCCAAAGAACCTTGTCTGTCTGTGATAATGAAGCAAGACAAGAACCAAGGGGTGCAGCTCCCAGTTGCCCCTGCTGTCACCATGACAAGCGTATTCCCTCTGAGAGTTGTCAGAAAAGTTCCACGTCTTCAGAAATAACAAAGTTAACGGTGTCTGTACATAATGATATGGATGAGCTGCTCTGTTGAGTCCAGTGACAGGGTTGATTGTTGGCTGTGAGGATTTGCTTTCCCTACCTGGATCCATTTTGGAGGTTGGCCAGAGAGGCCTGGTTCTAGGGCGGGGGTGGGCAAAATGCGGCCCGCGGGTCAGATGCAGCCAGCCAACTCATTCTATCTGGCTGACGGGGCCACTAAAAATTTATAAAATGAATATTGCTCTGCCCTGGGCTGCCTGTCATGTGGCCCTCCATGGCTTGCCAAACCTCAGTAAGTGGCCCTCCACCCAAAATAGTTGCCCGCCCCGGACTAGTCATAGTCACCTATGAATGTGGTTTTTTGAGCTATAGACATACAAAACATTAAATTTCTAGGGCTGCTAAGGGGAAGCTGGCAGATTGGCTGGGACAGTCCTGGATTTTGGAGGCCTGTGCTGATGGGCAGATGAAATTTAAAATAAGTGTCCTGGGTGTGGCGGGGTGCGGGGCACAGAGGTAGAGCAGCAGGAGCTGGGAAATAAGAAGCCTTATTAGCATGAATTGTTATCTCACAGGTGAGTGTAAGTAAAGAACAATTAGGTCATTAATGGGCCATTGACTGCCTGCATCTTGCAGCAGGAAGGGGGATGGGCACGGGCATGGGCAAGCAGTCCCAGATTTCACATTGTCCCATATAGTCACCTTAGCTATAGAGCCAATGCAAAGCAATAGAAATTCACCTAGGAGTTGGAAACAATGGGACACAATTATTTATTAAAAACAATGAGAGGAGCTGAATTTGAATCTCCTCCAAGATGGGGATGGTTGGATTGGGTGTTCTTCAGTAAGCACCTCTCTAGCTAAAAGGAAAATGTGGGTGCAGAAAGCAGCTTGGTGTAAGGAGAAAGGGCAGCCCAGGCCTTCAGGTGGAAGCACCGATGCCCCAGTGGGGACAGGAGCCCTGTACATTAACCCTCCTGCCTAAACGCTCAAATCCCCAAACCAACCACAAACAGACGCATTAATAGGAGGCAAACCCAGCCCAACTCATGCCAGCCTTCTGTATCCTAGGCCACTTCTCTTTGTCATCAACATGCCTTCTATTTTTGTTAAGCGAGTGATTAACACCTCAGCCTGTGTGTTTGCCCACTTCATGCATTGTTCACACCTACTTTACTCTTAACACCTCTCAATGGCTCTTCAGATAGGTGTGAAAGGGCTCCTAGTTTAGGCAGGCTTGTGCTCTGATAGGAAGAGGGCAAACAAATGGGAAACAGGGATGCTGTCAACACTTGGATCTTGTAAGAAAGAGCAGGGGACCTGTCCATTCTGGCTTGATTTCACGGGCAGCAGAGGCATGTACCCTAGTCCCTTGTTCTTCACAGTTGAAATCTGGCTTCTCCATTTCAGCTTCTCTTCTTTTATGTACAGCTACCCGTCAATAACAACCAACACCTTTAACAGCACCAGGAATTATAACCAGACCTGCCAAATCCCCTAACCGCCAAAACATCTCTTCTTCATTCTGCTGAAGGGTACATGCTACATGCTTTCTAGAGGTAAAGAAACCCCAGACGATGTAAGAGAGCCTGAAAGGAGGTCTTCAGGATTGTGCAGAGAAACAACTTTGAAGTACAACAACCCCACCTGCAGTAACTCCTCACACTTTGGTCACGTGCATTCAGCATGAGGTATCCAAACCAACAGTTGACCTGAAAGCATTTCTCAAGTGCCCATCTCAGTAACAGCTTGGTCTCAAATGCTAATGTCCTTGAGCCTTTCCATTTGATGGCAATAGGCTTTGAATTGGGCCCATGTCATCTTTGCATCAACCAACAATTACAGTAAGAGCTCATATCTGGAGGAAGTGGATCACCTTTGCAGCTGGGGTGGGAACAGATTCCCATGATAAATAGGCTCTGAGCTTAAATGGAGTTTAAGGACTGTCACAAGAGATACCACTTTCCCCTTTCACACTGGTTATTAATAGCCCAAATTCAAAATAAACCAGACACCATCCATGTGATGAAATGTGCACTAGAGGAGTTGGCCACTCTGCATCCTGGGTGTTATGCGTTTGAGGGCAGCTGGATGTTTGCAGACTGGAACAACATGTACAGATGCTTTGTTGGTCCAGTTGGGCTGGGGCTCGGCACTTGGAGCATGGACTTCCTAAAAATAAACACCTCTATCTTCTGAATATTTGCACTTTGTTTGGATCTGACATGCTTGGCACAAAGATGCCAGTAGCTTCCTACCATAAAGCATGAAGTTCATTCACCAAAATGACTTGCATAAGGATTTTCTTGCCATTTTCAAGTTGGTCTGATAAAAGGTATCATTTTGGAACCAAGAGTTCTGTTTTTTTGTATGTCACATAAGAATAAGCATTTTTAAACCCCAGTTCTCTGCTCAGTTGTTTTACATAGGAAAGTAGTGTTAAATGAATTGACAGTTTATTATTTGAATGGGAATTTTTTTGGCGGGATGGGGACTCTTCATTTACTGCTCTGTGGGCACATCTACACATGTCCCCCACTGCACATTTGGTACTTCGCAGTCCTGGCAGTGCACAGTTATTTTTAGATGTTACTTGCTGTAGCAATGCGCTACGGTGCTGTAGCATCTCATGTTGACATGCCCTGTGGTCTAAAGTTTTGTCTCCTAAAAAACCCCTTTGCTATACCGTCTAATGTATGTCCACTTTTTCTGGGTGAACTGGGATTAAAGAGAATAGCATTTAATGTGCCATGTAACAACTGAAGTAAATGAGGCTATGTGAGGGGTAAATCAATTCACTGACTTCAGTAGCACTGGAAGAAAGATAAATCACTTTACTAAACTCATTAACATTTATACAAGAGCTGAAATTAGACCAATATTTTAATATAGTGAAGCATCACCAATTTTGACCCTTCCCATCACCCAAAGGTGAGAGCAAGTTTTTTAAATTTTAATTTAATGTAATCTAATTTTTGCCGGTTTGTTTCATCGAAGCAGTTTGGCTTCTTCAGGGCTAAAATTATTTAGAGCTGGTGATACTATTTCTTAACGTTACATTTCTACATAGGCAACTCTAGTTTCATTACATCTGAAGGGATGCAATGAAATAATAAATGGGAGTGTGTGTCCATGCCTTTGCGTAAGAGCAGGGAAGCATGTCTATGACATCTGTATTAGCATAGGGCCATCAGTTGAATATCTGCTCTACTGGATTAATCACAGGCCATTCCTAGTTATTCTGACATAGTGTTGAGTCAAGGGACTTGGTCCATGATTTGCAGAAATGATTAGTGATTTTGGATACCCTTTCAGGATAATCCTTGGGGGAGCATTTTCAAGCTCCTGTGCACTCTTTTCTAGTTCGCCAGTGCTGGCATCTTGCTCATAATTATCAAATCCATTTTGTATTCAGATTCTATTCTGCCTCATGCAGAGCAACATTAGTTTGAGTGCTATTGCCTAGTTTTAACTAATATAAAAAACAGTGACTTACCGAGTTATAGAAAACCTTTTTGAAAAGAGTCATTTCATTGAATGTTTCCAACCAGGCTGCATTTTTTCCATGGTCTTTGTTCACATCACTCATCTTAAAGAGCTGACGCTGCATAATATAAACTTTGATGGACTTAGAATTATGATACAGTTTCACTCATTTCAAAAGAGCATTGGATTAGAATTAGATGACTGCTTCAGGGATTGAACCTACTTACCAAGAGAGCTTCTGTTTCAAGCAGCAAATGGTAGCATTTTCACCACGCTTTCTTTCTGGGTTCAGACAGTATGAGAATGGAGTTCATTGCAGCCCATAGAGCGTGTCTGGAAAATCATTGGAAGGATTATATTGCAGAAGAATTAGAGATGAATATTCAGCGCAGAACTTGGCTGCACCAGCTCTAGCTTCTTCACAAAAGACCAACTCTGACAGAGTGAATACTCTCATTTACATCCACTAGTCTGGCGTTTTGCAAGCATCAGGTCCTGAAAGTACTGGTCTTGACACAGCACCCATACTAACTGATTCTCAGCTGGCATTTGACTCCTGTAAAGGTGATTTACACCCTGTGTATCCCACATATAAAGCCACATTCACCCTCCCAGACAGGGGAAAACTGAGTCAGCAGATGGAGAGAATGCCAGATTGCTGCCTCTCTTAAAGCCAGCCTCTTGCGCAAGGAGGGAGTTGCTACAAAATGCCTACCCACTCTTAAAACACTATTAAAGCAGTAGGTGAGATGAGAAGTGAATGTAAACTTCTGCAAATTTATCCCAGAACAAAGCATTGGGTAGAGGGCCCATTGCAAGGTCTAGAGCCCATTTCAGTCTTATGTTTAGATTTCTAATGAACTAGGTTTTCTGCTGGCACTATACAGGGGTGAATCTCAGCCTGACTGGTAGGTGCTTCACTGAATTTAGTAAAAAAAAAAACCCTAGTTTTGCTTGGATTTTTTCCCCTCCATGACAGACTGACATTTTTCCTAAACAAAAAGGCAAAAACTGAATTGGAGCCCCATGTGTCATCATCATGGAGACATATAGCTTTAGCTCAAGAGTCTTATGGCCCCCATTTTCAACCAGCCAGGCTCCTTGGTGGGATTACACATCCATGATATATCACTGGATCTCTTTTCGGTGAGCTGCTGTCCTTTACAGTGGGCTTCCCCAATGATGGTACACCTAGTCCCAGGTGGTCTGGCTTGGGAACCTGATGGAGGTGAATGTTGGCATAAGGCACCTGAGCTGTGGAGACACTGCCAGGGGTGGCTGTGATGCCTCCTGGTGGTCATATGACTCCTGCCCTGCTCCACTTCCTAGGGTAGCCTTCCTTTCCTTGTTGTTGGAATAATCAGACTATAAAAAGGGAGGCTCCCCAAGGGTCCTAGAGTGAGCCCTTGTCTGTATGTCAGCCAGCAGGTCCCTCTGAGACCCCACTGGTACCAATCCTGCCCCTCAAGCACTAAGTGAGCCCTTCTGGCTCATCCATGCCCCAGGGTACCTATTGCCTGAAGGGCCATTCGTGGCCTCCTTCTTTCCTTACAGCCATGCCCATGCCTCCCAGATGTTAATGGTTAATTGCTCTACAGCTTCTCTGGGTAGCCTGTTCCAGACATATGGAACTTGTGAAACTTCCCTCTTCTCTCTCCGTTTCATCCCAGGCCCAGAAGTCTTTCTTGATAAACATATCATTGAAGCCTGGTGACTTTCCACGAATAAAGTTTTGGTTTGATCAAATCTGCATTTGCCAGTGAAAACCCATTTTGCTGAAAAATTTCTGCCCTGCCCTATTGCTTTCTCTTGTCCTCAAGATTAACTTTATATAGGGTGCATCTACATGAGATGTTAATAGCCATAGAAATGAGCTATGGCAATGTAGCTTGTCACTATGGCAACATAACATTAGCAGGCACTAACCGTGATGCCGCCACTATTGCACAGTAGGGTCAAAAATGACCTGTGCACTGGCCAGGACTGTGCAGTACTGGTGGGGACTGCACAATTATTTAGTACTTGCAAAAGCAAGTACTAAATGACTGTGCAGTACCAACTGCACAGGCAGGACCACATGTAGATGTGCCCATAGATTAATAAGCACAGATAATTATTAGGTTAAGAGTTGGATATACAATTTTTTCTGCCCTGCAGCTGCATTATCTAACAATCAAGGCATCAACGTGCTTTTGCATGAATCTTATCATCCTCCTCAAGAGGTCACAGGCTGGTAGCCTAGCTGTAATGAGCTGTGTCCTGTGAATTTCACAGTCACTTCAACTCTAATAAGAGAACCCACAGGGGGAGTGTTTTCAATTTGTTCTTCTTTCCTAGAGAGTTTGAACCACACATTACATGTAGCAGATCACAGCTGGTGAAAGGGAAAAAGAATTAACTTGTATTCCCCATACAGACTTCTTATAATACAATATTTATTAAGATTGGGGGGGAGGGGGTGCTCTCCTCACTCACAAAACCAAACTGCTTATTTTAGTATGCGTGTGGTGTATTCCACAATATAGTATAGCAAATGTCTTGGAGATCTGTTTTGGTGGAAAGATATCAAAGACAGTAAAACTATTATAAACAAATAAGGCGCCTTAAGAATTCTTGCACTTGCAAATTAAATATATCCAGAACAACTACATACATCTCTGCTTTTCCCAACAGAAATACAGGTGATCTCAAGATGTTTAAAATCAGACTGCTTTTTTCTTATATAATAAAAGCTATTTCGCTGGCTCTGTATATAGATGTACCTATTAGCCCATGATCACTGTCGGTGGTATCCTCTGAGTTTCCTTTAACGTTCTCTGACATGGAGCAGGTCTATTGTGCCATTTAACAGAAATTTTCAAAGACCATCCAAGGCAAATTGGATCATTCTGAAACTTGTTTGCAACTTTCCACCTTAATCCAGCACAAAATACTCAATTTGCTTGTGGACTGGGAAGTCCTGAAACAAATTGATTTTTGCTTTGACATTTGCAACCAAACCATGTGTTTGTCAGGCTAAATGAAAATGTTTAATTTCAGTTGGCTGTGCTCCCTTGAGTTGTAAGTAGAGTGCTTCATGTCCCCACGGTTTTGTGGAGTAGGCCTTATCACCAATCACACATTCAACCAAGCATGAGCCATGACACCTAATAGTCCTGCCGAGAAACTATACCGTACCATGACCCAAACTATTTCTTCCATCAGGCATTGCTCCTTCTCAAGAAGGCAGATTATTAACATAGCCCCAACTATTTAGCTTTCCTGATGGAAAATCGAACACATGAAGGTTTAATTAGTTTTGAAGAATACACATGCTAGCAAATGGGGAGACAGGTATCCCAGGCACAGAATCCGCACAGTTTCTAAGTACACTTACAAGTCTGACTCCAAACATTGGAACGGGCTTAAGGAGTGCATGGGCCTCTTACTGGTTCTAGCGTGCATAGATAAAACTCAAGTCTGGTGTGGAAAAGCAGGTGGCACTGCCATGATACTGCCTAGATGGACCGGTATTGCCTGTGGCTTCCAGATCTTCTTCAAATAAAGTGTCGGTCTGCAGGTGACAGGGGTCGGACACCCCTGCTGTGAGGGAAGGGAGGCTTGGGCTGGGGGTGATACTGTCCATGGTACTGAAAGACGTGACGCCGCCCCATGTTGGTATCTCAACCTACTTCAGAGTTAAAGCTGATGAAGACTCATCTGAACTAGAAAGCTATGCTAGGGGGGAGACATGTGAGTCGAAAGGCAAGGTCAGCTTTGGGGTGGGGGAAGCCAGTTTGGGATGGGGCCAGGGCTCCCAAATTCAGTTCCTTCGACTTCATGCATGATCTTAGCCAAGTCACTGCATTTGGCCTTTGCAGCTGGCTTTAACTGTTTGACTACATGTACCTGCAGGCATATTTAAGAACCTGAAATGGTCAGAGGACAGTCATATCAATTCAAAGATCCCAAGGGGGATCTGGAAATGTTCTCTGTTAGTCTTTTATTGAAAGTCTGGAGTGTTCTTTACTTTGAAGGATAATACAATGCACATGATATAACTGAAATTCAATTATTACCAAAGTTACCATAGACACAATCACTTCTGCAAACACAAACAGTATACACCTGTATTGTTCAATAACAATGAGCTATTTTAGGTCTCTTGGTTTCATTTGCTTAATGATAAACAGAACAGTTTGGACATTTGCAATATTCTCTAGCTCAGATGATGTTAGAAGTCTTAAAGCAAACAGTGTGTGCATATTCGAGGGCTATTAGAGTATTAGGATATTTCCTGTAAGAGCTCTGTTTACAGTAGTAACTCCCTGCCTTCAGGATGAATCTGGGGATTGAACTGTGTATCATGTTTTGCCTCCTCTCTTTGCAGCTTTCATAGACCACTAGGGAATTGAGCTCTTTCAACAGCAGGTTACATGCTGTTTGGAGGGTAAGGTAACGTGCTCTCACCTGACACATTTACAAAGCCAAATGTTGGATTAAGAAGGGGATTATAATCTCTTGTGCTGCTGGGGTCCATGTGCATCCACAATAAAAGCAGCATTGCCAAAGCTTAGTATCTCACAGGAGGACAGAAGTAGCTTATATGGAGTCAGCTGATGATGACATGCTTGCAGCCTGCAAGAAGTTAAGAGAATTTTTAGTCCATCCAATTAGTGGTTGGACTCTCAGGGAAGATGTGAACTAGGGACCAATATGGCAAAGTCCTAGGTAAAGAGAGCAGGGGTCTCAGGCCTTCAAGTTCTGATTCAAAACTGGATTTCCTTGCATGGAAATGTTTGGATACAAGGTTTTGTTCAGGTTAACATCTAGAAAATCGTATTTAGTTTTCAAAGACTGAAAATTTATATCACTGTGGGCATGCCTACATGTTCAGTAATGCACTGTAATTATGGCACATTGAATTTAGTACCTGTAATTACAGGTACTAAACTTAATGTCCCATAATCAGCACTACTGCGCATTAGTGCAGATTAAATGTTTTTTAGTGACATTAAGGTGCATTAAGCTAAATCTACTGCACATTAGAGCATTAACACAGGTTTTGCCTGCTGCACTAATGCATAGTAAAATTAGTCTTCTGGGCATTAAGCATCTCGTGTAGATGTGCTGTGCAAAACTTAAACGGCCTGACTGAGATCAGAACTCCATTGTGCTATGTGATATCAAACCCACTGTAAGGGACAGTCCCAACATCTTCCATTCCAGGGGAAATAAAAGCCCAAGTTATGGCCAAAGGAACATGTTACAGTGAGTTAAGAGGGAGTGGGGACTTACAATAGAGCCGCTGAAGTGTGGTGAAATCCTTATCGTGCAGAAGCTCACCTACACTAGCTTAGTCCAGAGTGACACAAGATTAACTTACTGCAGTTTGGCTTTCACACTTACCACCAGGTAAGAGCAGGTGCATGGACAGTTAACTACAAATTACCGCTCTGCAGAAAGCCCCTTCTCCTTTTAATTAACTATTCTTTGTTTATTCATCATATCTCCAGAGGGATTAGGCCACAGTCACCCAAGTAGCTTGTTTCAGAACTGAGAACCGGTCCATGTATTTTTGATCCACAGTCCAGTGCCTTAGCTGAAAATGCATCTGTCCATAACCATATATACAGACAGAACTGCAAAGTAGTTTGAAGGAATTTTGAAGGAATTGTTACTTCCAAACAGTTACAGCAATACAAAAGTGATAAATATTAATGAGGTGCAGCTCCTGCCTGGATTTACCCCAGCTCTGCACTACTGTTAGCTCATTTATGTCACGCCTGTACAGGTACAGCTGACAGCTTTTCCTTTTAGCCTGCAGTGCAATGTCAGATGCAGAGCATAACCATATCTTAGGTGTGTGTGTACGATATGCACAGGTTTGGTGCGAGGTTTTCTGTGTCCCCAGCAATCTCTAATGTCTCACCAAGGTAGCTTTTCTTCTTGTATTTGTATTCTAGTAGCTCCTAGGACCCCTCACAACAGTGGTGCCTGTAGCACAAACTTATCTAGTCTAGTGCAAGGCCTGATCCATGATCACTGCCTCAGTTCCATCTCTAAGCAGCTATATGCTATAGCTACTGCTATATGCAGGTCTCACAGATTTCATAGACATTAGGGCTGGAAGAGACCTCGTGAGATCATTGGGTCCAGCCCCCTGCCCAAAGGACAGGAAGTCAGCTGGGGCCAGGAAGTCAGCTGGATATGTTCCTTGAACATATCCAGAATAGGTGCTTGCAACCACTTCTGGGGGGAGTCTGTTCCAGACTGTGGAGACTCAGACAGTAAAGAAGTTTTTTCTTATGTCCAGTCTAAAATGGTCTTGTAGCCCTTCGTGACCATTAGCCCTTGTCTTCCCTTGGGGTGCCTTGGTGAACAGATGTTCTTCCAGGTCCTGATACACCCTGCTTATATACTTATGAGCTGCCACCAAGTCACCCCTGAGCCTGCACTTCTCCAGGCTGCAGAGTCCCATGGCTCTCCACCTCTCCTCATAAAACCTGCTCTGCTGACCTCTAATCATGCGTGTGGCTCTCCTCTGGACTCTCACGCTTCTCCACGCCCTTTATCTTCAGTGCTCTAACTCTCCCACCGCCATATGCTGACCTAACTACCTAGCTAAGCCAGAATTGATGCCTTTTGGATGAAGGGACTGTGTCTGAAGGAAACATAAAGCTCACACTCTTCCTTCACAGTCCATTCTCTGAGGCTGTGTTCTCTTCCATAGTCTTCCTTGTCCCTTCTCTTGGCCGTCACTGCCAGCCTTCCTGGGCTCCATCCCTTCTTATTTCCAATAAACGTGGCTCCCTTATCGGTCCACACATCAGCATAGGGCATCTTGTCTCTATGCTCTACCATAGGTGACCAGCCCTTTGGCTCAGCTCGATCAGGATGTCTACCTTGCAACATTCACCTTCAAGGAACTCATCCCATACAGCAAGCCCAGGCCTCCTCACTAGCCTGCTGTGTAAAACATACACTCCCAGGCCTTATCTCCTTCCCCTCACTGAAACAGGCTGCCTTTCTGTCTCGAAGGAGACCTGGTTCTTAGTCACCTGCACCTTCAATCCATGGCTCCCTTCCTGTGAGAGGTAAACTGGGCAAGCCTAAGCTTTAACAAGGCAGCTTTTGCCTACTTTTGGTCTCATGATAGGTATGTACAAACACATAGAGACAGATCTTGTCCAAAAGAGCTTACACATGTACTTGCCAATTCAGAAAGTCATACAAACTGAGGTTCAGCAGATGCTCAAGTGCTTCTTGAACCAGAGGCCAAACAGGCAACGTAGAAAAGCAAGCTTCGGACTCTTTCAAAAAACATGCGGATGTATTTCTTGCTGGGGTCACTTGATCCCAGCTGACTTCCTGCCTATGGTGGGTTGGGGCTGGACTTGATGATCTCACAAGGTCCCTTCCAGCCCCTAATATCTATGACCTGTATGAAAAAGGAAGGGTAGGAAAAGAGAGGCAGGAATTGACTTGAACAAGGCCATACAGTAGGTCAGTGGCAGTCAGGCATAGAGCACAGGTCTCCTGAATCACAGCCTAGTACCCCATCTACCAAGCTACCCAGAATTTCTCACTGTTGTATGTGATCAGGCCCCTGACCCTGTGCTAGGCTACTGATTTGTTTACAGAGCCCACAGTCCCATTCTGATATGGCAGACAACTGTTGCATAAAGCTGAGAGACACAGGGGAAATCCAAGGTAATGGAAAGACCATGCCAAATGCATAAAATTAAATATTGTGAAATTAAATACATGAGTCTAGTAAAACCCTCTTGTCTTCTATACTGATGCCGTTGGGGAGTTGTTCTTGCTTGTCTCATGGATCTGAGCTCCCGCTTCCTTCCCTTGCTTTATCCATGAGGCCTGTCTCTTCATGCAGTCTGGTGATGAAGAGAAGTCTCATTCTGGGGCAAAAAAGCCCGAAAGGGCTTCTATTTGCTTCCTCCAAGGGTCCAGGAGGCAAAGAACCTCCCTGCCTGCACCTGGCATCTGTCTCTCCTCTTTCTGTTCTGGGAGGAACAAAAACAGCTGAGCTCTGCTACCGTATGTGCGGGAGGCAGATGGGGCGTGAATTCAGTAGCAATTATGCTGCTCACTTGTTTGACATAAAAATGATGGACAAATGATAAAGAACAGCAAGGGACTAACAAAGCAAGGGCTTAATGCTATTTTATATTTGCCCATTTAATATTTGTCATGTTTCCGTCGAGTGTGATTTTTTTATTGTCACTCAACAACAACCGTTACATTGATAGCAAGGTCTGATTTTGCCATCATGATTCACACTTAGTAATTCCTCAAACATCAGTCCCGCCAAAATGATTTCCCAGGGTACATTTCTCTCAGTTTCAGGCAATGAACACAGACCAATCAGTGTGGTACTCGAGGCAGTGTCACACTTGGATTCTTGTACACAAGGGTGATGATGTCTGGGTTACAAGAGCAGAATGGGAAAATGCAAATTCACCAAATGTTTAACTAACCTTGTGCTTTTAATAGTTTCATTTTGTAATATCTAAAGTGATGAGGCTATTGTTGGGTTAAGGTACAATTAAGAAGGGAAGATGCATTTAAATTAGATATTCATATCTCTCCATTTTGACCAGAGCCCCCAAATACCTAAGTCTACTTGTGCAATGAGTTGGGTGGTTTTTTTGGCCTGCCTCCTCATGGCTAGTTGTGCATGTTTCCACATAATTTGGGCAGGTTAACATTTATTTTGGGGAGAGGCTGCAGGAGGTGCTATTGGTTAAGAGCAAGGTGCATTGGTAGAGATGTGTGTGGGATCAAAGACTTGTTAGGATTGAGGCAAATTGCAAGGGCTGGATAAGCTCAGAATTCTCATTCAGAACAGACCCCACAACTATTTAAAGATATGTTTTAAAAATATTTTAAAGGGATGTTAACACATTTTTAATGATGCCAGGATTTCTTCCAGAGGATCTGATATTGCACTCCTTCACAACAGGGGAATCAGGACTAACCCCAATGAGGTCAATGGAATTACACCGGCACAACTAAAGAAGAACCAGGCCCCTAAAGGGTTCAGGTTTTGCAGCAGAGAGGAGCTTTATGACTATTTTGGCTGAAGAGCTCATGATCCAGGAATGAAGGCAGCTAGGTTTGATTCACCCTTGAATAACTCCCCCTTTCCAATGTTGAATGTGATTCAGTTCAATTCAACAGCCACTCAACAAGCAGTAGTAATTATAACATCCCTCGCTTGTGACCACATCCATGCCCTGATTGCCACTACTTTGAATAGACCTTGTATAGCTTCACTGAGGAGCTCCCAAACAGTTCCCATCTGCTTGGGAAAATAGAAACTTGTTTGTTTAGCTGGGTCAATCAAAGCAACTCCTTCCCTATTATTATTCCAATTGCTTGCTTAGCAGTTCAAGGCCCACTTTTGCTGTCCACAGTTCTCATGAGAAGTGGCTACATCACATGAGCACATGGCGCTGGCCCTGTCATTGCGTGGGGTAGTTACACAGGCTACTGCCTAGTTAACGTGCCTGTACCAATAACCTTATTAGTACCTTCAGATACAGAAATGCCATTGCATTTCTCTTCTGCTAATACCCAAAGAAGGGTTGACGTTCAAATAGCATGTCAACAAGAGGGCATGATTCTACAGTCTTATTTTCATCACAGGCATAGGACCTGATTCAGAGCTGTTAAAAGGAGGTGAAATCCAGAGCAATTTCAAATGAGTGACACCAAATTTCTGCTAACATGAACAAGGCCAAGACATAGAGCTGACCATGCCCTTGTCTTCCCTGCACTTTACCTGTGGCTTGTTGTATGGCTTTCCCCACTTTTTGGTGTTTTGCAGCTGTAGTATGTTAGAAATGTCAGGGTAAATGATCCTGTGGCCCTTTTGGGATCAGCAGAGCCAAAGACAGAACACAATTGTCCAGGAGGCACCTTCCAGTCTTATGTTTCTAGCCACTACTCATGAACTAATCCATTAGGGCAGTTTCTGTACTCAGTTAGACACTAGACTGCAATAGTCTGCCCCAATTCAGTGGAGTTATGCTAGATTTACAATCAGGTAATAGAAAGCAAAATTTGATCCCTTAACTTCACTGGGTCTTAACTTAGATTATAAGGTCTCTGGGAACAGGGCGTGTCACTGTGTTTGTACAGCACCTAGCGTAAGGGCCTTTTGATATCAGCTGGGGTCACTAAGCAATCCTTTAATGAATGAATAATAGTAATACTCATTCAAGGAACCATTGCCTTGATGGCAGCAGGAGGGATATTACTAACACCCATTAGCTCAAGCCAAACCACTTTGCATATATTTCGTCAATGATAAGGCTTGAAAATGTAATGGTCCTCTTTAGTCCATTAAACCATCCTTTCATACGCCAGGTCTGTTCCATTGTACTGCTGTAAACATGCCGTGACTCAGATTTTCCCTAACATAACACCCCTTGACTTGAATTTATGGGCCAGATTCTCCATTTACTTGCAGCAGCCTCAGAGCTTCGACTTTCCCGAAGTTAGTCCCAATACAAATCTGTGCAAGCAATACCAGAACCAGGTCCCCCATAATTATCATTTTCTCACTGGCCTTGAAATAGAATCTGCTGCTGCTTTTATAGAGGGATTGAAGGCTTGTCTAGTTTCTCTATGACTTAATTAAGTGTCCTCTGCTTCATCTGCCAAACAACTGCTTAATACGTTCTGGCAACAGTCCTCCCTCTCATGGATTATGGCTGGCAATGCAGGAAGTGTATCATAGGATATCAATTTCTTGAACATAAATAACACACTCTCTTATCTTCGCTTGGTGATTCAGTGGTTGTGATGGAAATAAATTTATAATAATAAATGAGAGAAAACAGCCCAGGGGTAAAGCTGGATCTTCAAGTGAGTGACAGCTCTTGCAGTGACTGGAAGTTAAAGCCAAACAGATTCAAATTGCAAATGTAAGTACAAAAAAAATGTTACCTGTGAGGGTAATTAACTATTGGCACTGACTACAAAGGGGATGATGGAGTCTTCACCCTGTGATGACTTCAGATAAAGACCAAAAAATGTGCTTCAATCCAACACAAGTTATCTCAATGCAGGACTATATATGGATGAAAATCTATACAGGAGAATAGCCTGGCTGATCTAGGAATCAATAAATGAGAACTAGATAGGTATAACGGTCAGCTTTCCTTCATTCTGGCAGCAGCAGTGGCTTTGACAAAAAATAAAAGGGTTAACAATATGGGACTGGGAGTAAAAATTGACACAGCAATTAAAATGACTTTGCTTGCAAAAATGAAAGGAAACAACAACAAATAAAGGAAGAAAATCCACTCAAAACAAACCAAGCAGAACAAGAAAGCCTCCGCTGTAAGCAGTTCTGCCTCTGTATCTCCTTTCACAGCTCATTAATTCTTGTACATGAGAAAGGTGTTTCCCTGAATATATGCCCCAAGGAGAAAAATGCAGACGGAATAAAAAATGAAGCATAAGCACACAATGAAAACACCTTTGTTTGATTTAAGGCAATCATTAACAATCTCACAATGGAACTAAGCAACTGATGTTAAATTCCCTTAGGATGGTGGGTGTGCATTGGTGTGGGGTGGGTATGTATGAGGATGGTGTACATGGGGAGTCATGCTATTTGGGGGTATTGTACAAGTGTTTGAACGTGTAGGTTTGTGTGTCAGGGCAGGGATAAACTATACACATACAGTGATACACGCCACATCTGGCCTGTGACCTTTTTTTATCAGTGAGTATTTTAGTGCATGCTACTTAAGCATGTATGCTTGTGCACTGGTGCACTTCCAAATGGGGTAGGCACACTGCATTTGTGTAGGTGGATCCTGGTTTGTACGCTGGTGTGTGCACAGAGTATATGTAAATATGGAAGTGTATGTAGATATATTGTAAAAGGGGTTTAGGTATATGCACATTTGTGTGTGGGATTCATAACGCTTGTGAGTCACTGGGGTGGACACTTGTGTACACTTGTTCGTGGCTTTACATTTTAACAGGGGAAGTATAATTACATATGGCATGATGTATGTATTTTGAGCTTCTTTGCAGGGTAGGGAGTATGGGTATACAAATGGTGTGTTTCCAAAGCAGGTGTATTTATATGGACTGTTGAGGGTGCATGCAAAGTAGGTTTGTGTGTTATGAGATGCCATGGAATGTGTGTGATGACCTGATTGCATGGATGGCTAGGTCTATATCTGGGCTTGTGCAAGAGAAGCATATACGTATTTAAAAGCTCATTACAGTAAAGTTTAGGTCTATTATTCTTTAATTATCAGATTTATTGATTAGTCTAAGCATCAGAAAAGGCAGGAAAATTAATAATACCATATTTACTCAAATACAAGACAAGGTTTATTCCCCCAACTGTCATAGGAAAAGAAGCCCCTTGTCTTATAATCGCCTTTGATTCAACTGCTGCCAAAACCAGCATGCACTCCACAATGGAAGCCAACTATTAAGTTGATTAAATGAACCCGACCCTGAGCATGATTATAAACACAGCCCCATATTGGGCAAACATGTTAATATTTTCTCTTTTTTTTTCTTTTGTGTGTCGGGTCAAATCAATTTAATCAGGTCCAAATTCTATTGACTGAGCAGAGCCCAATTGTTCAAGACTGTGTGGTGCTACACCGGAAAGTATCCTGCTTCCCAGAATTGTTGGTCGTCGCTTCAGATACTCCCAAATCCATGGTAGGCAGCCTACATGCAAGCCCTAAGCCTGGAGGCCTTGAAGTTCAGAAGCCTCCTAGTCTCGCTTGTCCCTAGCCAAAAACCCAAAGGAGCAAACTAGAGGAAAAGCCTGAGAGCAATCCCCCACTGGCATAAATTGCATAGCCGAGTTCCTCAGATTTGGTGGTATTTGTCGACTCTAGCAGGGGTCTACAATTTTAATCACCAGATTTTAATTGAGTAAATATGGTACTTCTTGGGGAGGGATGTTCGCTAATCTTGGTAATAACTTAAAATGTTCAATCAGGGTGAATTTCAGAGAAGGAAGGAATTAGTCCCAGGGGCCTTTTATGAAAGCACTGGACAGTGGAGTAGTTTATCCCATTCCATGTCCCCATCTGTCTTTAACCAATGAAATCATTTTGACTAACATCTGGGCCCAAATCTGCTTCTTTCCCTTTTGTGATCTCTGCAAATAGATCCAAGGATATCAATGAGATTGTTCTTATACGGAAGGGATGCTGAGATCAGCTCTCTGAGCACTATACCTCATAGGTTGTTGGCTACTGCATGGCTGAGGCTCTATGGGAAGGGAGGTTCATTAAGCAGCAAAACCTGCCCTCAGGTCTGAGATAAATGAGAGTTTACAGCCTGAAATGTCCTGATTCTGTTACTTCAAAACAGGGAAGAAGTCTAGGGCAGGTTTGTGGGCTTCCTGCCTGGGATTGGAGGTTGGAGGTTTTTTGCTCCCTTACGAGTAGGCTGATGGAAAGCTGTGGGGTGAAGGCTACTCAGGATTTAAAATAGTCTTAAAGCCTTAGAGGGGCAGGTTCTTCTCTTCCATTAAACAAAGATCCATCATGTGCATCCCACATATTCTGCTGGCATCAGAAGGGGGTTTGCCCCTGAATATTGTCGTGCCCATCCTTTAAATGATGCAAAAGAGCAATCCACTAACAGTTTCATCACTGGAGACCTGGATCTGAACACTGAATGAAGATATCAGTAAAACTAGCCCCAAGAAACAAAACCAAGCAACTGTAACAACTATTAGTTTGCATGTAAAAGACTTATTTGGAGAAGCCCAGGGCTTGAACAGCAGGGATGTGCTTAATAGCAGAGGTAAGGTCTGGCAGAGCTCCAGGACAGCTTGTCTGCTCTGTGTGTGGGGAGCCTGGGATGGCAATAGCAGATGGGGCTGCACCAAGGTGCACAGGGAGTGCTATGCAAGACCACAGGACTGGACAAGCACAGGATGCTGCAGAACTGGGCAAGGGAGGACTGACAGAGATTTGTGAGCAGGTGTATTAGCGAGAGGGGAGATTAGAGGGGCATGACTTTTGAGGGAGATTAATATATGCCAGTGCTGGCAGATGTACCCCTATGTACTGCCCCCAAAGACACTTGTATCCTGGAAATACCTGTATTGGCACTTGTCAGTATGGTAGCTGTGCCACACCAAGTTACTCATGCTACAGTTTCAGTTACCTAGGCTTTGTCCACAGAAATGCAAGGTTAGCTATTCCCAGCTTATGCTCACATGCAACTGTTTGGCCTGTTTTTAGATAAGTGCCTATTAAACATTTCTTCCAGTTATTCTTCTATATCTAATCAGCCTAGTCTGACAAACTTCAGCTACAGAGAAAGCCATGGGAAAATGCTTTTTCCTGTATAGAAATCAGTGAGGTCCTTTTATTCCCAAAGGTCACACTATTACTGCTAAGGGCACTGATTCAGCATAGCATAGCATGTCATTTAAACACGAGTGGTTCCCCTGAAGTGAAACAGAGCTAGACAGGTAATTAGGACCTTACTGAATAGAGGGAAAATTATCATCCTTGCACTAGGCCTCTGCATTGTAATGGAGATTTATATCTGTAGTATGGTAAATATTACATTTAAGGAGTCTTTGTGGTAGATGGATCGGACACCTGATTTCAGGAAAGAAAGTATCCTAGCATATACGATGCAGGATTTGCAGGCTTGACAATATTTGCAAAAGCAGTTTTGTGTGATGAGATCTCCAGGGCACTGAAGAACTGATCTCAGTTCCCGACCAGCTGGGGTTATTTTAGCTTGGGAAAATAATGAACAATAGTACTGAGGTGAATGGTGCAGTTGGTATCCTCTTAAGAGTGTGCTACCTGTGCAGCTACCCATCCCCTGAATCATACTAGAAACCCCAGCATCTCATCATGTGCTTGCTAAATTGATCTGGCCAAGTCAGCATAACTGTCCTTCTTTGAAGGTCTGAAATTACCTCTGCTTTGCATGGATCAGTTATCATTTCACTTTCCATTACTCTCCCACACCATTGGGAATGCAGCTGAGCCAATGGAGTGAAGACTTCTGGAAAACAATTTCCACAAGTTATTATGTCTCAGAGGCAGAAGCTTGCTCTGGCTCCCCTCTGCCTTCATCTGGCTTGGTTGTCCTGCTTTGTGACACTAGAACCCAGCCCTGCTCTCACAATAATCAAAGCCCAAACCCCTCATTGACTTCTTTAGGTCCTTCCCTTACAATAACGGTGAGTTTAATTAATGTCCAAGACACAGCATTCCCAGAACACATAAAGAACTTACTGGTTACTGGACAGCCCACTGAGAGGGTACTGGATGATCTTCCATGGGCAACCTCTGAATGTTATTACTTGCAAATAGCAGCTGATTTTTCACCTAGGATTTTTCCTTAGGGGATGTGAGATTGCTATAAATACCTTGATGTAGTACATTACAATAGGCACTAATGCCGGCATATGGCAGCAGTTCTACCAGTGTACCATACAGAATATACTGGACTCTCATGGACCCTGGCTTGTACTAGCACACTGATTTTACTAGGGGTGGAATCATGACCTCGCCGAAGTCAGTAGAAGGTATGCCGTTCATCTCAACCAGGCCAAGATTTCAACCCATGCATTTGCACCAGTCTGACTACACAGATTTAACTACATCAGTGAGCATTTATGATGTCTAGAGCAGCCCTTAGGAACAGCAGCACTGAAACAGCTTTTAAAGAAGAGCAGGAGACACTGCAGATGGCAAGACAAAGTCACACTTGGTACTTCTCAGCAGGTGTGTCTACATGTGTGCATTTAATGCTCATTAACCCAATTTAAGGCACATTAAGGATGCATGTCTACATGTGCACACCCCTAATGTGCCTTAAATATGGCAATTTAAGGCTATTCAAGCCTAAATTTGATACCTGCATATAGTAGGTATCAAATTTATGTGAAAATAGTTAAACTGCCTTAGCGAACATGTAGATGTGCTAAGGCGCATTCATGCAGCGTGTGGCCATTGACTTGGGACTAACTTTAGTCCCAAGTCAGTCTGCACACCCATGTTAATGCACATTAGCGCGTGCATGTGGGGGGGTGTGCCTAAATTGCCTTAATGTGCATTAATTTTAGGCACGTGTAAAAACATGTGTAGACACGCTCAGCCTGACCTATGTTCACATAATATTCAGACATCTGGTTATTGTCAGAGCCATTACGTGAAGGAGACTGTGTGCGTGTGCTTAATTTCCAAGCTAATGAGCCAAATTCAGAGTGGTTATAAATAGGTGCATTCCCACTGCCTTCAGTTATATCAAACCAGTTTACACCAGGGCTGAATTTGACCCTGAAATTACATATAAATGTAAAATCAAAGCCAAGTGGGCACTGGCTTTTGTATTCAAATTACTCTCTCCATTTTATACAGTGCTCTGTGCACGTTCTTTAACATCACCTGATGAAGTGAGTTTTGACTCAAGAAAGCTTGTGCTATATAAAATCTACTTTGGTTAGCTTATAAGGTGCAAATCTACCCTACCTTCTACAGAAATACAGTCCATCTTTCTTTCCTTCCTCTGCCAATTGCTGGCAAAAAAAAATCAACATTTGGCCAGATTCTATTGTTTAAGGGAGGTAAGTCAAGAATAATTCCACTTAAAACCAATACGATAGAGGAATACCTATCGGCTCATAGCAAAATTAGACTTTTATCCCGGACGTGACACACTTTGTCATTGTGTTACATTCTCCACTTGTGGGAGATTATCAGCAAGACCTTCAAGCAGTACAGCATTCAAACTCCTTTTTGGGCTATTGTTGTGTAACCATCCACTGCCACATGTCATTCAAATAATAAAAAAATAAACACTTTCTCGTGGGCAAGATCTGAAACACAGACACTTCAGCCTGGCAGGAATGAGTCACACTAGACAGGGTTTGGGAGGAAAAGTTGAAAACACCACATATAAATCACTGGGAATGCAAGACAGTTCACTGAATGCAGGAGAGATTTTTTTCCTCCTTTAATTTAGTAGTAACAATGTCTACAATGCATTGAGTTGTAAATTAACTACATTCTTCTTACTTAGCTGGGAGGTTTGACATTTGTACTTTTTTTTAATACCCTCTGAAGGGGAAATAATTTTGAAAATCCGATGAGTGTCTTTTAAAGCGATCAATGGGGGGAACTTCAACGGTAATAATACCCCCTAGCTAGTGAGCCTTGTCTATTTGATATCAAAGTGCTTTGCAAAGGTGCGTAAAGTATCAGCTCTCTCACATCATAGGTGGGGAAAACCAACATGGGTATGTGAAGTGATTTGTCCAAGGTCATACAGCAGGTCAGCAGCAAAGCTGGAAACAACCCAGGTCTCCTGATTCCCAGTCTAGTGCTTTATTCACTGGACCAAACACATCCCCTGTAAAAACAGTATCTGTATTGTCCAGTGTCCAGCCCAGATCCATGTGTTATACAGACATGTCTGGCTTCACCTCTCCTGCTGTCCCATTGGCCCCATTTAACCCAGCTGGCTCCTTTCCGTCATCTTCTTCCTCCTCTTTCTCCTTTTTGGCCATCTCTGCTTCTCCACCCCCACTCAGGAGGGTGGCATTGGAGAGGTGGCTGAGGAGGCGGCCCTCCTGGAGAGATTCAGCCAGCTCTTTGGCACAGCACGTGGGTGTGTTGGTTTCGTAGGTGCTGTGGAAGCTGTTGTAGTCCACTTCATAAAAGTCCTTCTCGAGGGTGAGGACAGGAGTGAAGCGGTGTCCCCACAGCACTTCTTTGTCCATGTAGGAGCTCCGGGCCTGGCACGTCATCCCTGGGTGCAAACAAAGGGACGGTAAATGCCAAGCTGTGCTACAGACCCACGCCAGCCCCCTTTCATTTACGAGCACTGCAACAAATGCCCAGACCTGATTGTTCTGAAAGTTTCCCTCTTCATAAAGCCTCACCAGAGGTTTGCATATAAGCAGAGTACTCAAACACAGGGCCAAAAAGCCCATTGTAGTCTCAGCTCACAATGTGGCTCTTTACTATACCTGGCGCTTACTAGTATGAGCTTTCAAGCCACTAAGCAAAGGCCAGCTAGCTGAGCCACTGCTGCACACCAGCTGCCTACCTCCTCATGTTACTGTGCAAATGCAGGTCCATTCTTGTCTTCAGTACACCTGGCTAGTCCAGGGCTGGGCTCGCAGCCACCCCCAGCAATGCCTCTAGAGAGCCCCTTGCCATTTCAGCCCTGACGCTCCCCACTTCCCTGCCAACACACCTCTGCTTGGCCTACCGTGGCCCTTGCTCTGCCAGTTGTCCCTGATCAAATGTGAATAATTTGATCTGTAACAGCAATGGCTATTTCATTCGTCTTCATCACCTACTTGTGCTACGTACTGAGGCCAAGATCCTGAGAGGTATTTCAGAACCTGCGTCCCATTGATTTCTGTGAGAGTTCAGTCCTAAACACCTTTGAAGATCTGACCCCAAGTCTCCAGAGCTGGTTGCAGGACCTGCCACAGAGCTCACTGATGGCAATGGGAGCATTTCCACTGGGTTTCAGTGAGCTTTGAATCAACTGACTAATGGGAGACCTGGAAGTGATCTCTCTTGAGCCTGCCATCAGCTCCAAGGACATGAGTTTATTTAGCACATTTGCTTATTTTGGGAAAGTTTGAAGAAAAATACTGTCACAGCTGATCAAAGATAAAAATCAGCCTTGGCATGAGTGAGGACAGTGCTCCCTAGATACACTTGCCCATGCCAAGGCTACATTCTCTCCCCAATATTTCCCTTTTGTTGCTCTAAATTTGTTCCAGGGTTATTTGGAAAGCCTGACGCACAAAGTCCTCCTGAGGCTCACATTGGTGTGGAAGAAAGGCCTGGCTGGAACAAGTTCAAACCATGTCCTCTGTTCTTGTCCTAGCCAACCTTCCCAAATCTAATTCTCACAGCCCAAATTACATTACCAGAAGACTAAGGCTGTATGGAGGCAGGGGAGGGCATTAGTGCCAGGGGCATTTATGATTCAGGGGGAACATATGTCCTCAGCCACCTGGGCACTATGGAGCTGGGATGGGAAGCAGGCCTATCCTCCCGAGCTCAGGTGTAAAACAACATATGGTACCTCTTCTCTTAAAACTGAAAGCAGCCTTGGCTTCTGGCTCCTCTCCCACCTTCCAGGACCCTCCTTTTTTGAGGCAGCTGAGGTATTCCTATGAGCACGACTGAGCAGTGCCTGTTTGTGAGCACCCCTTCCTGTGCAGCTTTAGCTGTAGCTGTTTCTTCTGGGAGTATCTTTCTCTTCCCTTTGGGCCTGCCAAGAGCTTTGCAAACTTTAGTTAAGCTTCCTCACATCTGCCTCCTTTCCATGCCCAGCAGAGATGAGCGATCAGGGAAACTGAGGCACAAAAAAGTGATGGACGTTTGTCATACCAGAAGTTGATGGCAGAGGTAGGAAATAAAACGACACCCTTTGCATCCCAGGTCTGCACTTGAAACATGAGGCCAGTCTGAAATACGGGGGTGAGTAATGGGGCTCTACTACCCCGATTCCAGTTACAGCCGTGTTTTCTGCTATTTCCAGTATAAGATCACAGGACTTCATAGGATTGGTATAACTCTGCTGAATTACGTTAAGTTCTAGTGTGGTTGCACAAGGGACACTTTTGGCCCGTTAGCTAAAAGGGAAAACTAAAAGTCACCCTTGACTATCTCTGTGGCTCACAGTACATGGGAATGGGAGATCCTCATAATGTCAGTACAGGTGTGGAGTTCAGATGAGGAGCTCATACACTCGCAATAGAGTGGGTAACTGTAGCCCTTCTTTTCTGCAAACTGCGTCTTTACATTTACTATCTTAGGTACTTACGTGGTCCAATTTATGCTTCACCATATTATATGTATTTGTGTTCAGAAAGCCCATGTCGAAAGGTAGAAAAATGACACTCCGCTTTCCCAAGTGGGGAACTGAAGCCTGGAGAGATGAACTCAGCAACTCCATGGTTATCTGGGAACTTGGGCGGTGTGTCTCAGGCTACCATTGACTACTGTCCTTTGCAGTGACTGGGCTGGTGGACAGAGACGGGTCTTTTGTTCTCACAGTTGCGGTGGCCTACTGTGGACATCTCTCTCTTTCTCTTTCTCTCCTGAAAACTTTAATTTTGTGTTTTCCTCGAGCTAAAATGAAAGGCAGCAAGGCTAGCGGTAGAGAGCTGCGACAAGTGCTTGAAAGGGTGCAGGCATGCGGACCATGGCACTCTGAGAAATTCCTGGCTCTGTTTTGCAGACCAAAGGAGCAAACAGGTTTTTCAGGGAGATCTCTGCTACTACTTGCTGCCATGCAGGAACAACAAGTACAGCGTTAGTCATGATGTTCTGGCACTTCTGCTTCCTGGACTGGAAGGAACCAGGAAGTGCAGAGGCTGAGATGAAAAATAAAATAATGGAGGAGGAAATATAACCCAACTGTTCTGAATGTTTAAAAGATCTGGGCAGTTTTTCAGGAAGGGCACAGTTCTTCTTTGTCCGTGCAAAACTGGCTGCTGAGAGCCTTGCCATAGAGGGCATTCCCATGTACTGTAAGAGGAAGGACAGTATTTAACCTTCTCTCCGGCTGCTGTGCACCCACAGCAGGGCCCATAGCCCATAGTCAGGAGCCCTGTGGCACCCACTCCGCTCACAAAACAATGATCACTGTATACCCTCTCTCTCCCTTAAACAGGAGTCTTGTTGTAGGGGGATTTTAAAGGCCAGTGTTGTATATTTGTTAGGCTGGTCTTTCACCAGCTCTGTCATGTTAAGAGTACGGAGGCCTGAACTCTGTGTGTGTGTGTGTGTGTGTGTGTGTGTGTGTGTGTGTGTGTGTGTGTGTGTGTGTGTGTGTGTGTGTGTGTGTGTGTGTGTGTGTGTGTGTGTGTGTGTGTGTGTGTGTGTGTGTGTAGGAGGGACAGCAATGTCTGCCTCACAGGCCCTGGGCAGTGGCTGTGCACAGGGCAGCTTTCACCTGCGGCCACAGATACTTTTGCAGCCCCCCCTCCAAAGGGGGCATCTGGGGCTACTGCCCCAGCTGCACCCCATCAGTTCTGCTACTGGTCCACCCAAGCCTAGCAGCAGAAGATACACCAGCTTCCACAGCCAACATCACAAAGGGGAGCAATGGGGTTAGCGTCACATTTGGCTGCCTCAAACTTCACCACCCAAAGGACCAAGTTGCTATTTTACACCTGGGTCAGCCAGGGGTGGCCTTTAGCATAAGCGTAGAGCAAGGCTCCAGTTTGCTCCTCTGCAGCTGTGGGGAGTTGCTGGCATGCTCTGCCGCTGCACCCCCATGGCCGGGGGGGGATTCAGAAGCAACATGCGGTCTAAAGGGAGCAGTGTCCCTCCCCTCCCCCCTGCTGACAGACCTAACATGTACCTTTGATCAGGATGTGCTCAGGTCTTCAACTCTTCCTCCGAGGTGCTGAGCTGAGGGAGATAAGGGCACTTGATTCCTTACAGGATTAAGCCCTAGCAATGGACTGGCTGGCTCTCATCACAGAGCTCCCATTGCCCCCTCCTATGACAAGATCTCAGAGATCAAGCGGGAGACCCCCTCCCAGCACCAGAGATGGAAAGACACACAGCTTGAAGCACTTGAAGGGAATTTCTGCCTTGCAACCAGGGCCTTGGAAGAGCTCCTGTACCGCGGGGTGTACCTCACCCTGATCCTGAGCTCCACACAGGCCGGCAGTTATCTCCTGCTCAAAGTATCCAATTAGGACAGAACAATGTAAAGCTTTCATCAACCATAGACACAGCACCAGCTTCCAGTAATAGCTGCTTTTCATAACCCCAGACGTACCCAGACCCAGCACAATTTCATGGACATTAGATACAGACATTAGGGCTGGAAGGGACCTTGCGAGATCATCGGGTCCAGCCCCAAATAAGACAATCCGCAAGTGCTCTGTAATCCCTTTTTAGCACATGTGCATTGGTGTCTAATTGCTTGGGGACACACTACCCAGCCACTCCAACATCACACAGTAAACAGCAGCATTGGCCCTAGTGCACATTTCGATATGTGTCTAATCTGTAGCTGCCCCAGCCTAGTTAATGGATGCATCTGTACTGTCCCCAGCTAATTTTTCCCTGTAACTGAAAGGAAAACAAGGGATATATTGACACAAGAAACCTTTCTTTTAAAAGAGCGTGGGTGCAGCTGCTTTCCCTTTGCAGACCACGCGTGTTCTGATCTCTGCACATTCAGAAGCCGATTTTGCACTGGGTTGAGTAATTCACAGGACTAGAGCCTTTCAAATGCTGCAGTGGGTTATTAGGAGAAATCAGCAGTTTCATTTCACAGGCCAAGCACAAAACCATCCCCCTGGGATATCACTAGGGTAATTATTCACAATGGAGTGTGCTTACATTAGCTGAGGACCACAGCCCTACACCACTGCAACGACACTAATATATACCACGGCTCCTAGCACGGTTGCTTGAAGTCTCCCAAAAGCCAATGCTTTGAAAAGCTGTCTGAAAAATATGAAGGACTTGAGGGAGAATGTCTAAGCCCCAGAATTTCCCAGGAAAAATTACCAATTCTGTTTCCTATCCCGTCTCCCAAAACAGAATGCAATTCTGATTTAAATTGAATGGGTTCCAGTAAAGCTTCAGAAAACCATCTCTAATACCAGATTTCTTTGCACACTGCATGCCCCCAAATAAGACATGCACCGTGTTTTTGAAAGGTGGAATGAAGAAGAGAAGATCTTTCTTTGAAAATGCCAGGCAGTATGATATATTTGCAGGAAAAACACAGGCAGCTGCAGTGAGATGAAGGGGGGAGCAACCTGTGGCTGCTCTGTTAACACCCTGGCTGCTGACTGACCCAAACTGCCTGGCTCCTCTTTTCTTGAACTGAGCTAGGTTGGCAGCCATTTGTGACTACCAGGTGAGCTGCGGGTCCGAGGGTAGTCGGCAGCACCTGCCAAGTCAGCTGAGGGCCCACCCACCCCCCTCAAGTAGGCGGGCTAGGGAGCTTGGCCCCAAAAGGACTGGGACCCCTGCTCCCCACATGTCCTCTTTAGGACATGCCCCCCTGATTTCTGGCAGCTAGTTTTTGGGGGAAAGGTGTGTGTTGCATTTGAGTAGGTCCCTCCCCTTTTCCCACCTGAATTTTAGTGACCCAGGAAATGTCATTTAAAAGAGAAAATATTCACAGAAAGCAAACGAACACGTTGGCATCTAAAGTGCAAGATCCAGCATCTGCATGTTTGCAACAAGAACTCTGAATCAAACAAAATGGTGTTGGAAAAAAATTATTTTGATTTGTTTTGGAAAGTAAGATTTTTCCCTATTGAAATGGTTTCTAAGTCATCCAATTTACAAAGGAAAAGTACATTTAATATTTTCCCTGAAATCTGCCAAGTTTAAATAATTTGGAATAATGGTGCTGTAGGAAATCATAGAATCATAGAAATTTAGGATTGGAAGGGACCTTTGGGGTTCATTTTGTCCACCCCCCTGCTCAAAGCTGGACCATCCCCAAGTAGATCATCCCAGCCAAGGCTTTGTCTAGTTGGGTCTTAAAAACCTTCAAGGTTGAAGAGTCTACCACCTCTCTGGGTAACCTGTTCCAGTGTTTTACTACCCTCCTAGTGAGAGAGTTCTTCTTAATTTCTAACCTAAACTTCCCTTGCTGCGACTTGAGACCGTTGCTCCTTCTTCTATCATCTGCCCCCACCGAGAACAGTCCAGCTCCATTCTCCTTTGAAACCCCCTTCAGGTACTTGAAGGCGGCTTTTAAATCCCCCCCAATCTTCTCTTCTCCAAATTAAATAAACTCAGTTCCCTCAGCCTCCTGCTCATTTTCGTTGCCCTCCGCTTAACTCTCTCCAATTTACCCACATCCTTTCTGTAATGGGGGCTCAAAATTGGAGGTGAAGCCAGACATGTCTATATAACACATGGATCTGGGCTGGACACTGGACAATACAGATCCTTTTTTTACAAAATTGGACACAGTACTCCAGGTGTGGCCTCACCAGTGCTGAACAGAAGGGAATGATCACTTCTCTTGACAATGGCAATGCTCCTATTAATGCAGCCCAGTTTGCCATTAGCCTTCTTGGCAAAAACTTAACTCTTCCTTATCTATCTATCTATCTATCTAGAGCTGTTTTTCATGTTCCCAAAGTGTAGACTTTAAGAACAATGCCAAAAATCATGAGGGTTGGCAATACTGCTAAAGCTTGTTCAGTGAGCTTTAGTTAAAGCACCCCTGCTCCCATTTTGAAGTGCAGGGATGCTGCATACATGAGACACGGAGGCTGCTGGAGCACACTACTTAGCACGCTTCAGCACACTAGGTTTACCGAGTCTGCTCCAATGTGCTGTAATTACAGCACATCAGAGCAGCATCCCTGCACATCGATAGGCTCCCTTCACCTCTCCTCACTCACCAGCTTGAGTTTCAGATGCAAACAGAACTCAGAACTAAACTAAGGCATCACAAAACTTGACCTGGATTCATCAACTTTTCCATGAAGATAGGCCCAGTTTCAGCTTTACAGTAAAACTGGAGCCAAAAGAGCCACACCTGGCTTCATCTCTTCTAATACAGGTTTCATAGTTTTATTTCTAACTACTACATTGAATCCTAGGAAGTGGAGTTTTGCTCTGCTTGGCCACAGCCTCTGCTTCAAAGCTATAGTGCCAGAACTTGTGAACAGTATTACTTAAGGCAGCCATAGATGCTTTTATAACCTGCACATTTTGAGTTTTGAGAAGATGCAAAGTACATCCTTACATACATAAAGCCAGGCGGTTCTTTCATTACGCTCAAGAGCAGGCAAAGTGGAGCGACTGGTGTGTAAAATAGGTGCCAGAGAACTGTACCAATAAGACATGTCTCTGTCATCAAAATCAGCAGGGCTCAAGCAGCGCACATGTTATCAAAGACAGGAGAAGTCTAACATACAGAGAAGAAAGGGAATCTTGAGGACCCACTTAGTAAGGAGCCTATTTTTTCCACTGTGCATTCAAGGAGAGCTATGAACGTCAGAGCCCTTCTTTGTCACTGATTACGCAACTTGAATAGCAGCTTCTGGCTCTCTGACATTATTAAGAAAAGAAAAGTTCTGGAGCTGACAGCTCAGGATATACTGGCCTTTTATAACCTTAGGTCATCAGTTAAAATCAAACCACATTACCATTGGCTTAAACTGCTCCTGTCTCATGGATGTTTGGTCTCTGTCCAGTCACTGGAGAGCAGGTGCCCATATCAAATACATCATTGCAGACAGGATACTGCTGGCAGATTCACTAGAGAGGACAATGATAAAATAGATGGCAGAGGAAGAAACAGGTGGTCCATGAGGTTAAACCTGAAGTAGATCACCAGGGCTGTTGTGGAGGTGGCTTTCATTGCTGCTACCCGGGCTGTACTTGCCTTGCCATTCAGCCTCCAGATCTGCCAAGGCAGCATTTTTCATCAGCTTTACTAACAATGCTAACAGTATTTGCCATTGCTGCAGGGCTGCCTTTATTGTAAAGACCGAGCTATTACTGGTAATTATTCCCTTCCTCCCCAAAATGAGTTCCCTTTCTCTGTCCACTCTACTCCATTTCCTGTGCAGCAAATTAATGGCGAGATTTTATTTCCTATACACAAGACGCAGGCAGGGCAGGCTGGCATCTTAGAGACCAAGTTTTTCAGAAATGCATAAGCTTTTGTAGATGACAGCCTACTTCATTAGATGTTACGAGTGGATTGGCAAACAGCAGGCTATTAAATAGAAATAAATACGTTGTAAAGGTGCCACTCTGCTCTGCCTTCTGCCTGACTTCGCTATAGGTGCTGACTCTGTTTTCTGAGGGTAGGTGCTTGGAGACATAAACAGAAAAAAAACCCCTGTAAAGCCTCAGTGCCGAGCTCCACGTATGCCCAGAAGAGGCAGGGTGTTACTTCAACCCAGCTCTGCAGCCTCTGTAAAGATCGGGCGCCTTAGTGGGGCTTTAGTAGGGCTTTTTGTCTAATCAGTTTTAGCAAAAGGTGCCAAAAAACCTCATTGAAGTGCCTGATCTACACAGACGCTGCAGAACTGGGCTGAAGTAACATGCTGCTGTTTCTAGTAAAGCACGTTTTTGGAGGTTTTTTTTTTTTTTTTTAACATCTGCAAGCAGCTCTGTGGATGCTGAGCACCTGCTAATGAATTCTACCTACAGAGGGAAAAGATATGCCTGGAGTAAGTAGATGGAAGGGATAGAGATGAACAATGATTATAAGCAAGGGTGCATGGAGTGGCTAAAATCATATCATTGTAATCAAGTAATGCATGTCCTTCCATTAGTATCAAAGATTCATCCCAAAACTTCATTCAAATGGCTGTAGAAATCATTGGTCCATTCGCACTAATTAGCCCAAGGAATGCCCTAGCCTCTGACAAAGTTAATATTGTCCCTCTGACTTCAAAAGGAGTATCAGAAGTTGGGAGCACAGGTTTTCAATAATTACTGTATGTCTCTTTTCATGTCTGTACTTGAATCGTTCTGATTTTTGTGCTGGGGGGAAAAGCACGGGATTTTATTTTTTCTGAGGGTTCTCGGCTATGAGGATGCTCCCAGGCACCTTAACTGGGAATCTGCCAGAGTCTAATGTAGGCAATAAAATGGAGCAGGCGAAAGAGTTTGGAGAGAGAACATTTGGCTAAGCAATCAGGGAGGGTCGGGTGGTCCTCTTGCCCTCTGCACGCTCTACTTCTTCCCCCTGCAGACTTCCTGCCCCACCCACCACTGGCACCCCCTACCCCCAGCTCCCTGCCTCCCCCTCTCAACTCCCCACAATCTCCGCCCGCTCCCCCCACCCCAACCTCACTGTCAGATGCTGCTTGGGCTCTCTTCCCTCCCAGAGCAAAGCCCGTGAAAGCTCAGCCCCTGCCGGTCCATGCAGCAGTGTCAGTGCTCCTCACTGGCTGGGCAGACAATGCAGCGGTGTTGGCGCTGCTGTCTGGGGGGGACAAGGACAGAGTTTTCACATGCTCCGCGCATGCTGGGGAGAGGAGCCCAGCCTGAGCTGGAGCTGAGCTGCACTTGAGAGTAAAGGGAGAAGGAGGCAGAAGCTGCAGAGGGCAAGTGGAGGGGGTGGGGAAGGAGGTTGCTGTAGGTCTGACTCTGGCCTTGACCCAGGCTGAGGGCCCATCAGAGCCTCAACACCCACCTGCCCCCTCCCCAGCTCAGCTTCATATGCAAATCTAAGAGGAGGAACTGTTTTCCCCATGCTGGGGGGTGAGGGAGGAGGGGGACGGACTTGTCTCAGATTTGAGTAAATATGGTATTTACCCAAGGATTCTCCAAAATCTCCACTTCAAACTCTCACAAGCAACTGTAAGTCACCAAACCAGAACCAGTAAGTTTGGCAGATAGGAGGACCCTGAGCAGAAAAGTCCGCTTAGTCAGGAAGAGCATCAGTGCGTTCAAGACAAATCTCCTTGGTCTTAGCTGTGCCACTCTCTTAATGCTTCAGAGAAATCTGGGATGGGGGCAGAGAGAATGCAGAAGCTAGGAGGGAAGCTCCAGGAATCAGAATGATAACCTGGGGTTTGAGTTCAATCCCTAGCTCTTCTTCACAGATTTGTGGGACACTGAACAAATCACTTCAGCTTCTCAGTTCTTCATCTGTAAAAGGGAGATAATAGTGCTTTTCTACCTTCCAGGGGAGTTGCATCTATTTTAAAGAAAGTATCTGAGCACTTTGCAGGGGTAGTGGTAGCCAATGTACCTTACACAATTCTGGAGCGCGCCTCATTGTCAGCGTGAGTCAGATATATTTTAGTTCACTATGCCATCCCCAAACCTGTCATCCAGGGACATCACAGAAACACACCAACATGGATCAGTATAGACATCATAACATCCTCTTTGTGCTGAAAAGATACCATACTGGCCATTTTACTGAGGCAATGGTTTACAGTGAGAATGAGTCTACTTGTACGTAAAGCCTACCAACCAAGATAAAAATCCTAGCAATAGTTTTACAGGTTGATTTTTTTTTACATGCAAAGTTTTATAAATTTTAGGACATCAACATGAAATGCAACGCCCACCACCCCCACTTACTGCTGATCTTTGAAGTGAATATTTCACAGTCCAGCCTTTGCTGTTCAGGAAGATTACGATATCCTCTTTGACACTGGATAAGCTGAGGTGCAAAGAGGTTGCGAGTCACAGAATGAGCAACAGAACCCAGGAGTCCCTACTCTCAGCCTGTTGCTCTAACCACTAGCCCATACTTTTTTTTAACAGCATCTAAGACATTAATATGTAGCTCAATTCCTTTGTAATCATCTGCAAAAAACTCTTTTTGGTCATTGGACTGGGGCTAGTTAATATGGGTGGTGGGTGGAAAAAGTAGTCAAAGAAAACTGACAAAGACGTGGCAAAATAAGAAGCCTTGATGCATCTGTGCCACCTCGTCTCTATATTCAGGCAACAGCGCAGCTAGGCACAGTAGACACAGAATGAAGTTTGCAGCCTGGCTATTGTTAGCGATTCATCAGTTGTTGGTTAATTCTTGGTGAAGGGTAGCAGAAGGGCAAAAGGTGAGAGGGATGAAAGACTCTTCAAATTACCTGCCAGAAAGTCCTCTAGGATACAAACTCTGCTTCATCACATGGAATGATGGCTTGAGGGGGGGAAAAATTGGACTCACTAATGTCCTCTAATTGAATCCAGCAAGTCGTTCATCACATAACCCAGAAGACTCTGAGTGCACAGGGAGGTAGGATTTCTATTGCTTGTTCAGACTCTGGCAGCTCTGCTTAATACTGTCTCTATTCGATTAAGCAATAAAATTAATGGCACTTCCATATTTACATTAGAAAACAGGCCAGTCTGATTTGGTCCATGGACTGGTACCCACTGGCTTTGAATTTATGTTGCCACTTGGAGCACGGGTAGACAAAGCTTTGGCTGGGATGACAGAGCTGGGGATGGTCCTGCTTTAAGCAGGTGGTTGGACTAAATAATCTCTTGGGGTCCCTTCCAACCCCCATTTTCTAGGAGTCTAAGCACATTGCAAGTAAAACTGCATGGACTTGACAAACACTGTAGGACCTCCTTTTTCTTCTTTTTATTTGCAGGTCAAATTTGGGCCAACCAATCTAGACAAGCAGTCTTTTAAGATAAGGCCAGAGAGTTCTCAAATTCCCTAAAGTAATCTCTGTCCCCAAGTCATTAAGCAGACAAGGGAAGTGATTGTTAAACTTTTAAGATACCCACAAAACAGCACTGGGAGTCGGACTGCTTGTCATCCGCATTGATTTAGCTCTTGCTGTGGTCATTTCACTCAGGGAACAATCAATATAGATCTGCCCAAGAACTGAGGCTGTCTTTGATGTAGTGAACACTGTGCAGCCATTTGTGCCAAACACACAGTGATAGTTTGCTTGTAATGATTGCTTTAAGTGAGACTGGTACCACAGCAGGGCAAGTATATGAGATTACATTGAGGCAGTAGTGGTTGGTACACACCAGTGATTCTCGAGCAGGGCTCTGTGGCCTTGAGATCCTTTCAAGGATTCTGTGTGGTGCCAAAAATGGTAATGCTGTTAGGGGTGCAAACATGAATCATAAGATAAACCCAGAGGCTGCATCCAGATGAGCATGGATGCATAGTATGTGGCACCGCAGACCTGTCTGTAGTGACATGCACTGCACATTCAGGTATTTCCCACACTGCTACCTTCCAGAACGGGGGCGGGGTTTGACCCTGGAAGATCCTGGAAAAAAAGTGGGGCGGCGCACCTAGCTGCAGTGTGCACTGCCCAAAACCGGAGCCTGGCCTGCCGGAGCCACACTTTGGCTGCCAGCCAGGGTCCAAGCTGCAGGAGCACTGCAGCTAGAGCTTCTCTGGCCCACAGGACCCAAGGTAAGGTTTTTGGGGTCAGCACAGTTTGCTGGTCCTAACCTCCCCTATCCCACCTGGGGCAACCTGCCAAGTGCCAAAGTGTGCGTGGTACACTTGAGGTTATTCCCAAGGGACAAGTAGATGCTAGGGCTGTGCAAGGCTTTGGGCTGTGCTTCGGATCTGGAGAAGCTTCGGTCACTTCGGCGTCTGAAACAGCATGTCCACACTGAAGCACTGGATGCGTTAGGCTTTCTGAAGCAGTTGGGAGCTGCAGAAAAGCTTTGGAGGCACCTCGGAGATTCGGCCATAGGGTATAATGGGGAATCAATGAAATATCTATAACTTTGTTGTTCTTTTGTCTGATTTGGATGAAACTTCCAGGGGTGGTAGCCTCTGCTGAAAGCATGAAGCCTGTCATGTTTCAAGAGGTTCAGTGCAGGGGTTCTGGAGGAACTGCACCCCAAATTCTTGAAAGCAAAATTCATGGCATGTGTATGTGTTACACCACAGGGGGGGTGAAAACTGCAGGGGTGGTGGCCCCTGGTGACGCCACAAAGCCTGCCAAGTTTCAAGAAGATCAGTCCAGGGGTTTGAGAGGAACTGCATCTCAAGCTGCAGACAAGCAAAACTCGTGACATGAGTGACACTGTGCATCTTAAGGTGCAGCGGGGTGACAGCTGCAGGGATGGTGGCCCCTGCTGCGGCCATGCTGCCTGCCAGCTGTTGAGGAGATCAGCGCAGGGGTTCTGGGGCCCTGCACCTCTGGCGGCTGACGGACAAAACTCGTGCCATGGGTGCTTGTGCGACTGTCTCTGTCTTGGGGCAGTTGATGGTCCGCATTGATTATTTCCTCTCCTTAGGCTGTAATGACCTTAATTAGCAAGGATTAACACCTACAAAACCACAGCCTAAAGAGAGGAAATAATCAATGCGGACCATCAACTGCCCCAAGACAGAGACAGTCGCACAAGCACCCATGGCACGAGTTTTGTCCGTCAGCCGCCAGAGGTGCAGGGCCCCAGAATGCAGGCTCCCCCCTGCACTGATCTCCTCAACAGCTGGCAGGCTTCATGGCCTCAGCAGGGGCCACCATCCCTGCAGCTGTCACCCCCCTGCACCTTAAGATACACAGTGTCACTCATGTCACGAGTTTTGCTTGTCTGCAGCTTGAGATGCAGTTCCTCTCAAACCCCTGGACTGATCTTCTTGAAACCTGGCAGGCTTTGTGGGCTCAACAAGCCACCACCCCTGCAGTTTTGCTTTCAAGAATATGGGGAGCAGTTTCCCCCAAACCCCTGCACATATCATCTTGAAACTTGGCAGGCTATATGCTCTCAGCAGAGGCTACCACCCCTGCACGTTTCATCCAAATCAGACAAAAAACAACAAAGTTATAAATATTTCACCGATTTCCCATTATACCTTATGGCCAGATCTCCAAGTTGGCTCCGAAGTCTCAGAGCTGCTCAGGCCGGATCAAAGCAGGAATCCAGTCTGGAGCTCCGGATCAGATCCCTGGCATCCAAAGTGGCCAGATCCGAAGCTGGATCGAATAGTTGCCTACTCACACAGGCCTAGTAGATACTTCTTGTCCCTGGGGAACCAGATTTCTGAGCTCATCTGGATGTGGTCTGAGGTTTCAGATAGGAATCCAGAGTGTTAAAAGCTCTATTTGGGTCTGAGTTCTTTGCATTAGATAAATTGCTCTATTCTTTTTCTGTAGTCAAAAAGGGAGTAAAAACTATGAGGTGGCATTTTCCAAGGGGTGCCTTGACTTTAATGAGGGGTGCCTTGAGTCTAATGAGGTTGAGAACCAATGGTATAGGCAGATTTGTACCATAATGCATTTTTTTCATTGGGTTGGATGAACTAAAAATGAAAAATATGAAACAAAAGGAACATGGGGGAAGAAATTTTATTTCAGTTGGCCAAATGCTTCATTTTTGGTTATTTAACCTTTTTATCATTTAAAATATACATATTTAGGTTAATTTTAAACAAGCCGTAATTTCAAAACAAGGAGCCAAATCAATTCATTCAAAAACAAGTGATTTTTTTCAGGTTTGAAAGAGTGTGCTAGCTTCTATGCCCTTTTGCACATCATGAAATGAACTGTTTAGCTCCAATTAACTATACCTGTCCCCACCTGTTGTTGGCTATTCATGTCAGACATCGGGCTACCAAGGGCACAATTTGGCTCGTAGCACATGTAGCTCTGGCAGATATGTGAGAAGGAAGTAATTAAGTGTTGCTAAATTAAATGTCTGGGATTTTATAGGAGACTAAAAGGTGTCAGACACTCACAGCCAGATTTTTAAAAAAACTTAGGCATCAAAATGCAGACATCTAAAATGCCTTACATTGGTGGGAGTTACTTGCATATGTGCATTTGAAAATGTCAGCAGGTGCATTGTTGGAGCCTAAATATCTTTAACAATCAAACTTAAAACAGGAGTTCACTTAGTTTCCTTTGAATCCCAAACATCTTTTTTTTCTCATTTTGTAATGCAGGTGAATTTGCTGTGCAATCACTTAGACAGTATGAACTTGGAGCCCCATTATGCCATTTTTGAAACATGACTTTTCCCATCCAAACTAACTGGCAAGCTTTTATTCAGAAGCTGCTATGCAAACTCAAAATAGACAATTTTTTAATAGCCCTGACTACCTATGCCCTCTCCAAATGCCAAGCCACCCATATAATACATTTTGAAGCTGAGAGTCAGCTAGAAAAAGGATTGCAAGTAACTCGGGGCTAACTTCCTGATTCTTCTAGTTCCAGACATTATCCTCTGCAGAAGAAAGCAGAGCATCAAAAAGTAATTCACGTATCTAGCAAAAGTGAGCTACTCCCACTGACAGAGACAAGGGTTGTTCTCGGACCCGGGTGTAATCCAGGTCCTATTGGTTAGTTGATATCACAAAAAATGACAAAAAATCATCATCAGGGTGGCCATTAATAGGCAGTCGAAGCAAAGATACCAAGTACCATCTGGGGCAGTGGGCTGGGGTGAAGTCTGTTAACTGTCTAAGAGGAAGGGAATTGTAATTAACTGTCTCCTACGGTGCACACTTAAGGTCTCCTATCTTCCTCCTTCTACCCCACGCTGTTTCTTTTGTTCCCCTCTGCTCTGCATTACACTGAGCTTTCCCCTGTTTTCCCTGTCCTCTTGCTCTCTTGATCTGCGCTTCAGCAGTCCAGACAGTCCTACTGCTCCTTCCTCCCCCTGAGCTCTGCTTCCTCACTCAGAGGCACGGGCCCAGGGCTGCTCTGGAGTTTTTCACGTCTTGCTTCATGTCCAGCTGAAGCACTGATCCTAGACAAATGGGTTACAGATGACAGGATCATAGGAAAGTAAGGCTGGAAGGGACCTCACAAAGGCATCTGCCTCTCGCTCAAGGCAGGACCATCCCTGACTAAACCATCTCAGCCACGTGCCTGTCTAACCTGCTCTTGAAAACTTCCAAGGGTGACATTTTCATAATTTCTCTAGGCAGCCTGTTCCAATGCTTGACCATCCTCATAGGCAGAAAGTTCCTCCTAATCTCCAACCTAAATTTCCCCTGCTGCAGATTGAGGCCATTGCTCCTAATCCTGTCCCCTACAGCCACAGAATTCTCAACGCTCCTACAATAAGAAAGGTTTTAGTATTTGATATTATGTATGGGTTTTTTGCATGCTAAATTAAGGGTCAGCTCATGAGTTCTAAGCCAGCACAAAAAAAGATCATGGGTGAAGAGTTAAAGCAGAAAGCTAAAATGCAGGTCATGAGAGTAGACAACTAGTGACTGTCCTGTGGTAAACAGGATCAGCATGTCATGAGTTGGAATAAAAATGGAAATGGGACCATTCTCCAGCACTATTTATGTGAAAAGCTTTATTCTGGTGAAAGGGGAAGGAGTCTAGACCCAGAGTTGCAGTTTAGCCAGGTGACAGTTTTAAAGGTCAAATCTTAATTGCAGCTTGGATTTCAGCCTCCCTGAGTTTTCAGGACTTTGCAGCCAGGGTTTTAAATCCAGGACTCCTCTCCTACATTCCTTGTCATTCTTTACAGACACACAGTCTGGTGACTTGATCTCATTACAAATCTATAAATTGAATCCTTTTAGGGCACACTCCTGAGGAGCAGGGATCAAAAGCCACGGTGCAACCCATGGAGCTCCAGATGACTCTTCAAGCTCTGAGTATCAAGCTGGGGTAGATTTTGATGCCAGGCATTAGAGGGAGACATGATCACATATGCTAAGCTGGCATGATGAACTCTCCCCACTGGTAGACAAGTTTGCCCTGAGTATCTGAGGTTCACAGGAGTTCAAGTCCCATCTGGGTTGCCAGTCTGTAATGAGTCTGAGCCACATGCATTCACACACGTTGGGGATCAGCAGGGAAAAAACTCTGTAACCTTTGCCAGAAGCACAGTCCTTGGATATGCTGTGCAAGCCCTGGTTAGTCTTCCTTTAATTTTGAGGTTGAAGTGGAAACACTGCCCTGGCCAGGTGTCTCCCTAGCTTATTACACAAAAGTTGTTCAAAAAGCTATCTTAGCTTCCGAATCAGACCATGGCTCCACCTGACATCTGTCTGGCTTTAAATTAAGTGAAAGTCGTTCATCCAATTCCATCTTTTGGTCTTGACAGGAGACGCAAGGCTGTCTCCTGAGACTGGAATAATTAATTTCTGTAGATCTCTGCTCTTTTATATCATTACGCTCTGGTCTGTGCAGTCCCTCCGGGAGAGAGGCCCATTTATAAAGCAAATGGATTCCTCTGCTATGCTTTTAATTTTGAGGTTCTTATTGATAATGACTTCCTTTTGCACATCATTAGCAGTGGCTGAGCATTTGTAAAAGGAAGCACTATGTAAAGCTGCAGAGAATCTGTTCAAGTAGGATTTGCTGGTGTCAGCTTACAATAGTGAACAAGGCCTTGGGCAAATAAGGGACTGCTAGATATTAACCTCCCATCTCAGAAGAGGACTACACTTGGGCTACAAAGCAAGCTTCTATTACACCTCTTCTGCCCCTGTCTGAAAAGTTTTCTGTAATAACCGAGAGCTGACAGTCTAGGTGGGATTAGATTCTCCACTACAGTATTTTACACTGGGTAACTCTACTGACACTAACGGAGTAACGTCACTGGCGTACATGACCATGCCGTCTAGAAGTCCAGTTAAAAACTAGTGTTTATTGCTAGAAGCCTAGTCAGAAGCTGTGTTGTTGTGCAGCACAGTTGTACCTGCCCTACACGCAGCCATGCATTATACGCTCCGAATCCAACAGGCTAGAGATGGTCCTAAAAAACAAAGTCTTCAATTCAGACTCTCATGATCTTTGGGAATTTTCATATACAAATTGTTCACATCTGCAGAATATGCTGCCAGTAAAAATTACTCCCTGGTCGGACTGTATTAGACACAGGTATGCACAGTAACCAGCCACACTGCTGTAATGTAACCTATCTAGAGCTGCCCACAAGCTCTGCCTGGACGTTTCAGGTATTGTCGTAAGACGTTACTCACCCGAGGACTGAGGTTAGGTACTGAAATTTGTCTGCACTGGCTTTCTATTTCCTTCCAAGGTGTTGCTGGGAATCATTACATCCATGGCTAATCTGTGACATCGTGATTCGAGAGATCATCTCCCTCTACACCTTGTTGCAGTGGCATAACTAGGGTGGGATGACCAAGATAGTTCAGAGGTGGGGGCTGAAAGAAATGGCGATCATGTCAGTGGTAAAGGAGCAACAAGAAATCACCACTGTCCCTGTGCCCTGGGCACCTGGCCACATTGCTACGCTGCTGCCCAGCTGCACTTGTTGACTGGCTCAGCAGAAGATTTGTTATCAGATCCTGGGGTAAATGAGGGCTAGAAGGGACCTCAGGAGGCCTCATCTAGTCCAACCCCCTGCTTAAAGCAGGATCACCCCCAACTAGATCATCCCAGCTGAAGCTTTGTCTAGCTTGGTCTTAAAAACCTCCAAGGGTGGACTTTCCACCACCTTTCTGGGTAACCTGTCTTAGTGTTTTACTACCCACCTAGTGAGGAAATTCTTCCTAATATCTAACCTAAATTTTCCTTGCTGCAATTTGAGATGGTTGTTCTTGTTCTGTCATCTGCCCCCGCTGAGAACTGTCTCACTCCATCCTCTTTCAAATCCTCCTTCAGGTAGGTGAAGGCTGCTTTTAAATCCCCTCTCAGTTTCCTCTTTTCTAGACTAAATAAGCCTAGTTCCCTCAGTCTTTCCTCACAAGTCATGTCCCCCAGCCTCCTCACCATTGTTGTCACCCTCTGCTGGACTCTCTCCAATTTGTCCACATCCTTTCTGTAGTGGGAGGCCCAAAACTGAACACATTACTCCAAATGTGGCTTCACCAGTGCTAAATAGAGGGAAATAATCACTTCCCTTCCCCTACTGGCAACACA